>NC_141156.1:117532653-117841903 GCF_053477565.2 Lygodium microphyllum
TACTTTGGTTAGGACAATCACTAAGATTTTATTAGTAAACCCAACCTGGCCGTTTGCTTGAGGATAGTAAGGTGAAGAATTTCGATGGATGATTAGGAAGGCCAACATAGGAGATGAGCAATCACTTCATTAATGAAGTGTGTGCCTTGGTCACTAACTAGTTCAATGGGGCAACCGAATTGTGAGATCACCTGCTCCCATAAGAACTTGGTAGTGGTCCTAGCATTATTCTTCCGAGTTGCTCGTGCCTCAACCCACTTCGTGAGATAATATGTGGGCAACAATGATGTATTTGGCTTGCGAGTACAGTCCCGTAGCACTAATTGGCCCAATGAATTAAATTTTTTGTTTCTCGAAGGGCGATCTTGCAATGATAGGGATTAGCTCCATTTGATCCTTGCAAATCGGGACTTTGGTCTATCAGCACTCATTGCAGTGTTTTACGAATAGTGTTACATTGCGGAAGAGAGTGGGCCACCACAATTGAAACTACAGCACCTTGTGGGTTGTTGTATCTCCACTAAAGTGTCCTCCTGCAATCCCATTGTGTGTCTCTGCTAGTACATCATGCATTTCATACTCACACACACATCTACGTAGCAACCCGTCTTGCCCCAGTCTATAAAGTTGGCATGCTATCAATTGATAGGGTTGGATTTTAAGGATGAGTCACCTAAGTCAGCGGGCCTTCTTGATGGGTCAATCAGGGAGTCCATGCTCAAGCACTTGGACTATGTTGTCTGCCCAATATGGTATCAAATCATCTCTAAATAAATCTCTTGCGCTAGACAAGTGAAACAGATGTGCATCTGGTAATTCGTCCAAGATGCCCTATCTAGCAGTTTCTCATGTGGGTAAGTGAGACATATGGTCAACCATGTAGTGCTGCTTCCCCTTGCGTACCACCACAGAGAAGTCAAATTCTAAAAGCAAAAGTAACCATCAAGCAATGCGTCCCACAGTGCAAGGTTTAACAAGATAAAACAATGCCTGATGTGTCAACAAAGAAGGTAAAAGGAGTGGCCAAAAGATAATGCCAAAATTTCTTTACAGCAAATACCATGGCTAAGCCTTGTCTTTCCATTGTTGAGTAATTCATTTATGTATCCATGAGTTGTCTGCTAGCAAAGCTCACTAGATATTCTAGGTTGTGTTCACTAGGTTGGCACAACATGGCTCCCACAGTAAATTTTGAAGCATCGATGTGAACATCAAAGGTGATTGTCCAATTTGGGGCTTGTAGAATTGGTATAGTGGTTAGAGAATTTTTCAATTCCTCATATGCATGTTAGCATTTCTCGGTCCATTCGAATACAATCAGCAACTTGTATAGAGGTCTAGTAATCAATGCATAGTTCAACACAAAGCGCCGATAGCATCCTACTAGAAAGCATTGAACTCCCTTGTAATCGAATAGTAGCAAAAGATCAACAATAACCTTGACTTTCGAGAAGACTATGGCAATGCCATTCTTTGACACCATGTGCCCTTCTAGGATGCATTCGTGCTTTACTCAAAACTAGCACTTCAAGGAGTTCAGTGAGAGATGATATGACCGGTATCGTTCAAAGACCACTCAGAGCTTATCTAAGTGTTCCTACCATGCAGAGTGAACACACAAATCATCTACAAAAACATCTAACTCCTTCCTAAGCATGTCTTTGAAGATGGTACACGTGAGCCTCTAGAAATTAGCTAGTGTATTAGTTAACCCAAAGGGCATGACTATGTAGGCAAAGACACCCCACTCAGTGGCGAATGCAATCTTATGCCTTTCGTCAAGATGCACTTGAACCTGATTGTGTCTTGAGAAGTCATCCAAGAAACTGTAGACTTCTTTACCAACCACTCTTTTGAGCATGTGCTCAGTGTATGGCAATGGATAATTGTCTCTCTTCATAGCAACGTTTACTTTCTTATAGTTGACACACACTCTAATCTTTTCGTTCTTTTTTAGTACTATCACTATGGGTGAGACCTAGTCCATGTGCTCAATCTCATAAATGAATCGTGCTCTCAACAACTTATCAATATCTTCTTTTATTGTGTGAGCATGCCTGGGATTCATTGGATACAATCGTTGCTTAACCTTGCATCGGGTATCATGGGTATGTTGTGAGTCACTACACTCGGATCTATCCCTTTCAGCTCATCAAAGCTAGCACATCTATATACTCTCGCAAGAGAGTATATAGATGTCGAGTCATGGGCCATAAAGACAGGTCGAGATGTCTCCCCTTCCTTGGCTAAATTAACCTCCTTGACCTTGGCAGGTCCTTCTATTGGTTTGCTGACTTACCCTTGGCGTTTAGCTTCTAGAAGATCACTACTCTATCACATTTTTTGAACTTCTTGAATCGCTATGGTAGGTCTTGTAGCTTCCTTTGCTCATCAACCCCACTACTGGTTCCTTGGGTTGCTTTCTCCTTTCCTCCTTCACCCTTTGGCACCTTAGGTGAATGTTAGGTCCCCTTTGGTGCGTCTAGTCTTAGGAGGTTGAGGTATTTTTGGGATCGCTATCTGAGCTTACATTTGACTTAGAATCAAACTCTCCATCCTCTCTAGAGAAGGGGGTCTCTCTTGGAGGTCGTAGCTCAAAGGATGAATCGATCTTGAGTAATGGTGTGGCACTTGGTTGGACTAAGCATGCTTACTCGTAATCTATCGCTCCCATGAGCTTCAACCATGTGCAGTCGCAATCCATGCACATGACTCTTTTCTCAGTCCTAAAAGCATTCTTCTTGCTTGGTTTGGAATCTACTCGTATCTAATCTATTAATCGTACCTTAGTGTCATATTCTACAGTATGCATCTCTCCTTCACTTTGGTCACTAAGGGAACAATAGTCCTTGTACTCATTGTTAGCGCTAACTTCATGTGCTTGCTCATCACCTCCTAAGTCTTGATACGACTCCTCCTTTTCACTGGTGTGACTAAAGCCCAATTGTACATCAAGTTCAAGTCGTGCACTTTAGTCCATTGCCACTTAGGTTCATCGTCCTCGAAGAGATCTTGGAGAGGTTTAAGGTTAATGGTCGGGTTGCCTGCTGTAGAGGCGATCAACCACCAAGACCCATGGATCACTTATTTTTTCAAGCGTTCCAAGCCGAGCACTAATGGCTACCTCCCACATAGCTGACGCACTATCCATCTCTATGAGTGTAGTGAGATTACCTCAATGCCCAATCGATTTGCCTCCTCTCCTGAGCACTCCAGTAGCTCCACGATCCAAGTACAAGCTTCAAGCAAGCTCCATCCTCAAGCTCCACTCTGCAAGATCCATTGTCGTGAACAAGAGAAGAGAAGAGAAGAGAAGAGAAGAGAAGAGAAGAAGAGAGGAGAAGATTGAGAGCTTCTCCACCATACCATAATCCCTCACCCTCACACACTCACTCCCTTAGACTCTCACACTCCCTCTCTCAAGAACAAGCTCAAGCAACCAAGAAGAAGAAGAAGAGAGCTACTTTTGGCCACACACAAGAATGAGCTTCTCATTCACTTTTCAATTTTATATACAAAACCCTAAATCCCTTTTGGGTGGTCATCCCCTTATTCCCTTTTTTACATGGCCGACTTTGGCCTAGGCCCTTTTTTCCATTGTCCTCTTATCTTCGTAGCTTCCTTCCTACTGCCCATCTACTTTTACAATTTGCACAGGTGAGAGCCCAAAGCACTTAAAATAAATCATAGCACGCAATGCACTATTTTACAAAAGTATGACTTGTGCTTTTTCTTGTGCACATTTCTCCTTGATTTAGGACTTTTCTGCACTTCTTGTGTTTCCATATTTTTCTTGGCACGCCTTTGTCTTCCATTTTACTTTCGCCTTGGCCTTGTCTTCTACTTTAGATTTTCTAGATTTTCCACCTTGTTCGTCTGAGGGTTAACATTACCCCCTCCTAGATGAGTGCCAGTCCCATGGCACTCACCGTCATAGATAGCAGGCTTTGGTATGCACCAAAGACGTAGGTGGAAGGAACATATGTGGTTGCCTTGGAGGAGTTTTGGTGCTGGTGCGGATGAAGGTTGTTGGGGGCACATTGTTGGCCTGGTTGGCTAGTGGTAGGGTTGTTGGAGTTAATGATAGGGTTATTCTTTGTTGGGAATTGCACCGATGGCTAGCGCACAGGTGTTGGTTTTTGGAAATTTTGCATGTGAAAATTCTTTGGTGGGTGTGCATGATGATAAGGGATAATAACTCAGAGTTGAGTATTGATGAAGAACTGATGACACTTTTGTTGGAGTCTTCAATACCTGCAATTGAAAACTTCTCATATGTGGTCTCTCCCTGGGGGTAGTGCTAGTCTTCTGATCATGCACAAGACGTAGTTTGATTAGTTTGGGAGACAAGTCAAACTCTAAACAAGCCGAGAGTATTGTTTTGCACTTGAGGACCCAAACTTTGTATAGATTGTGGTATAGATATTATGTAAGTACACGTGCATACATAGATATTACGTAGTTAGAAGACTAGTGGTCCGGTTCCTTGTAGAGCAATGTGTGAAGCAAGGGTTCAATGGGGTGGAAAAATCCGTCGATGTTGAGGAGAAGTATACTCAAAGGCTTCTTGAGACATTATTTGTGCATTGGTCAATATAATGTAGGAGAAATTGAGCTCATTGACGTCGAGATTAGATTTGATCAGGTAGTGGGGGCCTTCAATGTTAGTGATGGATTGCCATTGTTGATTCTACTTGAAAAAAGAAAAAGGAAGTGCACTACCTAGGGGTGTGTCTACCTCACTATGCAGTGTGCATGGTTTTCATGCTAGTGAAACTAGGAGTGGGGTCGAACCTTAAGGAAGCCTATGGTGTTGTCCCACACTTGAGGACCCATTTTCTGTACAGGGGAGGTACTGTGGGTGTCACTTAGGGAGACAGATCTAACCATATGCGAGAAAAAACTCACTAGGTGTGTTCTATCCTTGATGTGCCCTAAGTGTGAAGTGGGGAGATAGGAAGGGCTGGGGTTAGGCACGGAGGCGGTTGACCAAGGCCACCAGACATGCCTAGCTTGAGGACCCCTAGGCACAGTATTTGTAGCACTCTAATATATATGGAAAAGCTCATTGTTTCTTTCCTTTTTCTTTGTGGGAGTCTTTGTTTGTTTGCACTTTCTCTTTTTTTTTTTAATTCTTTTTTTTTGGAGATGCATTGGCAGGGGACACGCTAGACATCATCCTGATACTCTATAGTAGTTGTTCTTTCTTTCGTTGATCTAATTTAGAGTTACACCCTTCTTCATGGACCAACTCAAGTGGCTCTTGTTGAGGTGGCTGCATTTGCTAATTTGGCTCCCCAAACCCCTAGCAAGGAGAGTTCTTGTGAGGTTCAGCTAGTTGGGATTAGGGGAGCATATTGCTCCTCTACTCCTAAGCCCGTGTTAGACTTAGGTGTTATAGCATGGAGTCCATGTTGCAGCAATGTGCTAGCTTGTAAGCTAAATCTTTGATTCCATCTTCTTTAGAGTAATCTCCTCCTCCCTTTTGCCTTAGTCGTTCTTCTCCTCTTTTGGATTTTGCTTGCGCTCTTCTCCTAGTCTCCTCAATTCCTCCTCCACCCTTTGTAGCTCTCTATTTTCTTTGGAGGTGGATCGAGTTCTTCTTATGGGGATTTTGAGAATGTGATCTTTCCTTTCCACTTGACTTGACAATTTTTTAGCCTTGTTGTTCACCAATTGTCATCTCGCTCTCTTACTATTGAGAAGGTTGGTCATTCTCCTTTTCATTAGTAACTCTCTCCATGTTGTCCTATTGTTCCTTATGGACTATGTCTCCCTCTTGTTCTTGGATTGGTGATGGCTCACCCCCAGCATATTATACACATCCCTCCTTGTGCATTTCTCAATCCTGCTGATGTGGCTAAACCCAGGGCCTTCTCCACCGCCACAGGGCTCCACTCCACCTCTACTTGACGAGATTCTCCTCCTCTTCTTACCATCAATAGGCCAAAATTTCTTTCGACATCAAAGCTCCTCAGAAATTTTGTGCACTTGCTCTAATTGATAGCCTGCCCAATCTTCTCTACATACTTCTGTAGACTGCACTGGTCCAGGAGCTGTTTTACGACTGGCTCCTCCATGATGGCATCTCAAAGATGGGTGCAACTCAAAGAGACATCACTTATCTGAATCTTGTGGTGTTGACTTTGATGCATATCACATGTGCTTGATTATCATTGCTTGTGTGTGTGATGGATTTTTTTTTCATATGTTATCTATACACAGTCACAAAACACATTGGCACATACATCTAGTACTCATGGTAGCCTACTCAATAACAATAGATATTTTGCAACATCAAGTAGCATGGTACCTTGTCCGAGTCTACTCGCAACATGTAGCTCCTCCTCATTGAGAATTTTATCAATCAGAGAGTTTTCTTGGCTAGTTCTAGCTAAGTCCATACCCGGAATGGTAGTCAGTACTTGAAAGGAAGTTGGCACCACATAGTTTGGGCTCTTTGAGACCGCCATTTGGCCAATCGCTCCTCTGAGACTGTCATAATTTGGGATCCAAGTTCTGCCATTGTAGCATGGTTTTCAAATCAAATTTTTTTTAATTGACTTCAACTCTCTTATTGTCGCTTTAATTACTCTATCTCTAAGAGATTTGGTTGGCAAAGTGCATCGTTGAATGTCACAGTTAAGCATAGTTCGTTGGTCTCCTCATCAAAGATGAGTTGCATGCATTCATGTAGGATCTTGTCATAGTGCTCGTTAAGATATTCTTGCTCTTCCCAAGATAGCGGATATGGCAAGTATTCCTCAAGCTACTCCCTAGGGAATGTGCCCAAGTCTGCAAGGATGTAGACGCGTGCGAATAATTTGAGTTTGGCATCCAACTCAATCAAGCACTCTGTGACACTTCTATGTTCTATGAAGGCTTGCTTGGTTGCTATCTCATGCAAGGTTATGTGAGTTTCCCTAGGCTTTAGCATAGTTGGGGGCTCATGCCTAGATGAGCAAGATTGGTCAATGCTAGGATTACTTTTGTCCTCAGGATTTTCGTATTTCTCCTGAGGCTTTGCTCCTATTGTGTCATGGTTCTCCTCGGATGTGACTGGTATAGTTTTGTCACCCTGTTGTGACAATGTTGTATCCACTCTTGATTGGTTAATGCAAGTTCTATTGTTATCGATGGATTGAGTGTTGCAAGCAACCATTGATGGTAATGGTTGCTTTGACTTATCAGAACATATAGATGTGTTTGAGGTTTCATTGTTGTTAGGAGAGATGGCAATGGGCTCATTTGTGGGTAGACTCGATGCTTCATTCCTTGGTTCTTCAATACCCTTGGTCCCAATTTTCTTGGTGTCTATCCCCACTTGCCACTGCCGATGTTGTTTTTGTTGTTTTCTCCTCTTTTTCTTGGGCAATTGAGGTGTATCTCTTGAAGACTCGGGACCCTGAACTAGGTCAACTGTTGATGTGCTTGGTCAGGCCTCAACATTCTCTGTTTCTGGTGTGTCCTCATGGGACATAGCCATGGCCTGCGTGACAACCTTGCTAGGTTGTGAGGGTACAACTCCCTCTCTTTTTGGAGAGTCTAGCTCTTCAGCTAATTTCCCTGCATTTAGCCCCTCATTTGATTGCTTTGGCAGTTTCTCATGGTCGGGCATTTTCTCTAGACTCTTGTCCTTACCCATTGGAATATGCCTCCATTTCTTTTTTCTCTTGCTCTGGAGGTTCGGGTGGCTCTAGTGTAGAACCAAGTGACAGTTTAGGATTCCTGTCATGTAAGCTTGGACAAAACCAGCTGAAGAAGTCAGGGTTGTATTGATGGAAAGCATAGAGATCTAGGATTACAGGATCTTGAGTGAGGCAGAAGACATATGCGCTAACATCAAGTACCATGCTCTCTACTCCTAACCTGCTAGCCACGTGTAGATCTTCTTCTAGAAGCAATTTATCATACAAGGGATGTTTATGGACAATGGCAAAAAGCTAGACCTCATGGACCATTGCAAATACTCTTAATGAGATCGGGGCAACGTAAGTGGGATCATGTATTGATGTCTAAAGGGCTTTCATTTGCTCAGCGAGTGTGATTAGTCGGTGGCCAATTTTGGCTACCAAACTTTGGTTGGAGTACCATTTCTGCACAAAGTTGCCTTGTCCTTTCCCTTTTCGTTTGATTGCTTTGAGCTTTTCCTTATTTGTCTCACATTGAGCAGTATAGAGTGAGGGTTTCAAGTGCAATTCTCTAGCTATGGCCTTTGGGATGTCCTTTATGACTTCTTCAGCAATAGCTACATAGCAGGAGCAAACATGTTGTTACTCATCCCAAGTCAGGGATTTGGCTATGAGCTTTGTGTGCTCTGGTGTTGGCCTTCCAATGTCCACATGGACGTATGCGCGTGTGATGGTTGTCAGCTTGTGATCAAGCTTCATCTTGCACTTCATCTTACGTTCATTAGTCAAATGCACCATCTCCTTGGCCAAATCTTCGAGAGATTTCTCCTCAAGTTTAGGGTTTAGGTGGTTCGGAAGTGCTATAGGTATCAAGGATATTGGTTGCGGCATCTCTTCTGCATGTGAATTGCTATGTGAACGGCTAAGTGTTGGGGGTAAAGGCATCTCTGCCTAGCTGCCCAAGTATTACTACATTGACAGTACCTGCCATTGCACATTGCATGTGGCGGGCGGTCGTCACCGTCACTTTATTCTTTATTCTTTTAGTGACAGTTTGAATAAAGGAAGGCCCGGTCACACATTGTGACTGTTGGAGTTCACATTTGTGTCTCTTTCTCTTCTTGCTCTTGCTCTCCGCCATAGCTCACTTCCAAGCAAGCTTCAATCCTTCTCACCTTTTAACTGGTATCAGAGCTTTGGATTAGAGCTTGATCATGGAGCTTGACCCGGCATTACTTCAGTCCAGATTGAAGACCTAGAGCTTGGAGCTTCAATGCCAGCCATGGCTTCTTTCCCCCAAGGTAAGATTTCATCTCTTGCCTCTCCTCGGCCCTCATAGGCACTTTGCAGGTGCTCCTTGGCTTCATTGGGTACCTTTTAAGACCCCATTTGCCCCCTTTCCTTAGCATAACCAGCAAGCCCCATAGTCAACTCAAGTTTTTTTTGTGCTTATTTCAAAATCTGGCTCAAAATTCCCATTTTTTCTTATATCTCGGGCATCCGGAACCCGATTTAGGCAAGGTAAAAGTCTAACTTGGGGTTTTGGCACGCTCCGGACATGATGGTGATGTCAGATCTACCAAATTCTAAACAAAACCATTTTTTGCAATAGATTTAAGTTGATTTATAGCAAGAAAATGTCATGCTCTTAGCTTATGTGATGCTCCCAAGGCTTGGTATTTGATGCCCAGATACTTTGGGATGTTTGCCCAATGTTTTGAGATGCTTTGGGACTTGGTTTGAGCTTTCATAGATCGATTTATGCAGGGATTTATTGCTATACATTGTTTGGGCAGCAAGGCTTTATCAGGGATGGCTTATGCATAATGCTCTTTGTTGACATTCAGGTGTCCTAAATTGGATGTATTGATGCTTAGTCATCATGGTTTATACCCAAATTTGCTATTTGAGAGCTATTGAGCCTTGATTTGGATGCAGATGCTTCCTTGTTGGTTGGGATTTATGCTACCTTGGTTGACATGTTATTTTATCTCCAGTTTGGTTATGGCTATTGGTTTCGGGCTATGTCTTTGGAATATGCAATGAAATATTGACCTTTGGGGTACGACATTGAGCTTGTCTTTGGTTTCGGATCTTCATTTGAGCTTAAGCTCAACTTTGGAATGCATTTGATGCTTTGTCTTAGATGTACATATGGCATGTATGTTGCCTATATTTGACCGGTCTTGACATGCTTGGCCTATGCCACTACTACATACTACTCACATTTTTTGGAGCCGATTGCTACTAATGCCTTGACTTGACCTGCATCTAGCTTCCAGTAACTTACTTGGGATATTTCTTGGCTTGTCAGAGTTGTATTTGGGATATAGTTGATGTCTATGGATGCTCTAATTAGAGGCTATAGAGCCTATATGCTCATGATGTCTTATTGATGTCTAGTCTTGGATCTTTCATCACTGGTGCTCTCATATGCCCTTCTTGGGCTTCTTGGCTTGATCCATACGGCTTTTGTGCTAGTGGGAGCATCGTTGGATGTTTGACAGGCATTGAGCAAGTGGTTTGTGCTATTAAGCTTTGAGTCTTCTAAGACTGGGATCTTCTTCACTTGGATGTTGCATGGTTGATATGCCGTGGTCAGCATACATGTACTTGGGCTGATTTGGGCTTCGCATTCCCTGAGCATACACCTCTTTGTGTCAAGTCTTGCTAGTGTTGGTACACTTTACCCTATTACACAGGGGGTGTGCCGTTACTGACAGACTCCTTTGACATGCTTGGGTGTTTTCTCAATGTCGGTATGACTATCATATGTTGATTTATGCCTGCTTGATGCGGGTTATGCTTTGACAGTCAGTGGTGGTTGACTTGGTGCATTCATTTTGCCTATAGTTTGCTCTCATTGTACCTGGGTGTAATTTATTACAACATGCAGTTAGGAATTTTCATGCTGAATCATCCTGACTTTATGTACTTTTGATGGTACTTGGTAGGCAGCATCATTTGCTATCAATTCGTGGTCATTTTGCCTTGGTTTTGGTGGTATTTTTGGCTGTTTACAGTAGAAAACATGAAGCAGTTTTGAATTGCATTATGGGTTCTTCTTCCACTGATAGTGCTATCTTCAATATCATTAAGCTTGATGGTATGAATTATGCCTAATGGAAGAGCTAAGTTTGGCAGTTATTGGTGCAGAAACCATAGATAAAGCCACTCAGGATGCATGGCGAGCAGCTTGAAACTGTGACTGATGACGAATGTGATGAGCTTGATGAGTTATGCAAGTCCACCCTCATCTTGTCTCTCACTGAATAGATGCATTACAATGTGGTTGAGAAAGCACAGAGTGCTTGGCAACTTTGGGATAAAACTAAGAACCTCTATGACAAGAAAAGTCTAGCAAGTCAGATGTATTGGGCTGAATCAGCTTATGGACCTACGCATGAAGGAGAATATGACAATGTCTGCTGATTTGAGCCAGTTCCATGCTATTCTCAAAAACTTGACTTCACAGGGTATTACCTTTAATGGTGAGGTTACTCCATTTTTTTTTCTTGGGACTCTAAGTGAGTCATAGGATGTATTCTGCACTGCCTTATGTGCTCCTACTACTATTTTGAACTTGCCCGATGTAGAGAGTGCTCTTCTCTAGGAGGAGATCAACCGTAAGAACTTGGATGCCTCTTGTGTGTCGCATGCTTTGATTGTTAGAGGAAAAGATGGTAATGGCAAGAATGACCATGAGAATGGCCGTGGCAGACACTTGTAGAAGTCTAGGTCTAAGTCGCATGGTAAGTTGCGCAGCAAGTCTCATGGGAGAAACGCTAATGTGACATGTCATCATTGTGGCAAAAAGGGTCATATACGCCCACAATGTCATGAGTTGCGCAATGAGAAGGGGAAAGACAAAGTACATGAAAATTTCTCTGATTGCAACATTATGCCTACGAAATCCAGTGTGAAAATTGAGGAGATAAATGTCATGCATATTGATGACTTTGATGAGGAGTACATACTTGCAGCTAGTTCTTGTGATGCTACGTCGTTGACTGATGTTCACTCTATGTATGCGCAGTGCTGGCTTTTGGATTCTAGTGCTTCATTTCATGTTACACCATGCCATGAGTGGTTTCACTCCTACCGCACTGTCTCTCGTTCAGTTCTCTTAGGTAATGACAGGTCATTTGCTATTGTTAGCATTGGGGATATACGACTGCAGTTCTCTATTGGCAGTACTTTTCTATTACAGGATGTACGTCATGTACCTGTGCTTACACACAGTCTTATGTTTGCATGGTAGCTTGATGATGCTGGGCTTCATGTTTCATTTGGGGATTCTGCCTGGAAGATCACCCGTGGCAGACTTGTGCTTGCTAGAGGTGCCAAAGCTGGCAGTCTCTATCCTCTTGTAGTTGATGGGTCCTCTGTTAACCATGTTTTGTTAGTGGATTCCATCCCACATGTATCTCTTTGGCATGCCCATTTGGGCCATATGTCCTTGAAGGGAATGAAAATGCTTTCTGGTTTACAGTACTTATCGCCCCTTGACTATGCATGTTTTGATTCATGTGAGCATTGTCTTTATGGCAGACAGACTAGGAATATACATAAGAAGTCTGGTAGGACACGCATGAGTGAGCCCCTAGCATTGGTACATTTCGATGTCTGTGGGCCCATTCCCTATTAGACTATGGGTGGTGCAAAGTATTTTGTGACGTTCATTGACAATTTTTCCCGTAAAGTTTGAGCTTACCCCATTAAGCTTAAGTCCGATGTCTTGGTTGTATTTCAGAGATGGCTTGCATTTGTTGAAAACCAAACTGGGCATAGGCTAAAATGCCTTAGGAGTGACAATGAGGGAGAATATGTGTCACGTGCTTTTGAGCAACTATGTGACGAGAGGGGTATTAAGAATCAATTGACCGCCCCCTATACCCCACCCCAGAATGGTTTGGCTGAGTAAATGAATAGAACCACCTAAGAGCATGTACGCAGTATGCTTAGCCATGCAGGCTTACCACAGATCTTTTGGGATGAGATAGTCAGTACAGTTGTACATGTCATAAATAGATCACCTTCTAGTGGTCTGGATTTCCAGGTTGTAGAGGAGGTATGGACTGGGAAACCTCCATCTTATGCATATCTACTTTCTTTGAATGTGAGGCATTCTGCCATGTGGCCAAAGACAAGCATACTAAGTTGGATCCTAAGAGTGTCAAATGCATTTTCCTTGGCTATGGGGATGCAGATGAGATGGGTTTATTGCCTCTAGAATCTGCAAGCGCAAAAAGTCATCCACAGCCATGATGTAGTCTTCCATAAAGACAAGATGCATAGCCAGTCTAAGAAGGTGGTAGAGATACAAAGGGTTATATTCTAGGAGGAGCCACGTGCTTCTGCATAGCCAGTTGGATAGCCTGCAACAAGAATTGAGACTGTCTACTAAAGATAGACATCCACCTGATAGATTTGAGCCCTCGATGCATTATGTCTTGGTTACAAATGCAAGAGAGCTTTTCACCTATGATGAGGCTATGCATAGGGGTGATAGTCACTCCTAGGAGAGGGCTATGCAATCTGAGATAGAATCCCTGCAGAAGAATATGACTTGGGATTTGATTGCACTACCTCATGGCAAGAAGGCTTTGCCATGCAAATGGGTGTACAAGCTAAAAAGTACCTTTGGAAACCCCAAGCCGGCTTATAAGGCAAAACTTGTCAGTAAAGGTTTTAAACAAGAGCATGGAGTTGACTTTGATGAAGTCTTTTCTCATGTGGTCAAGATGACCACCCTACACTTGATTTTGACCTTAGTCGCACAGCTTAACTTGGACTTGTACCAAATGGATACCAAGACTGCATTCTTGCATGGGGATTTGCATGATGAGATATACATGGAGCAGCCTAAGGGCTTTGCAGAACCTGGCAGGGAGCAACTAGTGTGCAAGTTGAAGAAAAGTCTGTATGGCTTGAAGCAAACACCTAGGGAGTGGTGTCATAAGTTTAATGCATTTATGCAGTCACAAGGCTACAGCAGAAGTGCTATGGATCGGTGTCTTTACACGAAGAAAGCCCATGATGGCTCATTGCTTATTTTGGTACTTTATGTGGATGATATGGTAATAGCAGGGAAAGCTCATGATGAGCTAGATGCTCTTAAATCTCAGCTGAAGAAGAGCTTTGAGATGAAGGATTCAAGACAGGCCTCTCATATTCTTGGTATGCGCATTAAGCGCAGCACGCATCAGGGACTACTCTACCTCTCACAGAGGGAGTACATTCATAAAGTCCTTGAGCGTTCCGCATGCAAGACGTAAAGCCTATTGGCTATCCATTACCTTCTTATGTGAAGGTTTCACAGGTCGATTGTCTACAGACGGATGAGCAAAGGGCCGAAATGGTCAAGATCCCTTATGCATTAGCTGTGGGCAGTTTGATGTATGCCATGATAGCCAATCATCCCGATATTGCCTTTGCAATTGGTGTTGTGGCATGCTATATGGCTACACTTGGAAAAAAGCATTGGGATGCCATAAAGGGTATCATGAGATACCTAAAGGACATAGCAGATATGTGTATTTGCTATGGCAGCCAAGATATAAGAGTTGTGGACTACACAAACTCTGATTATGCAGGACATGCAGATAGTAAGAAGTCCACTTCTGGCTATGTCTTTACCTATAATGGAGGTGGTGTTTCTTGGATATCCAGGGTTCAGAAGTGTACGGCTCTCTCTACCACTAAGGTCGAGTATGTTGCGGCCACTGAGGCTTGCAAGGAGTCCATATATTTAGCTGGCCAAGAATCCAGTCTTCCATGCGAAGACGAAACACATTGAGGTGAGGTATCACTTCATACATGGGGTGGTGGAGGACAAGTCTGTTGACCTTGTCAAGATCTCCACTGACGAAAATCCTACAAATTTGCTCACGAAAAGCCTCACTACTGAGCGCTTTGCCTTCCTCAAGAGATTGATGGGCATTGGATGAGATGCATTTTTCCTCATCATGTTGTACATGTATACATTGTACTGTCTTTTCTTTTTCTTTTAACTCCTCACTGGGACAGATTCACCTTTAAGTGGGAGGTTATTGGGGGTAAAGGTGCCTCTACCTAGCCACCCATGTATTACTACACTAATAGTATCTGCCATTGCACACTGCAAGTGGCGGGCGGTCGTCATCTTCACTTTATTATTTATTCTTTTAGTAACAATTTGAATAAAAGAAGGCCCGGTCACACATTGTGACTGTTGGAGTTCCCATTTGTGTCTCTCTCTCTTCTTGCTCTTGCTCTCTGCCATAGCTCACTTCCAAGCAAGCTTTGATCCTTCTCACCTTCCACTATTCTCACCTTCCACTAAGGACACGTAGGGGAATCATCACGATTGAAGGTTGTGACTGATGTGATTCCTGATTGGAAGTAGTAGCGGCTAGTTCAATGGACTGGCTACTGCTGGTAGACTACGGTGTTGAGTCCTTTGGCAGATTGGAAGTGGTTGTGTCTTTTGTTTCCCTTTGAGCATTCACTTATGCAAATCGAGCATCAGTTGAGCTAGCCATGATGGATTGAACTGGCATATCCCTAGGTTGAGAATTAGGGGTGTTGTCATGTCTCGCATCTTGGGCATTTGGAAGCTCAAATGGAGTTAGAGATTGGAATTGAGCAGTTGCACTTGATGATTTTTTTTGTGATTCTTGTGTCCATCTAGCCAAAGAGGGTGTAGGAGATTTGGGACTCCTAGGTGGACTTGGCATTGGCTGGAAGATTTGCTTATCGCTATTTGACGATTCTACCATTTGCTTTGTTGAGCAATTAGCCTTACCATGAGCAATGTTGTGCCTTGGTGCTCATCGTCCTCTTGGAAATTCAAAGGCTCCTTGGGCACTAATGGTCTTTGAGCACACTCAATGGTTACATCTTATGTCCGCTTATTAAGCACACTAGGCTGAGGGTCGGCCTTTCAAATAGTCATGGTTGGTTTGCCTTGAGACTTGGATTTTTGTTTAGATTTCCTCCTGCGCCTCTTTACTTTTGATGCAATCTGGACTTCAGCTGATAGAGGAGGTTTAGCAGGGGGTTTTGGTACCCAAATCCATCAGTTACCTGTGTAATACCCTTGAGTACGTAGCAATGCTTTGGACATCCATCACGACATTGTGCTAGCTCTCTATTGATACCTTCATCTATAAGGCCTGGGATTCTTTTGTGGTCTTCTACGATATTTGTAAGTCCAAAGCCTATCCTTGGCATTGTCTCCTGGCCTTCTTATTTTAAGCATGGCCTCGCTCACTGGTTCTCTTTGTTCAACATACGCTTTTATCAACTCTTCCAACAAGTCCTTGCTCTCGTTAGGAGGCTTCCTTGGTATGTCAACACATTCCTTGTCTTTCCCTCGAGGTTTGATGAGGTCACCCTTGCTAAAGGTTGTAATTATCCTCACACCCGGTAGTGTCAAGTATATCCTCTGCTCTACATAATTAGCCTCACACTTCATTTCCCTTTTGAAGGGTCTTCCTAGGAGGGTTTCCTTTCCACAACTTGCACTATTTGGAGGAACATGGAATAGGATAGGCAAGCTTTCGCTTTCAATAGTTACAAGAATTTTGCACTTTCCTATAAGTACTTGTGGGTGGCCCTCGTAAGGATTAAGAGTTACATTAGTCGATGTGAGCTCTGGTTGGCCTAGTAGGGTCCATGTTTCATAGGTCAAGATATTAAAATCAGCTCCTTCATCGATGAGAGCATCGACACAATGCTCTCTTTTTGCAATAAATTTGACCCTAAGATAAGCAAGCGGTACTATGTCTTCATTTTTCGAGTCTTGGCTTATAGATTCAAGCCTTCTGATACATGCCCTTGAGTCCCCAACCACGCAGCTAGATTTGGATTCTCTACCGATATCTTGGGTCGTCTGTGCAATGTTGTTCAAGGTGTATCTATCATTAAGACTATCATGTCTAGTCATCCTCGTAGTTGTAGCTTGATGTTGTTCTGTTCTACTTTGACTAGATGCAATCCGAATGCAACATATACATGTTTTTGTGGTGTGGCCTTTTTTCCCTTGTTGGCTAGATTGGCCCATTGAGGTACTAGGGTCTCTATTTGTCCTTGTTTGGGTATGGGCTTTTGGTTGATGTTTTGCGAGGTTCTATGCTTGTGTAGAGCCATTACTACACTAAGATCTAATTTGGAGGACTTGTCGCAACGCATGTTTTCTCTCCAACCTACTTGGGGGAGGTGCAGAGGGGGGAGAGCCCCCTTTGCGGGAGTCCAATGGGCAATCTCCCCTAGCCCGCAAGGCCATTATGCTAAACACCATGCACGATTTGAAGGACCATTTGTAGCCAAGTTTTGAAGTACTTACTCTAGATTTTAGATCTATAATGTGCTTTCGGCTCTATATCGTCTCTGGGTCTGTATTTTCTTGTTCTAGTTTGTTAGTCTGATTCCCAAAATCGGACTGTCCGATTCTGGGTGGTCCAACTTTCAAAGTCAGACGGTTCGACTAGACTGGGTGTCTGATTTCGAAGAGTGGTCTGATTGGTAGTTGGGTCCGCATCCTATGATTGGTCCCCGACTATAGAGTGATCTGATTGTTGTGCACATCTAACTGGACGGTTGGGTAGCCAATTGGATGGTTGGTCTGATTTTCATGCATCCAATTTTGGGAATCGGACGTCCGATTTGACAGGTGTCCAATTTCGGAGTGTTTGATTCTAGATGATCCGATTGGGGTTGCTTCGATCAGCCGATCGGACTAAGCGGGTTTGTCCAAGTGTCCGATTCTGGGAATCGAATGGTTCGCTCAATCCAATTCTGGGAATCAAATAGTTCTCTCGATTAGATTATGGGAATCGGACATTGTGGTGGGCGTCTGATTCCGTCAATCGAAATGCGTGTTGATCACTTATTTGCCAAAAATCTGAATATAGATGTTGCTAGTAGCTACCAGAGCTTCCAGGAATCAAGGAGGAGTGGAGACCAAGGGCATTCCATGCCTGAATCTCTCTGAAAGTTCGGATATTCTCCAATCGATCAGATGTAGGCCTGGACCTGCAAGCTCTCTCTCTCTCTCTCTCTTTCCCTAATCACTGAAATGCAAAATGAAGTCTCCCTTGCCACTCTTGGCCTCTTATTGCCCTGCCCTTGTCTACATTCACCTTAGTCTTTCTCCTCTTACCAGCATTTAACCCATAATTTCATTTTTTTGTCCTTCTTTTCCCTGTTTCAGCATGTTATACAGCAATAGAAACCCTACTGTGTGCTCACATTGTTTTGCTCTTATCCTACCTAAATGTAAATAGAAATCATAAAGAGAACACCTACACTACTCCAACTTGTTTTTTCAAGTCCAAAAACCAAAAATCTACTTGCTAAGGAGATCGAATACCTCTTCAAACTCCCTCGTTTCCTACCTATCTACCTCAAGCACCGGTTCGGGGAAACCCTATTTCAATGCTCGATTCGAAGCGCGCAAGCACTCAAGGCTTGACTCTGTTGGTTTTGGCAACGGAACCAAAATGTAGAGGCGATCAACCACCGAGACCCATGGACCGCTTATTGTTTCAAGCGTTCCAAGCCGAGCACTAATGGCTACCTCTCACATAGCCAATGCACTATCCATCTCTATGAGTGTAGTGAGCTTACCTCGATGCCCGCTCGAGTTGCCTCCTTTCTCGAGCACTCCGGTAGCTCCACGATCCAAGTGCAAGCTTCAAGCAAGCTCCATCCTCAAGATCCACGCTCCAAGCTCCATTGCCGCAAGCAAGAGAAGAGAAGAGAAGAGAAGAGAAGAAAAGAAAAGAAGAGAGGAGAAGATGAAGAGCTTCTCCACTACTGTCCCTCACCCTCACACACTCACTCCCTCACACTCTCACAATTCCTCTCTCAAGCACAAGCTCAAGCAAGAAAAAAGAAGAATAAGAGAGCTAATTTTGGCCACACGCAAGAATGAACTTCTCATTCACTTTTCAACTTTATATACAAAACCCTAAATCCCTTTTGGGCGGTCATCCCCTTATTCCCTTTTTACATGACTAGGCCCTTTTTCCCATTGTCCTCTTATCTTCCTAGCTTTCTTCCTACCACCCATCTACTTTTACAATTTGCACGAGTGAGAGTCCGATGCTCTTAAAATAAATCATGGTGCGCCTTGCACTCTTTTACAAAAGTATTGACTTGCGCTTTTTCTTGTGCGCCTCTCTCCTTGATTGAGGACTTTACTACACTTCTTGTGTTTCCATATTTTTCTTAGCGTGCCTTCGTCTTCCATTTCACTTTTGCCTTGGCCTTGTCTTCTACTTTAGATTTTTTGGATTTTTCACCTTGTTTGTCTGAGGGTTAACACCTGCCAACTTGTTCGTCAAATGCTCTAGGATCTCAAGGAGTTCTTGCTTGTTGCTAGGGATATGGAATTTGATAGGTTTGGTCATTCATTTGAGCTTTTAGCCATCATGCAAAGTGGCACTGAAGGTTCATCTTTGGGCTTACCGATTGCCTTAGCAGCCCTACTCTCGCACTCCTCTTGGTTTGAGAATGGTAGATCAATAGTGGGCAACACATGCATCCAATCTCACTCATCTTTTGGACAATGCATATACTTAGTTAATTGCCCGTAAGATTTTCTAATCTAGGCGTCACCCTTCAACATGGTTGAGATGGCATCTTCCAAGTGTCCATCTCTACCCTCACTACCTCTGTCCTATTGCCTAAGAATATTAGACCATTACCCCAATCCTTTATGACCCGTGCATTGCACATTCAGGGCCGGCCTAGCAAGATATCGTAGTGCATCCCCTTCATGACTATAAAGTCAACGGAGAATTGGACTTGTGCGATCTTCAGGGCCTAGTTCTTTAGCACTCCAAATGGCCTTACCTTCATTCCGTTAGCTAGAGTGACATTAAACCTAGCATTCTCAATAGGCGGGTTACCCCAAGCCTAGAGCACTGCATGGCTAAGCACACTAACTCCTACCCCCGTGTCTACAATTCCCTTATGTGTGGTATCTCCAAGGGCTAAGACCGATAAGACATCATGCATTCTCGTGCCTTCCTAAAAAGTATTAATGTGCAAGGATTTGACATTGAGTGCAATGTCAAACTCAGTACTTGCATCTCTGCATCATGTCCATGCAAGTCAGCGATAGCTTCTTCCATTGAACCTTCAACCCAATGTTTCAACTCTTACCACAGTGTCAGGTGCTGCCTAAGCAGGTCTCCTAGGCTTAGTGTCACAGGGGTGGTCACCAGTGTGGTGAGGAGGTTGTTGGCTGCTTGCTTTTCTCCAAATCGTGCATTTCCAGGCCAATGGCCTTAACTGATTTACTGGCTTGTAGCATTCGAGCTTTGTCTAAGCAGCACAGCTTGCAATGCAATCACGTCTTTCAAATTTGGTCATGGTGGTGAGATTGGCGAGCTTATGCTTAAGCGATCATCGATCTCATCTTCCAATATGGGCTCAATATCTTTTAAGTGTTCTTGGGCCTCTTTCACCCACTCCTTCACCTTTTCAATGGCTTCGAATTGGCACTTTGGGTTGGGATACTCCCCGACCTTCACACTTTCCTTTTCTGAACTAAGAGACCTAGCCTGCACTATAGGTGTCATCAATGGTATTTGATTGCCATTTTAATCGACCTTACAAGAAAAAGTGGGCTTGCTTGACTCCATAGCTATGGATGAGGTAGGTAGAAGCACACTAGAAGAGTAGTGACAAAAAGGAATCATGAATGAAGCGCAGTATGTAAATAAGATGAGGACGCTATGCTTATATAAAGGAAAGAGGTTAGTTTTAGAGAAGTGTCAAGATGACTCCCCTTGGGTTAACATAAGTGTCATGATAAGCCATAATGGGCTATCTTTCAATTGATTGACCAAGTATGAGAAGGATTAATATAGAAAACAATCTTATGGACCTCCTAAAAGAGATGTCCTAAGAGTAGCAGCATCACTCAATGGGAATGAAAATTTTATCTATAATAACTATTTACAAACATGTTGAATCAAGCAATGCATTGGCTACAATAGCTAGTAAACTCCTAATCATAGTAGCAAAGTAGAAAAGGCACACAATGTAATTAGAGTGCCATGTGGTAGCTGACTACAATTAGATTATGTAGATATGATTATTATGATGCAATATAATATGACACCCTTAATATAGTTTTATTAGGACATTGAGTTTCCTCCATCACCTTTTCTAAGGACAATCATGGTGTAATACCCAAGACAAATAGGTGAAAGTAAAGATAGTGATGGAGGTGAAACCATAAGTAGCAATGGCAATCTACCATGCTAGATATCACTAGCATGGGCCTCTATTCCACCACCTACTATATGCAACTAGTGGCAAATCGATAAGGAGTATGTGTATTATCCTATCACCAAAAAATTTGAAGCTAGCTCATAGCTTCCCAACCTCGTATAAAAGCCTTGCTTATGCAATAGTATGCTAGTAAAAAAGTTTTAAAATATATATTTTCTTTCCAAATAATTGTGTGTTAGCTTTTTGGGATTACCAAAATGGTATTTCAAGAATTCCAAATCATTATTCCCAAATAGGGAATGTGCTTTTGAACCAATACTAACTCATGCCATTGAAGGTGGTGGAAAGAGATTCATAATAGTGAGATATTGAAGCATTCCTTGTTTAAAAGGAAGGAAAAGAAAGATATGAAAGAGAAGACAAAGAAGAAGAAAGAAAGTTCCTTTCTATTGTTCTTGAGAGCACATATGATTGTACATCTATATCAACACACACATACACACATGCCACATGAGAGAGAGAGAGAGTGTGTGTGTGTGGGGGGGGGTGCACGTGCACAGGCACACATGTATGACCACATTAATGCACCAAGAATTGATTCCTTCTATAGGAAGAGGAGCACTTTTGAGTTTTCCAAAAAAGGAAGGATATAGGCACATCATGCTCCTTAATGAGCCAAAGGTCACTATGATTTATAGATATTAGTTTTAAACACTTGTATGGAGGTCAGTATTAGTATTATTAAGATTTTTGGGACCTTCTTTTATGATTATGATTGAAGTCTTTGGGTATTTGCCATAAGGATAAAAATGTTACAATCATTGCTCTTATGAATAATGTTAGCAATAAATGCTCTTTCTTCTTCAATCTAACTTTGTCTTTTGTGCACCATCTTTTTCATTCAATGGCTTTTACTAATTTTGCCTCCTTTTATGTATACTTGCTATTGCTTATTATGTCCATGTTTAAGAAAGGAACATAGTGCTTGTTTTGATTATGTTATCTTTCTCTTTCCTTATATATGACAAAACCATAACCAATCTTTGGGCCTTGTTTGAAGAGAGGGACATGAAAGTAGGGTAAGTTCTTTGAGTTTAAGTCTCAAAGTGTAAAATTTCATTGATTTGGGATCACCATTCTTTTTCCATGTAGGATCAACACATCTTAATCTTAATACTATATTATTTTCGTTGTAGGTTCAGAAAGCCCCGAACCTCCAAAGAGCTTCCCGAACCTAGCCCCTTTTCCAAATCCAAACCTCCCTTTTTCAATCAAAGCCCCTTCCCTTCCCCTCTTTCTTATGTGTAATCTCTCATTTTCTCTTCCCCCTCCCTTTTTTCCTTAAAGCTTCCCCTCTCCCGCCGCCCCCCCCCCCCCCCCCCCTTCCCCTTCCCCCTCTTTTTTTAAAATTAAAACCCCCTCCACTCTCTCTCACTTATAATCTCTCTCTTTCTTTTCCCTTCCCCTTTTTAATTAAATTCCTCCCCCCCCCCCCTCTCTCTCTCTCTCTCTCTCTCTCTCTCTCTCTCTCTCTCTCTCTCTCTCTCTCTCTCTCTCAAAGTGTGGTGAAAAACTATGTTCAAAAAGCTTTAAATTAAAAAATATTTTAAAAATATTTAATTGAAAGAAAAGTTTAATCTGCGAGAGAGAGAGAGAGAGAGAGAAGAAGAAGAAGAAGAAGGATAAAAAGAAGATGGAGGGTGGAGGGGGGGAGAGGAAAGAGAATAGTCTTTTTTTAATTAAACATTTTTCTTCTCTCCCTCTCTCTCTCTCATTTGTAGGGCCTAGGTTCTCTCTCTCTCTCTCTCTCTCTTTCTCTCTCTCTCTCTCTCTGATTAAAATTTTTAATTTTTTAAAATTTAAAATTTTTTTGGCATAGTTTTTCACACACTTTGAGACGGAGATAGAAGAAGAAGAATAAGAAGAAGGAGAAGGATTAAAAAAAGAAGAAGAATAAAGAGAAAAAGACAGAGAGAGGGGGAACAGAGAAAGAGAATTATAGAGAGAGAAAATATAAAATTAGAGAGAGAGAGAGGAAAAGAAAAAAGGAAAAGAGAGGAGAGAGAAAAGAAGAAGAGAGGAAATATAAAATTTAAAAGAAAGAGAAAATGAAAAAATTTAACGAGAGAAGAAGAAAAAAGAAGGAAAAAAAGGAGAGAGAAGGAAAAAAGAGGGGGGAGAGAGAAGAAAAGCGGAGAGAGAGAGAGGAGAGAGAGAAAAAGAAAGAGGAAAAGAGGAAGAGAGATGGGAAAAAAAAGAAAAGAGAAAAGTCTTTTTTAAATTTAAATATTTTTTTAGAGAGAGAGGAAGGGAGAGAGAAGGAGAGAGGGGGGAAAAGAAAGAGAGAGAGAGAGAGGAGAGAGAAAGAGAGAATAAAAGGAGAGAGAGAGAAGAGAAGAAGAGAGAGAATTATATATGAGGAAAAGAGAAAGAATAAAAGGAGAGAGAGAAGAGAAGAAGAGAGAATTATATATAAGGAAAATATACAATTTTCATACTTTAAGAGAGACTGAGGGGGGGAGAAGAAAGAAGAATAAGAAGAAGAAGAAGAAGAAGAAGAAGAGAGAGAGAATAAAAAATAGAGGAGAAAGAGAGAAGGAAAATAGAGAGGAGAGAGAGAGAAGAAAAGCATAGAGAAAAGAAAAGGGAGGAGAGAGAGAGAGAGAGAAAAGAAAAAAATTAAAAAGAAAATGAAGATAGAGAGAGAGAAGAAGAATAAGAAAAATGAAAAAAGAGGAGAGGGAGAGAGAAGGAAAAGCGAGGAGAGAGGAGGGAGAATAAAAGGAGAGAGAGAGAGAGAATTAGATATAGGGAACTTAGGGGGAGAGAGAGAGTAAATAAAAAATTAGAAACAGAGAGGGAAAAGATGAGAGGTAAAGATGAGAAATGGATTGTTGGTCGAAGTTGTCGTGCTAACTTCACTTGCCGCTTCAAGGTGAAGCGGCCTAGCGTTCCGTGCACACGAAGCATGCGTAGAATGCTAGTTTATCTTATAGGTCTAGTTTTAGCTTTGCCACAATGCTATGTAACAAGTTTATCTTACATGTAACATATTTATTACATAGTATTAAGACCACGTTGATTTTTAAAAAAATTTGAAGATTGTGTATTGTAGTACAATCAAAGAGTGGAATCATACCATCTATTTTTTTTAAATATGACCCTCCACATCCTAAGCTTTCAAGTAGTGGTAACAAGTACATGTGCCAAGTTTCATGAAAAGAAATGTGGAATGACAAAGACCACTTTGGAATATTACTTTGATTTCATCATGGGATCAACTATGCTTGTCCTTTTGGTTTTTAAAAATTCCCTTTTTCTTAACAATTACAAATAATTGAGTGCCACTCCATTTTATTCCAATATCTTGTAGCGTACACTTTGATAACAATTGACTTATAAACTAATCCTATTTTAATCAAAAAACACATACATGTGATTGGATCCAAACTATGTTGTTGATTGTAAAACTTAACATCTCGATCATGGAAAGTTTGTTTCATCTGTCTCTCCTTTCTCAATGAATCCCTTGATCTATCCAAACTACAACATAGGAGAGCAAAGTATTTGCATATGGTAGGTATCAAGAAGTATGCTAATAGTAAGCTCCCGAAAATGATGGATTTCCCAACATCTCGAGCAATTTGTTTGTGCATGTTACTTAGTTTTGCACTAGTAAGGGAACAAATCGAGACACAATTTTTTGCTTTTCATGATCAAGTCATTGAGCATCAATGATGTCATTATTTTTATAAAAAATGATGAGAGTATCCTACAACCACCATTTACTTTGATTCCCTTAAACATATGTTGCCCAAGCCTACAATCACAATTACTTCATAGAGTTGCTCAAGGCCCACAATCATTGTTGCCTTATTGAATTCTTTTGTATTCTAACCTCTCTAATTCTCTCTCCTTGACCTACTAAGAGAAAATAATTTGGGTCAAGAATTCAATCTTTGTTTTGCAAAAATTTATGCTACAAATAACATATATTTCTTAAAAAGACCCAAATTATCTTTTGTACAATGTTATGTTAATAACAAATAGAGTTCATGAGATTGATTCCATAGGGGATGGAGCATGGCATGTGATGTAAAAATGAGGGTTTTCAGAAAGAGGAAGGGTATGTTTTGGGCATAATTTGTGACACATGGTCCATCTATAGGGGGCATATAAGCATTTGCTCCACATATTTGGCACATGTATGTGAGAAATCCTTATGATTAAAGGGAGTCCCTTGGGTTTAATCCACACATGGCTTAACTTCATGAAAGATCATGTACTTGTATTATGGTTGTATAACATGTTTCATTCTTCATGTCAAGCTTGCTTAGTGTGGTCTAAATTTATTTCCATGTGATTATGCAAGTGATTTCTTGAATTGGGAATCTTCACCTAATTGATTCTAAATGATTAAATGGATTTGAAAAACCAAGAGTCTTTGTAAGGTGGTGTGCAAGAAAACACTACTCTTTCAGTTAGATCCTCAACTTGCATCCTCACATTATGTTGTTTAAGAGTGATAGGAACCATTCGGGTAGATAAACAATTAGTTGGATGCAAGTTTTACCTTTCTCAAGCCACTTGGAGAATGGGACAAAGCTTCATACTTGAAAACAATGAATGAGAAATACACATGTACAATTGATCTAGCTATAAAGCAATTGTGATGAATACCAATTAACTTTGTTTCTTGCATAAACATTTCCACTTACCCATGTTAACTCATAATCGAAGAGATTCTCTTGTGCATTCCATGAAGGAACCACATAGCAAGAAAATTTGCCAAATTGCAACCCTAGTTCAGAAACACTTTTCATATGTATTGAATTTTTGTGTCAATAGAGAAAGCTCAATGTTTACATTCTTGATTGAAGAGTTGTAAAGCTCACTTTGAAAGTTATTATGAAATGTACCTAAAAAAGTGGATGCTTCCTTAATTGCATTTGAAAAGACAAAATACAACTAGTTATTGAGTTTGGTCAACTTTTTTGCAAGTAATAACTTGGTGCATTATAAACTAGAGAAAATAAACATAGATGTCTATAAATTTGATTGTGTTAAGTTAAGATTTGAAGTTGCTTGATTTTAGATACTTTAAAATAAGAATTACCTATAGTGAATATGATTTAAAGATTTGCATAAAGTTATATAGAGTTGAGACATTAGTAATTATAAACTTAAAGGCTTCCAAAATTACCACATTTTAAAATATTTCAACATTCTCAAACAACTATAGCCCTTGTTATGCACATCTCACCATTAACTACAATGTAAAAAAGAGAGTAAGGTAAGGACTATATCTATTCAAGGACAAGCCACATAAAAATTATGGTAGGAGAATGCTAATTCTATCAAGATTGGAAGAGATCTATCCATGTAGAAAGGAAAACATAAGGTTTCCCATAAGAAACTTGCTAGGAAACCTTTAGTAGAAAAATGTGTTTATACATTTGGGAGTACAACTTCAAGGGCTTCCTTGATTGTGGAAACATGTAGATTATGCAAGATGATCAATGTATTTCATGGATTAGGTTTATATACTCAAAAAGAAAGCTTCTTTATGCATTTTGGAATACAATTTGGAGGACTTCCTTGATTGTGGGAAGGAATAGATTATGGAAGAAAATGTATTTCATGGATTAGGGTTACATACTCAAAAAGAAAGCTTGTTACATGCAAGTCTTTGCTTAAAAGAACTAAGCTAGATGCATTTGCTTTATAATATGATGTGAAATGAGGTAGTGCTGATATTTTCATAACTTCATCTTTGGGTATGAGTGCTTTTTGTCAGCTTGTATGAGAGATATAGGAGATACAACCATTATTATTAACAATATTCCAAGGATTGTTAAGGTCATTTCTTGGTATACATTTCATGATTGGCAAAGAGGTGGTCAATTTTTGTTTTTGGGGTATTCATCCAACATCTGGTTGAGAGAGCATGCTACCAAGTAGTTCTTTAGAACAAAATTTAATATCAAAATACCTTATTGATGGAAATTGAAGTTTGACAAATAATGATGATGAAAAGTCGCATGGTAGCTCATGGACACAAAAAGCATTTTCTTGTGAGTATAGCCTCTCTTAGTAATCATTTTAATGCTCCCTTTTACTAATAGAATAAGCATGTGAACTTAACATGGATGGGAGCAAAGTTGGATGTGTTAATTTAACTCAAGTGGTTGGTGGTTTGCTCGTAACCCAAAGCTTATGGTTCTTTTTGAGGCTCATGCTTCTAATCATTCCCCTCTCTCTTAGTATGCTTCAAGATTGTAACCATTGCATAAATTCTGATGGTTCACCCTTATTGAGTCTTTTGTAGTCAAGTTGAACAAGGTGTGAGGGAAGACATTTCATGTCTGTCACCCTCGGTAATATTGGGAGAGAGGTGTATTGCTATGCTCATTGTGCTTTCTAAAAGGCATGGCCATGATTTGGTTCCTAGTAGAAGATATGTTGTTGCTACAACTTTAAGGTTTCTAGATGTGGTACTTTCTTGTCTTACTTCTAACCATTTTGGTGATGGTGTGTCCCTTTAGCTCTTATAAGATTGTGAGTTTTACCTTCAAAGTTAAGCACATCATTGTATTGGGGATGCAGAAAGCTCCATTTGAGAAGCAAGTGGGATGCCCTTAAATTTAGGCAATAGAAAGACACTATCTAAATGATTGAAGATGAAGATGGATGTTGTAAGAAGGTTGAATGAGGACACTACTAAGGTGTTGGACACACTTGGCATCCATTTTTGGGACAATTTATAGTGGCCCTAAAGACAAAGTTTTTGGCTCATGATTTTTAAATATCCTCCCTCAAAAAGTTACTCCCTCTACTACACTACTTTTGGATCACCCCTTCTCTTATGATGAAGTATATGAACTTCAAAGAGCATGAAGAAAGGAAAGTCATTACATCCCAATGGACTTGTTGTTGAATTTTTCCTTACTATGTGAGAATCCTAAAATAATGATTTGTGCAATTTAATTAGTAGTTTTAAATGTTGTGGTTCTATTTTTAGTTTTGTCCATGTTGACTTGTGAAACTTATACCTACATCTTTGGATAGATTTAAGCAAAGAGAATGGATGCCATTGACCATGTTAAATATTTATTATTAAGTGACGTCAAAGGCTCTTGCTCAAAAGATTACACCTATACTTCCTAGTTTTCTTTATTGGAATCAAATGTTGCTCTATTTTTTGTGCTAGATGCAATCATGAATCTTTATCTTATCATTTACTATGTGATGGTTAGTCAACAAGACCTTGACATTCGATGAAGCTTATGGTACGATCGATTGGCAATATATTTTAAATATCCTCCATGCGCTTTGGTTTGGTGAGAAACCATTTGTGGGTTCGTTCTTCCATATGGTAGACTTTTCCCTAGTTATCCAATTGTAATGATAATTCAACTATTGTTAGAGATAATTAAGTTATTGTACCCAATGGAAGTTTATGAGCAAAAATTTTTAATTTTAAAGGTATATTGTCAACAAATACAAGACATAGTAGCTCAATCTCAGTTGGAATAATCCTCTTCAATGGGTTAAGGATTTGGGATTCCAAACTATTCAACTAGGAAATTTTTTGGTTGTAGATCTTGAGTCAATCCCAACATTTAAAACTAAGTATGGTTTTACTAATAAGGAAGCTTTACACTGCAAGGATAACTTTGCTAGGTGACAAGGGCAGCAATCTTAATGATAAGTCTTGGAAATGATGGCAAGTGTATATAAGAATATCTAGTATACAAGGAATGTTTTCATTTTTGGGAGAATCAAAAGTTTTTAAACTTAATTTTTGGGAGAATCAAAAGGCTTTTAGCTTCCAATAATAATTACATAGTCTTTATCATGATTTAGGGGTCTTTGTTATGAGAGGTAGTTGTTTACAATCACACACAATTGTTTAAAAGCTTGTTAACATCTTTTAATTACTCTAATGGGGCCATGCCTTATTTTTGGATTGATGAATACACATCTCTTTTCACATTATAATAACTCATAATTTTACCTTTCGACATATTCACATCCTCTTTTGCTTAAAAAGAGTGTTTGTTTTATGTTCATGCATAGTATAGTTCCTCAATGTGAGGGAAGTTCCATATTAAATATAACTAAATAAAATAGGTATAGATATTCTTGATCTTTTTTATCTAAGGTTTAATTCCACTAGCTATGTCTCCAAGGGAAATGAGATTTGAGTTATGAAAGAAAGGTATAATGGATGTGAGAATGTGCAAGATGTGCAAAAGTGTAAGAAGATCACGTTGAGAAACTAAAAAGTTATTCCCATTGTAAGATTTTACTTCAAGCTATGGAGAATTGCCATTGGAAACACGATGTGGCCAAAAAATTGTGGTTCAAAGCAGACTAATAGCTAGGCCTTCAATAAAATATTACTTGGATGCAAGCTTCTTACAAACTTTTTGTTCTTACCTTTCTTCCAATTTGACATGGTTCAAAAGCTTGTGATGAATTATCATTAGCACCTGCTTGATCAGGCAAGGCAAGGCATCACAATGAGTTGTTGTGAGCAAAGTGAAGTGGAACAAAGGCATCTAAAGTATGCTTGTATTACTATATTCATAGTGCATAGAACCCTTAGTTTTGGAGGCAATTCTTAATAAGCTTAATGGTAATTGGATCTCCCTTTGTTTTGAAGTGTGGCATTGATCGTAGAGAGAGAGAGAGAGAGAGAGAGAGAGAGAGAGAGAGAGAGAGAGAGAGAGAGAGAGAGAGAGAGAGAGAGAGAGAGAGAGAGAGAGAGAGAGAGAGAGAGAGTGTGTGTGTGTGTGTGTGTGTGTGTGAAGACAAAGTTACACCTTTTTGTTGGAGTTATTCCATCTATATTGTGTGAGTATAAATAAGAGAAGAAGGAAAAAGTCCGACTTATGATGTAGTTGATGACTCTAGGAAGGATAATTTTTTGTGAAGTTAAAGGTGGGATACACAAGGAAAAGTGCATAATAAGGAAAGGAATCTTAGGCATTTGTTGTTCTTGGAGAAAGAGAAGGAAATTTGAGATATGTAAAGGAATGTTATGATATGGCCAACAAGAGAAACGTTTACAAACTAGAAAAACTAAAAGGAATTTGGGGTAAAGAAATTGTCAATCGGGAATGACATGAATGGAATGGTTTTTCGTTACTAGAGAGCAAAGTGGCAAACTTATGTAGCATGGCTATGAGAGATCATAATAAGAAGCTATGCCACTTGTCAAAGGACCAATGATCTATCTTGAGATTACATAATAAGAAGCTATGCCACTTGTCAAAGGACCAATGATCTATCTTGAGATTACATGAGATATCACTTTGATGTGATTCAATTTGCCTCATCTCAAGCTTTTAGAACACAAAAGTTATTCACATGAATTAACACTTTCATCGACTGGTGTGGCGTGCACGCATGCTATATTGATGTCTCTTTTTTGGGTTGTTGGACCTTATTTACTTTAGTTTCATGCAATACTATCATGCTTTCCTAGGCCCCAAGTCCCCACTTTACCTAGGGCCATGCATCTCATGAATTGATCACGTGAATTATTATTAGTCTATTAGTCATGATGGAGTATTGCATGCCAACCATGCTTCAAGTTTCAAATTTGATCTGATGTTGCTTAAAGGTATGCCACACCTAGATGATAACCTTTTAAAGGTACTATGCATGCATATCATAGTTGCAATTCAAAATTCTAAAAGTGACCCTCTCGCAAAAAAGAGTGTAGTTATGTTTCCTTTCTTCAAGTACTCAAGTGACATGACTTTACACGAGCATCAATTATTTAACAAACGACAATAAGGGAGAGAAGATTGTGACTTTGCTTGTGCAAAAAGCTTCATGAGATCATGAACAAGGCTTATGGCTTATGGTGCTACAATGAGTTCTTGGATAGTTTACTTTCCACGATAGTTTAGATTCATACAAAGATTATCAATTCGACCCATTATAATGATGTCACTTGATTAGCATTTATTCAAGTTACTTGCATGGTCAATACATATTGTGCTAGTATATATATTCATACATTCACATTCTATCCTCACATGTTAAGAAATAGTACAAAAGCAATAATCTCATTGTGATATCTTAATTCAACTAATTGAGATGCGCATTAAGTCCATTGTTTACATTGACAAGTCAAGATTACCTCATATTGTAGATAAAATGTTAATGTAGATATTGTATATGAACTCGGTGTGATAAAGGTTTTTCTAATGGTTCTTTAAGCGAATATAGTATGCTCAACATTTGATGACTAAATTTGAAAATTTACTTGACATTGACACCCAAACTTGGATTTATTTCACATAGCACAATAATATACATTGATTAAGAGTGATTACGGTGTAGAGTAGATATTCTAGGATAACTAATGTACTAGTTTGTTGACTAGCTACAACATAGTTATTGATCATCAAGCAACATAATGCTATGTCTCCAAATGCACCATAGTTCCTAAAAGAGGGGTATCCATCCACTATTTTAGGGTTTGGGTATCTAAATGGCTAGATTAATTGTGATTTTCTTTTAAAGATTCAATCTCCAATGGCATGAACAAATTGAGATAGATTGCCCCTTGGGAAAGAGAGGGCATGCATCATTATCTCCTTTCCAACAAGGTCTCAGGGCATTGTGTAGTTGCTAAGACCTTAACCAAAGTTTGGACTAGTGGGGGTGGTGGAAAACACATCCATGCTTCTAAGAGAAAACCATTCTCAATGTTGACATTCTATTTGAATTCTAGCTTTTCATGGAAGTTTCAAATAAGGAAAGGGGTAGAATGGGAAAGTCCTCCATCACCTTGTAATTATCAAGATAATTATGGGCTAGAATTCCTAGCCTTTTAATGACTTTTCTTATGAAGGGGAGAGGTTCTCTTTTACCTTATAATATTGGGGACTGAATGGTTAGACAATTGATAAAACTCACAACCAAGCACTTGGATAAAGCTCATTTCAAAAGCAAATTTGTTAAACATTGGTTGTGGAAATAGAAGGATCATTTGAAGCATTTAAAGGCTTGATGACATTGGAAAATATAGCATGTATTCTTTCAACATTAGGAGCTTAAATGAAAGGCAATAAATGCAATTAAATTTTTACAATATGATGGGTGTTTCAAATTCTCCTTTAAGACTCCTTAATCATCTTTTTCAAATTATCTAGTTTAGGGGGAAACATCGAATAAATGATTCTTGTTCTCTTAAGCACTAAGGAAGTTAAATTTAGCTCAATTTCTTTTGGGACAATCATTCTTCCTTATGACCTCGTAAGGTGAAGATCAATACTAAATAGGGTTCACAATAATAAATAACCTCGAGAATGATGCACATCATGTGACATTGTCAAAATTGCACATAGAAATGTTAGCTTAGTGTATCCAAAGGCTCCCCAATCTCACTAAATTCTAACTAAAGTCTCATGGCCTCATCAAAGATATTGATTATCCTCTTGCAAGTGTTTGGTGGTGATGGCCAAGGTGACTCGATCCCATTTAGCCCTTTATTCCCCAACATGGTAGAAACCCTCATGTGAACTAGAAAAGAGTTGGGGAATTTCCAACCATTTGTAACATGGTCATGAATGACATTGTGATTCATGAATGACACTATGATGGTGGCATAAAAACTAGTTACATGTCATGCTTTACCTTGTTATAGAGGACCTTGTTGGAATCTTGTTCCATACCATATGTGAGCGGGGGGATTGGATGCATGTTAGCCCCACTTGCATAAATGAGCATTAACAAATGTTAGAGGCCACTTTTCTATGTCTTAAGGTTGGAAAATCCAATCAATTTTGAGAGTTTGACAAACAATTTGAAATCCTTAACTTGACTACTATGTTCACCTGTCCAAATGCAAGGTTGTGCTCATACCTTAGATACCCATGTTTGTGCTTGTGTGACTCAATGGAAGCTTGTTGTGTGAGGTTGTGGGCACCATAGGATTGTAGAGGTGGGACAAGATGGCTTGAGGTATACATGTTTGTGCTAAAGTGTAGAAATAAACTAAGTTTGTCTTTGATATGTTAGAGAAAACAATCTTACTAGCTTATCATAAACTAAGTTTGTCTTTGATATGTTAGAGAAAACAATCTTACTAGCTTATCATAAACTAAGTTTGTCTTTGATATGTTAGAGAAAACAATCTTACTAGCTTATCAAAATCCGATGATGGTCTTAAAAACACTCGATTTCCTAGTGGTCTTCAAACCCCATCATTATTGAGATAATTGGGTAATAATAAGGATAACTAAGCCCCGTTACAATAGCTTCATATAAGTAGAATTTTCCATATAGGTAATAGTCTTGCATATCAACATTCATGTACAAGAAGTTCTTACAACCATTCCATGCACATGCAAATTCATTAAGGATTATTGGCTACTTAGCCTCGAAAAACATGTTGTAAAAGTAAATTGTGAAATTCGACTATTTTAATCCATGCAAGTAAAATTCACTTGCATGGGGGAATAGCTCTCAAAGTTCCTTCACAAGCCAATAAAACAAATAAGCCAATGACATCTTACCAAACTAGTAATCTAACAAAGTTTGGAGGTACAATTTGGGGAGGTGACACAATTGATTGAGGTAGGCCCATGCTATGGGTTGGCTTGGCTTTTCTTTAGAAGTCTTGCAAACAAGTAATTTTAGTTGGGGTTCAAGAAGTACTTTAGTTAAACTATACATAGATTCTTCTCCTTTCATGTTGACAAGGAATTTCGAAATTTAACTTGAATTTTTCCATATGATGAGACGAACTTATCTTTTCCCAAATCGGGGCCAGAGTCTTTTCCCGATCTGCCTTAGGTGCCCTTCCCATCATCGATATATTGTTGGGTTTATCATGGTAGGGGCCAAAGTTTTATGTTCACTTACAAGAAGTTTTTCACAGTTTCCCATGTGGGAAAAATGGCTCTTTTCCTTTGTTCTTTGATAGATTTGTCTAAAACTTGTTGTGACTTAACTTGTAACAAGTCATGAAAGTCGAGGAGAGGACCAAGCGTGGGGGGTGGCTCTATTAGGATGGCAACCTGCGGTAGCCGGCGACCATCCACCGGGCCACTGACACGTCATCCGGAACTTCACACGTTGGCGGCTGAACAGGCAGGGCAGACAACAAGCGCCACAAGGAGTTTATTATATTCTCTCTCTCTCTCTCTCTCTCTCTCTCTCTAGGCACGAAAGGGGAGGTCAATTCCCTGTCATGATGATATGATCATGATCATGATCATGAGAGAGAGACAGAGAGTACATTTACAGATGAGACGGTGGTTTGTGCGTCATCGGGCAGTGGACCTTGCTTCAGGCAAATGTACTCTCTCTCTCTCTCTCCTCTGTTCTTCCCGAATCCCATGTATCTCTCTCTCCCTCTGCGCCCCGCATTTTTGTCCTTCTCTGCGGCATGCCAACACGATGAAGCGATTCGTCACACACAAGGGTCGCATCCATCGTACAAGCCCCAAGGGGTCGATTGATTCCCATTTGCAAGAAGCTACAAACATCGCTTATCAGTGATCAACCCAAGGACTAGAGACACTCCCCGTCCCCCAATCCGTTATGTAAATGGAAGTACCCAGCTAGTATCACTCACCGGTGAAGTGGCATGGTACCTTATATGATCGCATTGAAGGGAACTTATGAGCTTCACGCATATTGGCACATATGCTTTTGCCAGTACATGCATTTGGGCGTGTGTGGTGAGAGAAGGTCCATGCACACGCCTGTTGCGTGCCTTGCGCTTCTGGGGCTGCCATGCCTATGACTCATGATGAGATGCATGATAATAAGGTACTATCCACCCACCACCCCTACGTACACTCACACGCACACATAGACAGGACAGATGCACAGAGAGAGAGAGAGAGAGAGAGAGAGAGAGAGAGAGAGAGAGAGTACATCTGATTATTCTTTAATTCAGCAACCTTTACGAGAAAAAAGAAGAAGAGAGGGACAAACGTTCATCATCCTCGTCACTTGAATTATGCTGTTTTCCCCATACAAGGAAGAATCAGGACTCAAAGCTCTCTGTCTCAGGTGCTGCTCATCAAGTAATAACCGTCCACTTGCATACGTTCATTTGACCCCTCACAAATGGAGTTTTGCTTGGACACTTGCATGCATTCATTGACAGGTCAGTGCAGCCTATCACTCTTTTTCTTCCGACTACTGTAAAACCGTGTCTTGCAGTGTCATGGGTTCATGCGTTTGTAGGCCCTTTGGAGATAATAGTTCAATCTAAAGCCTGCACTAAAACTTGTCATTGCCTGAATGCTTCTACAAATCAAAGTTGTATGGGCTACAGGAGCCATTTAGGATTTAAATTCTAACCTTTGGGGAGCTAGTCAGACAGCGATCTTGATCCGCCCACCAATTGGCTGCCTGGCCGTTCATGGTCGCTTGTAGGTGTATCTGCTCTGTTTCAGGTGGCTTGTGTTATCCAATTGGATTATAGGGAGTCTTGTAAGTCAAACATCTCTATTGCCCATAACTTCCTACTATCTCCAAGTCATAGAGCTATTATTCCTTGGTTACTTGATTGCCACTGATGAAGATGTGGTGTTTGGACTTACTGTCCCTCCAATACCTCAGCACACATATAAAGGGGCATCCAAACACTTTGAGATCCACAGTGCTTCTGCCCATGAACGCCTTGTGAGGTGTCATGTGTGGAGCACCAATCTGAGAGACTGTTGTGGGCATGAATCAGAGTTGCTACTGCCTCAGCTCCCTATGCTCGAGCATCATCAAAACCATCTCTATAAGCTGTCTTACCCCCATAACCTCACCGTTTTCCAATGGTGTGTGCAGCATGCCAGTACCAGTTAATGCCCTATGAATGTCACAAGTAGAGCAAAACTATTGAAGGCAGACAAGTAAAGTTTAAAGTTACCAGTAAGAACAACTGTAGCTGTCCTATCTATGTGGGAACAATCATATATCCTGTTAAGAGTTTCAGACTTGGGCTTCAAGAAGAAGCTGCAGCTACACCCAGAAAAGCCATTAACAATCAGCGTCAAACGAATGCCTTTGTCCAAGGAGATAGTGTGTACGTGGGACAGCACAAATCTGTGTGGACAGGCTCCGTTAAGGGGGTAGTGGCTGTCCTGGCATTCTTCTTGAGAATGGTTTTTAGGCTTGATTGCCCCTAAGGTAATTCTTGCAACTTAAAGGAGGTTGTGCCCTTGTTTTGGGTAATTCCTCAACAAGCTGGGAAATCTTGGAAAGAATGAATAAATTGATTGACGTTAGACAGATAGCAAACTCGTGCCCTACTAGCCTGCATGAATTTTGAAGGTGTCCAAAGTGGGCATGCCATAATTGCCCTGAAGTGGATGAAGCTCTAGCTATTGCAAGCATTGTGGTAAGGTTTCACAACCCATGCCCCTATGATTGATGTTTGCACAGGCTCTCTAGTCTGCTTATCCTCGATGGTCTCACTGCCCACGAGTTGAAGGTGACACAGGTCAGCAAAGTGACCCTTATATCCTCCAAGGTTGTTGCCGGAGAAGCAAGAGGGAGTGTGGATGCTGAAAATGCTGCAGTAGAAGCTTATACTAGTGAAAATGCCAGGCTGCAAATGGCTGGAACAGGAAGCTCAGCAGACAATAGGGAAGGACAAAATGATTGCTGATTGCTTCATGGCTCCAGAGATCTCCAGCCAGTTGCCTAGCTGTCTGGGACTGCTCCAAATGGCCCAACTTTTGGAGACTGTTATGGGATAAACGAAAAGTGCAAGGTGAGGCAGGAGGCTATGAAAATGCACCAGGAACCAGTGAAATGTAGCAATAGGAAAACATAGAACAGCCAAATGCAGCAGTAAATAGCACAGTAGAAGGTTCAGGCCCAAAATGCAGCTATAGCAGTTTGAAAGACAGCAAAACTTAGCTCACACAAGCTCAATCACAGTGGTGATCATGCATCAATTTGTTGGAGTGCAGGGTACATGAATTAGCAAACAATATAAGCATGAATGCAAATGCACAAAACCAAGCTGCATGGACGAGTGAGTTCTTGAGCAATCTGTTCAAGAGTATGCAAAGCGCATTTCCAAGATAATGCTAGGGAAGTAGTAGGAAGGATAATGATAGATCCGTCTGCCAAGAAACCATCTGGCTATGTTTATCCATGCCAAAAGCTAAGTGGGCCTGCCTAAACTGCCTAGGGTAAGTTTGTGCCAAAGAAAATAACATAGTGGAATAGAGCTCCTGATATGTCCTACCAACTCAAAGATGGCTCATAGGTAGGATGTGGCCATACTACTAAGTTTGGTTTTGGGCTGTGATGGTTTAGCTAATCAGGTTATCAGAGCATCATTCTACATGGTGATACCGTGCGGAACAAAGAATCCCTATGTTCCTCCATGCAGTTTGTTCTTGAATTGACCATTTAGGAAGGTAAGCTGGCTTGTTCAACCCTTGAGGGCTGTGCCACCCCTACTTTGACTAGGCTAGGACCCCACCTATACCAGCAAGGAGAGAGAGGGTATTTGAGGTGAGAGAGCCAAACAAAGGAGAGAGAGAGATGAGTTAGAGAGAGAAAAGCATATTGAGGAGCGAGAATATGATTTCTAACAATGAATGATTGCCAAGTCTGAAATTCAGTAACTTCATGGAGTACTACCATTTTTAGAGGTACTGCACCCCTAAAGTTCTCAACTCTAAGTTAAGAGTTGTCAAATAAACCAGCCACACACTATTGAACTTGACTATGTGAACTTGCGCAACTAAATTTACTTGGGCATGGCTTGGCTCAACATTTAGTCACATATTCATTATAATGGCCAAGTAAATTTAGGTTGCCATGGCACTCATGAAATCACACCTTTATAATGCCCAAGTAAATAAATGCATCATAAAGAAAATGCTGATGAGCATTACATGTAGCCATAAATTCAGGTTTCCTAGCAATGAGTGCGCATCCTTAGAAATGAAATGCCTTAGGCTATGAGCCTTGTCACCCGAGGTATGTGCAATGCTAATACCCTCTCTTAGATCATGGTTGCTAAGTACAATAAAATATACAATGATGAAAGACCCACCATAGTACATACAATAATGACAATCAGATAGAACCATGGATACCCAAGCAGTGGGTGATCAAGCCACCCGCAAGGTGCCATGGGAAGACATTGATGTTGATGTTGATCATACCAAGCCTGATTCATGCTTAAGTAGCATTGAGGTCATATGATGGAAATTGATGGGTGTAGTCAATGTTTGAGCTCATAAGGCATTTGCAACACCATCAAACTCTAGAAGCCGTTTGTAGAGAATATTGCCCATAGGGATGAGCTTTGAGAAGAGCAAATCGCAGGTTGTGAAGCTGATCTTGGATCTATGTCATTTTGAGAAGGAATGTTTGAATTGTATCAATCACCTCAAACCAGAGAGGGTAACAACTCTCATGGTCAAAGGAGCCTCATACATAAGCTGGAGCTTCTCCCACAGTCTAAAGATGTCTTGCAGGAGGTAAATGTTGGTAAGGCTTCCTTCTAGATGCATCAAAGAAGAGCTGAATATGCCTTGGCATTGTCATTGTCCCAATCAAGGATTGCTTCCTCATAGTTGTCTTCATCCCACTGGATGGAAACTAAGATGGTTTTTAGGGATGCAAGGAAAATCTTAAATTGATATACTAAGGTCACTTCTACACAAACCAAGCTTTCATCATGGATCTTGAGGTTAGATAGTCAGGGCCTTCAAGCTTCTCATGAGTGCCACAAGAAAGGCATGGGTTGTGTGGGCAACTAGTAGAGTGCTCCAATCTCCCTCCAATAAGATGTAATGTGCTTGTATGAATGAATGATATGCAGTGGAGGAGAGGCAGCCAATAAGTAGGTTTGAGAGAGAATAGGCACTTATGATGGACAGCCCAATACCACGAGTTCAACTGTTCAAGAAAAGAGAGTAGTTCAGACAAGAGAGAGAACAGAATGTGGAGTGTAATGAATAGAAGCATGAAACCAACACGTGTAATCCTTCCCTTCACAATGTCAATCTGGCTGAAAAAACAGGCATGAAGAAGCTGATGCCCATGAGAAAAAAGACAAAGAAAACTGGGTGCACACAAGATCAAAACATGAGCAACCGAAGCATAATTGATGTCTGGACAGTGAAAACACAGGCTGCAGCAGACAAATAATGCAGGGTCAGCACTGAAGATGCAGAGAAATCAGGCGCCCAGCTGCTGAAAACTGCTATCCAGCTATGAAAGTTGACACTTAGATCATTCAGATGAGGTAGACTTTAGAGCAGTTACGAAGTGGGCTCAGAGCTGAAACAGCAACCAGCACCAAAACCAAGATACTTGGGATTTTATACCCTGCCGGAATGGTGTGGAGCAATGGAAGCAAAGAGACAAAGCTGATAGAACTGCAATAACCACAAAGAACCAACTGTATTAGTATTATATGTATCTTGGGTGATAGGGCTCATAACTAGAGTTCATTTCATTTTTGAGGATGTGCATTTAATACTAGTTGTCTTGTTATTTAGGATGTATTTATCTAGCCTATTTATTGGTTGCCTCTCCTCTAGTGCATATCATTCATTCATACGAGCACATTGTATCTTGATGTCATCCTTAGCCACCAAGGCAAGCACAATGCGAAGAGTAGTCAATTTCATCATAGGTGAAAAGTTCTCATCAAAGTCCACACCTTTTCTTGCTTAAAACCCTTGGTTTGTACTTCGGTTTAGCATCACTTGTCGTTGCATTCTAGTGCTAGTGATGTAGTCATCACTCATGACTCTCTAACTCCAAAGAGGGAGTGTGAGAGGGTGGTGAGGTTGGATAGTTGAGCCTCATCTTGAGTATAGAGTTGCAAAGAGGATATTCCCTCATGCATTGTTGACAGGCTTTGAGAGTTGTTATGATTCTTCTCTATTTTGAGGATTTGGTATGATTGACATCGACATTAGATTCTCTCCAAGGCACCTTGGTGGTGTTGCTATGATTCTTCTCTATTTTCAGGAGTTGGTATGATCAATATCGATGTTAGGTTCTCTTTGAGGCACCTTGGTGGTGGCCCAATCACCCATTGCTTGGGTATCCATGGTTCTATACTGATGGTCTTTGTTGTGTGGACTATGATGAGTCATTATTATTGCATCATTGTATCACGTTGTGTTAGTAGATTAGTCATCTCACGAGTGAGTCTGTGTATGGTTTAGTGGGCTTGGCACAACATTTTATATATGCATTTTTTTGGCGCCTATTTTATGAGTTTTTGGTCATTTTATGCTAGCCAACATGATTATTTTATTATTATTTAGCTGGCTGACTTTTTGTTGATTGTGGTCTATTTATTGGCCACTATTTCCTCCTCAATCATTGTTAGCATACTCAATTACTCGTTGGTTCTATCGGAGAGGGGGAGGGAGCCAATGCCAGTTTCCACTTAGCTTTGGCAACTCATTGTTGTACGTGACTGTCTCATTTTTTGTATATGGATTTCATTTTTGGAGCATATCTTTGAATTCTCCATTTGCAATGTTTTTTGTTCTCTCTTTTTTCTTTTTTCTTGCGTTGTTCAATCTATTAAAGTAATCTTCCATGCCTCCATTGTTGTACCTACTTTTGACAATCGCCCACAGTCCTAGTTCTCGCCTTTATACTATTTTTTGCCTTTCTTCTTAAGTTGCCGATGTTTGACCCTTTTTACTTTGGTTCATGGATTTCTTGCATATCTCTTCAACAAGAAACTACCCATAATATCATTGTGTGAGAGAGAGAGGACAGATCGCTTAGCTGAGAGTACACAATTGATAGTGAAGGAGTGTGAGAGTGAAGATACGACTCCCAATGCAAGTATCAAAGAGTAATGTGTAAGTACAAAGTACAACCCTTAAACCTTAGGGTTGTTAATGTGCATTCACACTCGAAAGGTGTAAAACACGACAAGTATTCGAACTGTGTAACATAAGTACATAAAATAAAGAAGAATATAACTAGGGGAAAAACCTCTCATAAGGAGAGTAAAAAGTGCCCCAGTGTCCTACTAAGATCATCGACACTCCTCTATGAGCGTAGGCGTGAGTCAAACCTAACAAACCCCCCATGGAGTGAAGAGTGATCAGCATACAAGGATCATCCACCAAAGGAGATCAAATTTAAAGCATTGCGGAATGCTTCAAATTTGTCACGAAGAAGAGCTCTAGTGAAGATGTTTGCCACATTACTAGTGGTAGGACAGTAGACGCGGTTGATATCTCTTGCATGTAGCCTCTCTCTGACAAAGTGATAGTGGATCTCTATGTGTTTCATGCGTGCATGAAACACTGGGTTCCATGCCATTGCAATGGCACTCTGACTGTCAGTTAAACAAAGGAGTAGGCTTCGTGATAGATACATCAAGATTAGCCAACAAACGTCTCAACCATACACATTCAACTATGGTAGTGAAAGCTGCCTTTGTATTCAGCTTCACAAGAGGATGTGGCAACAATGGATTGTTTCTTGCTGAGCCAAGAGATGCAAGATGAGCCAAGAAAGAAACAATTTCCACTTGTAGAGTGACATGAATCAAAATCACCAATCCAATCTGAATCACTATAAGAATGTAGTTGCAGTGGTCCCACCTTGGTATTAAGCAATCCGAGAGTCCTAGTCCCCTGCAAGTAACGAAAAACACGCTTCATAGCTTGTCAATGTGACATGCGTGGGCTATGCATATATCTGCTCAAGGCTGAAACTGCAAATTGAATATCTGGCGCTTAATGAACCCTTGGCTGAGTAAAAAGGCATCAAATTTTTCATACCAAGCTCGGGGAGCTTGCTTCAAACTAGACAAAATCTCTTTTAGCTTGTATACCAAGTGTTCAGATCCCTCAATTGCAAAACCAATGGGCTGTTGTACATACACTTTTCTTGAAGTTCCCCATGTAAAAATGCAGTCTTGACTCTTGATATCAAGCTGGTGCATAGTCCAATTCTTTCTCTTTGCAGTCTCATTTTGCTATGGAGTATATGCAGTAGTATTTTGATGGACAATGCCTTTCTGCTTCAAGAAATGATTTAGCATGGAAGACATGTATTTTCCTCCTCAGTCCGAACAAAAAGTCTTAATCCTGCAGCCAGATTGATTTTCAGCAAGTGCAACAAAAGCCAAAAATTCATTATACACCTCTCACTTTTTCACCAATGAGTAGACCCAACAAAAACGAGTAAAGTCATCAATGAAGGTGACGAAATAATACCAGCCACCCAATGACTTTGTCTGCATAGATCCACATACATCCGAATGCACAATCTGTAATTTGGCGGTTGCCTTAAAAGCAACATCACGAGAAAATGAGAATTGATGCATTTTTCCCAAAATGCATCCCTTACAAATATGGTCAGGAGGTCTCTCCAAGAGAGATAAGCTATCTAGCGTCTGTGTATCCTGCATGACTATCAAATTGCCATAGTTGACATGCCTCATGCGAGCATGCCATAACTTTGCCTATGACATAGCAAGAGTAAGAGCAGATGCTAAATAGACCGATTGATAAACCGAATAAGCATCTAACTCATAGAGTCCATGACATAATGTGCCAGTCAAAACCAAAGTCATGAATTCGTTATCCTTGACCATACATTTGTCGTCATTAAATGTGATATGCATACCACACTTTGCCAAAGAAGAAATGGACAACAAATTCTTCTTTATGTCTAGCACATAAGGCATCCTGTAAACAGAGAATAGAGCCATCAATGGCTGTCAACACAATCTCCCCAATACCTCTAATTGGTTAAGATGCATTGTTGTTACACTGCATTGACTTGCCAACAGGAGCTGCAATAATAGAGGAAAACAAATCCTTGCGGGATGTAATGTGCCGAGAAGCACCACTATCAAAAAATCAAGTACTAGCATCCTCAGTAGAGCTAAATGCTCTATTAGCCCAAGAAGAGTCATAATTGCAAATGTAGAAACAATAGTCACGGTCTACAATAAAAGATGTGGACTTAGTAACAGTAGAAGGTGCATTAGAAACAGACATCTCTGACTCCTCCTTTTTCTCCTTGGCTATGCACTTTTTACATTCTATGATGTAATGACCTGACTTCTTGCAATAGTGGCTCTTGCCCTTCTTGGCTTGCATGCCCCCCTGTTTCTTGCTGATCTATGAAGTACCTAAACTCCCAGAACTCTGTGGAGCATTTTTAGACTAGCTGCCCTTGCCCTTCTGCCTTGCCATAAAAGCTTGCTCGGAGGCTATTATATCCACCTCAGTGTTCTTTCTTGTTTGCTCTTCTTCTAAGAGCAAACTAACCAACTGAAGGAAAGTAAGTGGTTGCAGGGAAATTCTCATGGTGAGATTTAGGGCCGTATGAAAGGCCAAATAAGAGGGCGGCAATGAATTTATAGTAGTAGAGATCAACTATGCATCCGAATAATACTCATCTACATTCATTATTTGCTCATGCAAGTCTTGAATTTTGTTAAGATGATCTTGCATGGAATCACCTTCATTCATCTTCACATTCTCAAGCTCTTTCTTCAAGAAAGAGATGCGTGTCTCATTTTTTCCAGCAAACATTTGCTCAAGTGTTAGCTATGCTTCTTGTGAAGAGTTTGCAGACCATATGTGCGGGATGATAGACCGTTGAACTGCCAATGCAATCAACTACAATGCTTGAGCATCCCGTGTGTCGCAAGCCTTTTGTGCTGTTGATCTTTGGGACGTGGTTGAGTTGGAGCGGGCTGAGTGGGCCTTTGACCACGTCCTCCTGGAGGAGGTGTTGCAGGAGCCGCAACTCTAAGATGAACTTCTTCACCACTAACATAATTCCAAAGATTCTTCGCAATTAGTACATTTTTCATCATGAAAGACCATAGAGAGTAGTTGTTGTCATCCAATCTATCATCCTTGGATACATATGTGAATACATCCTCTGTCCCTGATTTCCCATGGCAAATGTTCCCTTTTCATAGAGCACAAGAGCAAGACCTAGAGGTGGACCAACCTGGAAATCTGAGAATTTCCAGAAGTTACAGTGAGCACCACACATAATTAACAAATCTGATCACACTTTGTCAAAATCGTCCAATGTACACGCTGTCCGATGCACAAATAGTGCTCAGCAGCACGAAAAATGCTAAAGCCCCAAAATTTTGTTGTCCAAAATGCACAATTTCAGTCTATTTCAGACTGACCCTGATGTACATTTGCCAATGTTTGAACTGAACCAAAAAGCCCCAAATTTTTGGCCCGAAAATTAAGAAATTTCTGCAATAAATGTGTCCAAGACACGTGCAGGAGCAGAAGTAGCCTGCCCGGGCAAAAGTCCCTGTCTGAAATTCAAATCTGAATAAAAGATGAATAAACTTTCCCTTTTACCTCCTTTATGGGTCAACAAAGCTGAAGAGTGACAGGCAGGCCTGGTGCTGATGGTGGAGTAGGAACAGGTGGCACACAGCTGAGCTGGTAGGCAGACCAGGCTGGCGGCGCGTTAGGACCAGGGCGCAGTTGGCGCAGGCTGATTTCAGGAGGCGCAGGCTGGCTGAGGGCTGGGGCGGCACTGGCAGATAGGATGACTGAAGGCATTGCAGGTGCTGGCATCTAAGGTAGGGCGCCAGACAGCCGCCAGCTGCTGGTGGTGCTGTTGGTGGTGGTGGAGCTGTAGACAGCTCTGCAGGCAGCTGAGGGCTGTTGTGTAGACGGAGGCAGCAGCTGACTAGGTTGGAGCTGGAGCTGGGCAATCGAATGCTACTGGTATAGAGAGAGAGGAGACCGAGCCGAACTCAGCTCTGATACCAAAAGAGAGAGAGAGAGAGAGAGAGAGAGAGAGAGAGAGAGAGAGAGAGAGAGAGAGCGGGGGGTCTGTGCCAATCTAGAGAGAGAGAGAGAGAGAGAGAGAGAGAGAGAGAGAGAGAGAGAGAACACGCAGACAGAGAGAGAGAGAACACGCAGACACAGAGAGAGAGAGAGAGAGAGAGAGAGAGAGAGAGAGAGAGAGTAGATGTCGCCGCCTGAGCGCCCCGCCCTGCCGCCGGCCGTCTGACCTGCGGGCCCTGGTCGCAGTCGTCGCCTGTCTGTCCTGCGGGTCCTGGTCGCAGTTGTCGCCGTCAGACCTGGGCGCTGTCACCTGTCAGCTCGCCACAGGTAACAGATTTCTTCTTTGCCTCAGCGAGAGCCAACATCAAGCGTTTGGGCCTGCGCCCCTAGTTTCTGCTACCTGTGTTCGCGCCTGGCACGTGCAATCTAGCCCTGCATAGTGAGACAGAGCAGCCCTGCTTCTGTACACAGAGAGAGAGAGAGAGAGAGGTCGCCCTCTGCTGCGTGCTGGGCGGGACCCCGCCATCCACTGGCGTCCCGTTTCCTGCGCGTGACATCCGCCTAGAGAGAGAGCCGTCACCTGTTCGCTTTACCTGCGCCCCGTTGACGCCTGGACCTGCGCCGTCGCCTGCTGCCCACCAGGTCGCCTGGACCTGCGTCGTCGCCTGCTGCACACTAGGACGCCTGGACCTGCGCCGTCGCCTGCTGCACACCAGGTCGCCTGGACCTGCGCCACCTATCCCGACACCCGGTACGCTCTCGCTGTTGTCCCGTCTGCCCTATGTAAGGTCTGCTGCCGGTGGGTGCCTGCAAAGAGCATCTTGTGGTGAAGCGCCTGGAGCGAGAGAGAGCGGGAGAGAGAGAGGGTCAGTCCTCCTTCGAGATCAGATCGTGATACACGATGGCTGGTTTGGATCTGGATTTCATAGACCAAACGGTGGCAGCACTTGGCCCGGATTCTGATGCTGAGGAACCTGAGGATATGGTTCCGTGCAACGAAGAGATGCCCCTTGGTCCCGACATCCAGCCTGCGGGTAAACGTACCAAGCATACTTCGGAAGAGATCGGTGTTCATCAGGATCGTTCCTATGCTCAGGTTGCTTCGTTCAACATAATCAGGAAGTCTTTTCTGACTCTGCACCTGAAGATGTTCCGGAAGCCACCGTGGACCCAAAAACTGTCCTACGCTCCTTTTCGGTGTTTTATGATCGCGCTGTGATACTCTTCTTCACTGGTCGAATCCCGCTGCTTTCCCGTATTCGCCAGTGGCTGCACAGTCTGCTACAAGGGGAATGTGTTGAAGAGATTTTTGTTGGGTCCCGAGGTTTTTTTGAGGTCTTATTGAAATCGGAGACACACTGTGCTGCTCTCCTGTCTAAACTGCCTTTGTTTTTTGATCGCCGGTTGGTTCATGTGGTTCCATGGCGCCCAATGGCAGATTTTCAGCGTCTGCTGCAACGTGAATGCCCTGTGTGGGTAGAAGTGAAAAATTGTGCGGTTGTTTATTGGCCACTATTAAAGGATGCTATGGCCGCTGTGGGCACTGTTTTGGTCCCTCCCAGTCTCAGGGTTGTGAATTGCAACCGCTTGTGTATGTTATGGGACACTGCAAGAAAAAGGCCTGCTTGGTTACGCCTCAATTGCTCTGGCATGCATCCGTTACACTTTCGTTTGAAATGGGGCAATTTTGCAGGCCATTGCTTTTCCTGTGGACAGTTGGGGCATTTTATGGCCGAATGCCCGGAACAGCAACACACTTCAGATGTTGGCCATGTTGCGCCGCCCATGGAAGATATGGTGTGTGATGCTCCGTCGCTAGATACTATCCACCAGCCCCAAGTTCTGGCCAAAGGTAAACAACAGGTTTCGGGTCTGGATTCCCGTGCCACTGATTGGGTTGAAGTACATGCAAAAAAAGGCAACAGGGTTGTTGCTGGCATGGAGAATACTGTGCCTACTACCTCACAAGATTCCATGCATACATATATGCGCAGGAAGGAAATGTTGTCTTCCGAGCGCTCTGCTCCTGCTATGGTTTCCTCTGCCCCCCGTCCTCAGCCCGCCAGGAAAATGTATTCGGATCGTCCAAAGGGTCCCCCTGCTAAGCTGGCTTTTGATACCAGAGGCAACGTCATTACCCCGTGGGACCGTCGTTATCCCCGTTCCAACCCCAAGCCAGCAGATATGCCGTCTACTTCCAAATCTGGTCCGCAGAACTCTTTTCGGTGTTGGCAGATTTCTTGGACGAGGGAGTCCTGGACATTCTCGCTGACAAAGTCAAATTGAGGCGAGCTGTGCCTCGTACCTGATTTTGTTTTGAATACACATGAAAATAGCCACGTGGAATGTGCGAGGAATTTGTTCTCGACACAAGCAACATGCCATGTGGACTGTATTGTATGAGAATCAGTGGGATGTCCTGTGCGCTGTTGAGCACAAGAGTCACAGTGAAGCTGGAAAAGTTGTGGATTGCCATGGCTTTCGTTTGTTTTATGCAGGGACACAGGCCATGCATTATTCGGGTGTGCTCATGATTGTACATGACAAATATCAGCCGGTTCTTATTAAAAATGATGTTCATGGCCGCTTCTTGGTGATTGAAATTTTATTCGAAGGGAAAATCTTATGGTTACTTGGCCTCTATGCTCCGAATGATTCGTTATCTCGTCGGGAGCTTTGGCAGACTTTGCAGACCTCCTTGTCACTTGGCAGACGAGGCTTCTTCATGGGGGATTTCAATATGTGTGTTGATTCTTCCCAGTCCACATCGGAGCATTCGGTAATGGATGCGCCGGAGGGGAAATCTTATGGTTACTTGGCCTCTATGCTCCGAATGATTCGTTATCTCGTCGGGAGCTTTGGCAGACTTTGCAGACCTCCTTGTCACTTGGTAGACGGGGCTTCTTCATGGGGGATTTCAATATGTGTGTTGATTCTTTCCAGTCCACATCGGAGCATTCGGTAATGGATGCGCCGGAAAGTCGTATGTGGCATGAGTTGGCTCTTGCTGTTCTTAAGCAAGATCTTTGGTCCTGGCTCCACCCGTCTTCTACAGGGTTTACTTTCCATTCTGCCCAGTATGCAACAACATGGTCGCGATTGGACCGTATATATATCATGCAGAATGATGATTTTCTTTCCGAGATGCTCGAAATAAAAGTGTTGCAGCAATATGCCTTGTCGGACCATTTCCCGCTGCAGCTCGAGCTCCTTGCACAACCCATTGCACCTTTCAAGCAATTTCTGGGGAGACTCCCTTTGCGTTTCAATTCGTCTTATTAGAAGCATGCAATCTTTCAGGGCTATATGCAGCGATTGATTGACAGATTCTTCGTGGACTTCTCCTCTCAGGGCACTGCGTCATTTGAAAGATTGCTCTCTAATGTGCAGCGGGTTGCTCGGCAGTATGGGATCTATCATGCCTCTCTTTGTCGGCGGCGTCGCCAGGCAGCAGAGGACCTGCTGGCTTTGGTTCGTTCTCTGCTGGTGGACACTCCGGATGATGCATTTCTGCTCGCACTGGCCATGCGGGTGGCTGATCTTATTAAAGAATTCCAGTTGAAATCATATCAGCAGGCCAAATTGCAACATCTGACGGAGACTTTGCAAGATAGTGCATGTCAGACCCATAAGTTCTTTCGAGCTCTCCACGCCTCTCCTGCTCGAGAGAATATGACTAGACTCGAGGATGCAGAAGGCCACCTTATCCTGGATCCGCAGACTATTGTGCATATGTGCATAAATTATTTCCGTGACCTTCTCGGTTCCACTTCTCCACCTTCAGCCCAAATTAATCAGGCCCGTTCGGTTTTTTATGACTTGGTCCGCAATCAGCTTCCGCAGGACATGCAAGCTACTATGGAGTCAGATATTTGTGAGGCAGAGGTTATGGACGTCTTGTTACACTTGCCCAAGGATAAAAGTCCGGGTTGGGATGGTCTCACCAATGAGTTCTTTGAAGCTTTTGCTACCCAACTGGCGAAACCATTGCAGGCTTTGTTTCAGCAGGTGTGGGAAACGGGGATCATGCCTTCCTCATGGAAACAAGGTCTTATTAAACTGCTTCCAAAAGTTCCTTCGTCATCTAAGTTGACACAGTGGCGCCCAATTTCTTTGATGGGTTCAATGTACAAAATCTTTTCCAAAGTTATGGCGAATCGGCTCCATAAGCATCTCCCTGCCATTGTGCACCCTCTACAGTATGGTTTCATTAAGGGCCGAAATATTCTGCACAATGTATTGAATGCTCAACTGGCAATTGATTATGCAAGGCATTCTAATCAAGAGGTGGTACTGATTCAACTGGACCTGGAAAAGGCTTTTGACTATCTGGACTGGTCTTTCGTTGTTGAACTTATGTCTGCTATGGGCTTTGGTGCTCGGATGTCTCGTCTAATCTACACCATTAGCGATGCAGCGTCTTCGCGAGTCATGCTGAACGGAGGTGTTACTGAGCCATTTGTCCTTGCCTGCTCTGTCAGACAAGGGTGCCCTTTGAGCCCTCTATTTTTTGCCCTTGCGACACATCCAATCCTTTTGATGTTATCTCATATGGCAGCCTCTTCTCAGTTGGCCGGACTGTCGCTTCCTACAGGACAGCACTTCATTAGCCAATCCCTGGCGGATGATAGTTTTATGATTTTGCGTGCGGACAAGGATAACCTTCGAAAAGCATTGGATGTTTGGGGTCTCTTTGGTCAGGCGTCCGGCCTTCATGTCAATGCGCTCAAATCAGCCATTCTCAGCTGCACGGAGTCGGATTTGCAGTCCTTGGACTGGCAGGGTCTGGTTGTTCCTCGTGGCTCCATTGTCAGGCACCTTGGGTACCCTTTGGGTGTTGATGTTCCCCCAAAGCAGCTTCTGCGGTGGATTTCTCAGAAAATGGTGGATAAGTTTATGTATTGGAAGTCTCAAGCCTGGCCCTTCCATGTTCGCCTCAAAGTAGCCCAGACAATTATGTTGCCAACGCTCACATATTTCTTGCCATTGTTGCCCTGGACTGCTACGACTCTGAATGCTCTTACTCAGTCTATTCGTTTCATGCTATGGAAGAAGGACTCATTGCATGCAGGTATTTCCTGGATCTCTTGGTCACATGCGTGCACCCCCAAACGCATGGGTGGCGGAGCTATTTTAGATGCCCAAACTCACATGCAGGCACTCCGTTGGTCTCTTTTCCGCGCCATGTGCTCGGATCATCATCCATGGGTCGATATAGCCCGTTATTTCCTTGAGGGCCATGGCCTTCTGCATGGCAATACCCAAATCCGGAGTTCTTGGTGGCATGTTCTTAATGCTGATTCGTGGTTCTCCAGTTTTTCTTCGTCGCTGCTTACTCATTCGGTATGTTCCTGGAAACAGGTCCTCCAGAAGGCTCAGTGGCATCCTGCGGAGGATCGCTTAGCTACTAACTCTTTTCAATTGGAATTGCTGGCAGTCTCGCGTTTACTTTCATGGGAAGGTAAACATGAGCTTAGACCACAATTCAACCGGATGGCACGCTTGGGCTTGTCTTCAGTTGCAGATGCCACCCTTGCCAGTCGCAATGTGCTTATATCGTTTCGTACAGCCAGGAGGCTCTTCAGGATCCCTCGTGGATATAGGCCTTTATGGGAACAGCTTTTGAGGGTGCTCCAGAGCCGACAGCCCTTTCCTGCCCTTGCTTCGGATCATCCTTGGCAAGATTGGGACCTACAAGGCCGGCTGACTTTAAGCAAAGCTTCTGTTAACCAAGTGTATCATCTTCTGATTAAATATCATCAATGGCTAGTCACTAAAGCGAAAGCTTTTTGGGGATTGCGTAAATCCCGGTCATGGTGGAGGGCGACTGTGATGGAGGGTTGGTTGAACAAGACACCCTTCAAATATAAAGTCTTTCTTTGGAGAGTGATGATTGGTGGTCTTCCGCTTGCTTCAGCTCTTTTCAAGCGACGAATCTCCAATGGCAACTGTTTCTTTTGCACTACTACTGTGGAATCCGCCCGCCACCGATTTATTTGTTGCCCCATCGCTAAGAAAGTCTGGTTATTTTTGTCGGCGGTTTGGCAAGGGGTGGTTGGTTTCACCCTGCGCCCCTTTGATTGGGTTTTCGGGCAGCCCAAATACCCCACTCCGGCACAGCCACATATGAAGCTCATGTATCATTTTCTTCGATATTGGGGCTGTTGGCATAACTGGACCATTCGGAATGCTTTTCTTTTTGACTCCGCCTATAATGTTCAGCGGCATATTGCGAGGCTTAAGGGCCTCTTGTATTGGCAGTTAGATCTTCTCCAGCATTCTGATTTGCTCTCTAGGGAGGACTCACGTCCTTGGCATATGGCAATTTCCTCTGCGTCTTTGCCATGACGTTGTAACTTGTAGTACTTAGAACCTCTTCACATGATGGCTTAGATTGTCGTCAAGTCTCTTGTAATCAAGTAATCTTGTACTTTTTTCGTAATTAATACAAAAGAGAGAGAGCGGGGGGGGGGGGGGGGGGGGGAGAGGACAGATCGAAGCTCAGCTGAGAATACACAGTTGACAATGAAGAGTGTGAGTGAAGACAAAACTCCCAATGCAATTATCAAAGAGTAATGTGCAAGTACAAAGTACAACCCTTAAAACTTAGGGTTGTTAATGTGCATTTACACCGGAAAGGTGTAAAATACGATAAGTGCTCGAATTACGTAACATAAGCACATAAAATAAAGAAGAATATAATTGGGGGAAAAAACCTCTCATAAGGAGAGTAAAAAATGCCCCAGTGTCCTATGGAGGATCACCAACAGTCCTCTATGAGCATAGGCGTGAGTCAAACCCAACAATCATTAAACTTCAATTCACCATCTAGATCTGAATTACTGATGGCTATTTTAAAAGTGTTCCATGATGCAAGCAAGGAGTACAACAAAAGATTGCCTTAACCTCATCTTTGAACTTCAACTTTTGGGCTTACATTTTACTAAATATGATGCTGAATTTATTAAGGTGAGAGGCAATATTAGTGCCCTTTTTTATCTACAACTCAAATAACTTTTTCATGAGATACACCTTATTAGAGGCAGTTTTCTTCTCATAAGTATCACATAGCTTCTTCCATAAGTCATGTACAGTGGTTTCATTCACAATGTAAAATACATAGATTCTGCCAAACTATAGCCTAATAATGGATTTCGTCAACGCATCAAGCTCCAACCAATCCTCCTTAGATATGTTTGTTGGTTTTGCATCTATGTCTCTTATGGGCCTCAGCTACATTTTTTAAATAAAAATATATTGGATCTGCTCCTTCCACAAACTAAAGCTAGTACCATCAAGCTTTTTGATGTTATACAATTCCTTTTCCATTGCAAACGATAAAGCCATTTGTGCAAAACAACAACTAACTATCAAATATTAGTAATGGAATAATCAATAAACTATGACTCAACTGCCTTGAGTTTTTGACTTTTGTAAACCATTGGATGGTCACATTTTGCAACACTACTACACCATGCCCATTGGCACCACAAATCACCACAAAGGATTCATTGGGATCCAAAGAGTAGATAGTCTTCAACTCCTTCAAATTTTGGTCTATATTCTATGCCCACATCTACTAGAACTTTAGTCTCATGGCATTTGTAAAGAGACACTATTTACTTGTGCATAGTACTCCAAGAACGTGTGATAGAACATTGTCAATCCCAAGGACATGCACATCTCCGATGCCACTTGTGACTAGGCCACTCCATGATTTCCTTGACATTCTCAAGGACCATATAAATCACCCTTGCAGAATGATGTTCCGAAAAAGAGACCAACACCATGTAGAATTCATACTTCTTGTTTAAGAGATACAGATTCTTTTGCAACAACTATAAGATCCTTCACAAATGATTATAAGGCTCTATTTGAGACTTATTGAAGTCCAATATATCATCTAGAAAAACAATAATACTGTCATATATGCGAGGTGCAAGTCAATTATTTCACAGTATGGGACCTAGGACCTTGAGATATTGGTTGGTGCCAAAGGCAAACGTTACAATAAGTCATATCTAACAGGTACTAGGTAGTACTCGGTGACGAGATTTTGGCCTAGATCAATTTATTGGCCATTAATGTCAGTGTGGTGGCACTAGAGACTAGATATTAATTAATTAATTAATGCTAGTCTAAGGGATAATAATTTCTTAGGGATACTTGAAAGACAAAATGGCCTAGCTAATTGGCTCACGTTAAATATCGGCCTGCCTGGTGATGTGGCACCCGGTCGCAGCCGGTGATAATGAAGAGCCCTCCTTTTGGGCCAAAAAGTAACTGCGTTGCTGTCAGGAATCGAACCCACATCCACTGGCTAGCAAACGTGCACCCTACCATCTCACCCATGCGCGATAGTTGAAAACATGTAAATTTCTTAGATATATATATTCAAAAAAGAAATGTGACCCCTAAAAAGTGCAGGGTCACCGACACGTAGCCTGTCTACGGGCGATAGCCCATAGTAGGCCGATATTTAACGTGAGCCTAGCTAATTCAAGTATTGGCTAGTGAAATTAATTTTTTGAGCAGTAGAATAATTATTAAATTAATTTACAGAATTAATATTTTAAAAATCTATTTAATAAGCTGGATAATGTTGGAAAATGGGATTAGAAGGTTGGGCAAAACTTGCCAATGCAAGTGAAAAAAACGTTTTTAGGGGTTGGTAGAGTCTATTCTAGCCATTGTGAGAGAGGAGGAGGTTGTTAGAGAGCAAGGAGAGGTTGCTTTGTTGTAAATCCGAATTTATAGTAGAAATTAGGGTTTTGACAACCGCCTCGGGATGCATGCTGTTAAATTGCGGACCTAGGACTTGAATTCCAGCAGCTGAAAATTGAGGAATTTCAAGGAGATTCAATAGGCCAACTAGCCAATGTCAGATTTGGGCTTAAATTTGTCTTTCAAGGAGCAAGGTGAAGGCCAATCCCCGAGCAAACCAAGGGGCAAATTGGTTTGGAGGCTTGCTAGTCAGTTTTGACAGCAAGAGGCACTTGGATTAGTGGAGGAGATCGAGGATCTTAGTTGTACTCCTTCCATTTGCAATATAAGTTAAATACCGGAAGGGGTGCCAGTTTTGGGGCCAATAGGGTGTACAATGTCCAAGACTAAAGTAGTAAAGTGTACATTTTCAATTTTGTGAATTTGTTAATTGTTGTAATTAAGTGCTTAATCAAGTTTTACCATCCTCTTCAAAAAGAAAGGCCAGTTTCAAATATACCTCTTAAGAAGAGGTTGCAATACCTTAGCCATTGGCCTAGAAAAGTAAGTAGGTGCCTTGGATGGCCCAAAAGGAAGTACCACAAACTTGAACAACCCAAATAGATAGTCCTTAGTCCAAGAGGTCCTCGATTTATACTCAAAGCTCCTCAAGATCCTTTTTTGCTCATTTGGCATGATGTCTTTTGAGGGAGGTCTTGCTCCTGAAACTAATTCAATCTTGAAATCCTTTGGTTGCAAAGGGAGCAACTTTTGAGGTAAATCATCCAAGAAAAGAGAATCAAATTTTCATAGCAATGCCAAGCCTTAAAACTTCAAGTAGAGGAAGACAAGGATGGAGTAAGTAGAGGTCACGAGTTACATGCTCACCTCCTCTTCATTATTCTTCTCATTCTATCTTTTCTTACAAGTCTCTCACACACACTTACTTAATACAACCATGGATAAAGCTTAGGCTTTTGCTCTATTTCTCAACACTCCCCCTCAAGCTCAGAATGAGCTTGCAAAGGTAATACTCCAAGTGCACTCTTGAAATACTCAAACTTATCTTTATCTAATGCTTTGGTAAAGATATCAACAACTTGGTCATTTGTTTTGACATAGAGCGAGTAATTAGCCATACTCTGCTAAAATCCCATGCTGCACAAGAATCTGCTAATCCTCTCACACCAAGCTATTGGTGCTTACTTCGGTCCGTACAATGCCTTGTTTAACTTGCAAACATAATGTAGGTATTTAGGATTCACATACCCTTCAGGTTAATCCATGTACACTTCCTCTTTTAAATTTCCATTCAAGAATGCATTTTTCACGTCCATTTGATACAATTTCCAGCCATATATAGAAGCTAAAGCAATCACTGATCTCAGTGTAGTCATCTTTGCCACTGGACTGAATGTCTCCTCATAATCCAATCCATATGTTTGTGCATAACCCTTTACAACCGGTCTTGCTTTATACCTTTCTAGAGAACCATCTGATTTGTACTTGACTTTGTACACCCATTTGCAACCAATTGATTTCTTTCCACGAGGTAATTGCACTAAATCCCAAGTTATGTTTTTCTTCAATGCATCCATCTCCTCATCCATAGCTTGTTTCCATTCTTTGCTTTCCACTTCTTCCTCAAAGTAAGTAGGTTCCACATGCTATACATAAGAAACCATATAAGCATAATGCATCTTCATGAACCCATTATATGTCAATCTATCAATGGGATACCTAACCCTTTTTTATCTCCTCAACTGAGGTGCACTACTTGGAGTCTCAATTGCTCTTGCATGTGGTGGCACATATTTTCCTGCACTTCTAGTACTTGGAGTTTTTACATGAGGAATGACATACTCATTATCGATAGATTCATCCTCTAAACTTTCAGCCATAGGCTTCTTGCCTTTTGCAATTTCCGCACTCTTTTGTGAACTCCTCAACTTGCCACTCCATGGACTATAGCTGCCACTGCTTTCTGCATTCTCCTGAGGTCCACACATATCTTCTAAGTGCTGATTTCCAAGCTTACTATTTGCTGAAATTTTCTTCCCATGAGCATCATCATCATTGCTCTCATAAGAATCCAAGTCCACTGCAATCTTGGGCTTGTACCATGATTCATACTCACTAAATTTGATATCCTTGCTAATGCAAACTTCCTTAGTCACTGGATCATAGCATTTATAACCCTTCTTCTCATCAGGGTATCCAAGAAAGATACATTTTATAGCCTTTGGCTCCATCTTCTTTCTCAAATTATTAGGAACATGAATATAGTAAACACATCCAAAAACCTTGAAGTAGGCAACAATGTGTGCCATACCATATATCTTCTCATATGGTGATACATGACGAGTCAATGCTGCAGGTGTCTTGTTCATGATATGTACTGCAGTATGCACTACCTTTGCCCAATATGTCAATGGCATATTCATTTGGTTCATCATTGCCCTAGCAATCTCTGCAATGATACGGTTCTTCCTTTTTGCCACACCATTCTACTGAGGTGTGTACCTACATGCCACCTGTCTTTTGATTCCATGATCTCTCAAAAAATTTGAAAATTCATATAACATGTACTCTCCTCCATTATCAGACCTCAAGCATTTTATGTAACAACCAAACTGTTTTTCAACCATAGCTTTAAACTCCAAAAATCTTTCAAAGGCTTCACTTTTATGTTGCATGAAATACACCCAAGTCATTCTGCTAAAGTCATCAATAAAAGTGATATAAAACCTACATCTCCCACTCAATGAGACATTCTGACATGGACCCCGAATATCAGAATGTACCATTTCCAAAGGATAACTGCTGATTCTCCCCCTCTTCGGAAATGGTAATCTAGCTTGCTTGCCAAATTGACAAGCCTCACATACATGATCATAATTAACATAACCAAAATGGGGCAAACCACGAACCATCTGTTTAGTTTGCATTTGTTTCAATCTTTGCAGGTTTATATGACCAATTTTCACATGCCATAATTCAACATCCTTATTTTGACCATGTCCACTTTCAACATACATAGAATTTTGAATGACAGGAGTACTTGCATCCAAGGCAAATAACCTGCCTTTCTTCTTTCCTTTTGCAATCAATCTTTTAGGCCTTCCATTTCGAAATTCCTCAATGAAACATCCATATCTATTGAATCTCACTTGCATTCCTTGGTTTGCCATTTGACCAAAAATTGATGCTAAGTTCTTAGTGATTGTAGGTACATAAAGTACATCCCCAAGCTTATTTTCAACTTCATCTCTAGTGACAAGTGGCACACTACCAATATGAGTAATTTTATGCAAAGTGTCATCCCCAGTAGCCACATATTCTTCATTCTGCATTTGTTGTTTTGTGTCAAACCACTCAACATAATGAGTCATGTGATTTGTAGCCCTGGAGTCCAAAAACCAATCATTCTCACTGGGAGGGTGTGTCATACTCCCTAATACATGTTCCATGACAAATAATGGCCTCTAGCAGAGCCACCTTTAGGTCCATAACTTGCATCTCCATAGCCACCTGTATAATGGTTATATTGAGTCCTTCCTCAACCCCTAGGCATCGCATTTTGCTTGTGATAAATTCCCTTTCAAAATGTCCATACTGCCCACAATAATTACATGCACCATCTCTATGTGGAGGAGTAGATCGTCCTCTACCTCTAGAGTAAGCTCTCCCCCTGCCTCTAAACATGAAACCACCATGATCAAAGGTACCTCGACCAGATGCAAAGCTATCACCACCATGGCCATAAGATCAGCCTTGAGCTCTAGATGGACTACCACACCCTCTTTGATGATAAAAGACACTATCTCCACTTGTATTCTTGCTGCTGCTAGATGCATTCAAACTCAACTTTATTTCTTCTGTAAAAGTGGCAAAGCAATCAATTCTTCAAAGTTTGGCATAGAGCCTCCTCTAATTGAAATAGAGGTATCCAAAGATTTATATGCTGGGCCAAGTCCATTAAGTGTGACTGAAACCAAGTCATCATCATCCACTGGTGCATTTATAGATGCAAGATCTTCTGCAACCTGTTTGATCTCTACAACATAGTCACTGATAGTGCGGTTTTCTCTCCATGCTCCATGAAATCTTTGCTTAAGTTGTATCTTCCTTGCCTCTGCGTATGTTCCATACATTTTCTCAATGATCTCCCATGCCTCTTTACAAGTGTTTGCCTTTTTGATATGAGGAATCAAAGTCTCTGATATGCATATAGAGATCCAATGCAAAACCTTCATGTTCTTTCCAGTTCAATCCTTGTATGCCTTCTTTTGCTTTTCCATGGGCTCCTCAAGAAGCTCTGGACATGCATCATTACCTGTAATGAGGTCCCAAAGACCTCTCCCCATCAGAAAGTTCTCCATCCTGTATGACCAAACACTATAGTTGTCCTTGGTCAATTTATATCCAACGATCTGGGTAATTTGAGCTTTTTCTGACATTTTGATAGCTGCAGTTTCAGAAAAACCAGCAATATGTGCTGTCCCAATCAAGCATTCAGCAACATGAACCAATCCACTGCCTCAAATGGTCAACCCGAGACCGAAAATGCACTAAAATAGCCCAAAATTTTATGTGAATTCCCTTCCAAGAGAATGGCTTCTATACATAAGCTCAAATGCTGCTACATTACATGATGCCCATACATCATACATTGACTGTCCAGCAAGAGACATCTAAAACAGAGGTCAAATGGTGCTCATATGACCCAAAAAGCATTAAAATACGAGCTTAAAATCAACCAATTTCCTTGTTTTTTTGCAGTTTTTTGTGTCAGGAATGAAGTCCCAATCAAGCTGAAGCTACACAAAAAATTTTGTGGAATTTTTCTACAAAATTTTTAGCCTCCAAAATGGCATGGAACCGGCTTTCTAGGCCTTCCAAAACAGCTAGTTCTCTTAGAAATTTCAAGTACCATTTTATGATAGTTAATGGCTTTACGATACTGACCTTGCCGCTGGCATGACACACCTAGACCCTTGATTGCTTTCTTTCCTTAAGGGGGTCACCAATCCTCTGATTGATTGCAAGAGCCTTCTTGAACTCTTCAAATGCCAATTTTAGACTTTTGTTCGTAAGAAAGTGTAAACCTGCAGATTGTATTGTCAACCCGCCATGGTTGATACTATCTCTTCTTTTGTCATCTCCAATCCCTCTTCTATACATATTCTTACTGCATTTCCTGTTCCATATTCTTGTATATTCCCTGATTGTTCAGAAGCTTCGTATATCCTCCCTTCATTTTTTCGACCTTATTCACGCCCTTTCTCTCATCAACCTCTCTACATTTTGTTCCCTGATCACATTCCTCTCTGCATCGTACCTGTTCTCCCCTTCTCTCTACTGTCATGGCTCAGGTCTATGCACACAAGGATGGTGCCAGCCTCAATGATCAAGCCCCCTAGCACACGGCCATGGCAGTTTGTTTCCATCAATGGATTACGCATTGGACAACATGCTCTGTTGTGCAAGTCTCTTCACAAAAGTAAACGTGTTGCCAAGTTGAGTGGCAATTGAGTCCAGGCAGAGGAGCAGAAGGAGAACACGCTGGTGCGGCCAAAACCTTGCATTTTCTCTCGTCTACTTATCTTCTTAGCCACAATATTACTACAGGCGTAGGCTATCATGGAAAAGATCTATCCCAAAGTTAGTGACGAGTACCTCGTCATGGTTGATAAGGCAAGGAGGAAGCTACACGCATTAATCCGCAGAGAAAAACTATGCGTAGCAGCATCAATATCGACATTTGCATCTTGCCCTCGATCTTTCACATGGAACCACAAAACCATCTGCAACTGAGCATGAAGATGATGAATAGGTGGACAGTTTGTAAAGAAATACTCTGACACAGAAACACAATTAACAATTGTACGACAACGTACAAACAGATAAAAAAAACACAGTTAGGGTTAGGGTAACTTGGAGACAATGAATACTGAAAATAACTGAAGTGATATAAGTGGTGAATATACAATACTCATGTAGCAAACACACTATGCAGTGAATGAATATTGAACCTCAAACTCTTGTATCTTAAGGATCAGGGCAGGGGTAATGAGCTGGAGAGTATGTCGTACTTTGAACGGATCCCAATTTGCAGCAAGGTAGCCTCCGGATGTCGAACATCAGCAAATGTAGCAGTGAGAAGTTGGATTTGATATAGACGGCAGTGAAGAGAGAGAAAGAGTAAAAACGCAGGCAGGATAGCCTCGTGCAAGAGAGAGAAAGACAAAAAACACAGGCAAGTTAGCCTGCAGAAGCTGGGTGATAGTTGGAGGAGAGAGAAAACTGCCAAATGTAGGCTCGAGATGACGTGGTAGGCAGTACGACAGCAGGTCTGTGCAGGAACAGCAGTTGCTTGGTTGGGATCAGCTCCAAACTGCAAGAAGACGGCTGGAAATCAGGTGCCAATTGATGTAGACAGCAATGGATAGCTTCGGCTGAGATGTCCTTCGCGAACGGGGTATAGGCAGCAAGCTGAAACACCTGAAATCTGCAAAAACGAGATTGTAGACTGAATGGAGGGCAGCATACGTATTTATAGAAAGTTTGGACCCTCCCAAGTGGGTTTGTGCTTATGGGACACAGAAACTCTCTAGGATCGCGTTTCTTTTAAATAAACAGGGTTTCTTCATTAATTAAGCAAGTTTTGGGGCTGTTTAAGTAAAGCTAATGCATTTTTAGCTCAACAACCCCTCTCAGGCCCAACAACGGTGCCATGAAAAAGATCTTTTACTCCAAGGCGTCCCACCCTAAAGTAGCCAGAGCATTGGACAAAGGGTATGCGTCGGTTGCCCAGTGGCCTACTAAGACTATAGAGGTGATGGTTATCTTACCAAGGGATTCCAAGTGATCACCCCAAAGAGGACAGGGCATCGGACAAAGGGTACACGCTGACTGCCCAGTGGCCTACCAAGCTCTACAAAGGTGGATGGAATTAGCTATGGATTACTTTTTTTAAAAAAATGTGATAGATTTAGCATTTAGTGGGGGTTCAAATAAGTTTTTGTCCTATTGAGTATCCATGCTCTAAATGGGAGAATGATAAGGATGGTCAGACCCAAGACCTTCACAAAACAAGCATACTATCCCTACCATGACTGTTTGTTGGTGAAGAAGGAAAATGGCTATGGGTATAGCAAATATGTGAAGCAAGCAAGACAAGCAAAGCAAGCAAGCAAGCTAAGGAAAAACTGCCTTGGAGACTGCCATGGGTAATGCCACGAATATGGTGGATCTAGAGTTAACCACTCCAAAATACCAAAAAGGGATAAATGCGCACATATGCATATTTACATGAACAGAATGCCAATGCAAGATGTCATGCGCACGCAAGATGCAATGCAACGGTGCCACTTGGATAGTGCCCTCGCAGGGGAATTGTTCACTTGCCCAAGCACCCTTTTACAATCATATCATCCAGACAGTGCGGATGAAATTATAAATGTCCATAAAACAATAAAGGAATGAATGTCTAAAAATTGTAAGTATCATCACCGACACTATCAAGAGTAGAAGCCACCCCCTCTCAAACTAGAAGGGAAAGAAAAAGGGAAGCATCCTCTCCCCGTCAAGTTGAAGAAGTAGGGGAGAGTGTACCCAAACCGATCCTAGGTAACAGGTACTGAAGAACCGGTTGGTTGACCACTTTGGTCAAAATATCTGCAAAATTGTCGGATGTAGGCACAAACTCTAGGCGGATAGTGCCTAGCTCAACTTGCTCTCTGGAAAAGTAAAAGTGGACTTCCACATGCCGTGTCCGTGGTGTAATGATCGGATTTCCCACAAGGGCAATGGCATTCTAGTTGTTGCAATACACAACGGTGGAAGAGTCGCATGGGAAATGAAGTGCTGCCAGTAAACTCCTCAGGTAGATGGCCTCGGTGATGCCATCGAAGAGAGTCTAGTACTCAGCCTCGGTCGTGGAAGCCACCATCGTCTCTTGCTTATGGCTTGACCAAGAAATGGGAGCCATACCCAAGGTAAAGAGGTAACCGCCATGGGAACGCCGGGTGTTGGGATCTCTTGCCCAATTAGAATTAGTGTATCCCTACAAACATAAACCAGAACCATATGTCAGGCCATAAGAATAAGTACACCGTAAATAACGCAATATATGAAGACATGTAATCCAATGTGACATCCTAGGTGTCGTGAAATATTAACTGAGTATGTTGATTGAGTAAGCTACATCTGGCCTAGTGTGAATTAACCAAAGAAGTTTTCCTACAACAGAGCGATAGGTATGTGCGTCAAAGGGCTGTCCTAGGGTATCATTTGACAAGTGGACAGTAGGATCAAGAGGTGTGGCCACACTGGCCGTGTTTGATTCGAAGTGTGCTGTTCAACTAGCTGAAGTGCGTACTTCTGCTGTGACACAAAAATGCATCCCCTAAAATGACACCGGAAGACTCTGAAGTGGGAAATGACAGGCCAAGAGCCAAAAAATGCCTCATACGGGGTCTTCTGAAGAAGAGTCGCAGTCAGGCACCGGTTGAGGATGTGCACTGAAGTGTTAACAACCTCGACCCAAAGGCGCTCAGGAAGCTCTACTGCAAATACCATAGAGCATGCCATTTCCATGACTGTCCAGTTTCTATACTCTACGACTCCATTTTGAGAGGGGGAGTTAGTAGAGGTGAGCTGGCGAGAGATGCCATGCTTCAGTAGAAACTCGGAAAACGTGTGGAAGATAACTCACCACTGCTATCACTCCTCATGCAACCAACACGATGTCCAATTTGGTTATGAACTAGCAGCACCCAAGCAGAAAAATAGGTAAAAGTATCGGACTTATGCTTAAGAAAGGACACCCACATGTATCGAGAATGATCATCCATAATAAAAAAGAAGTACAATGTGCCATTTAAGGCACCGGTGGATGTCAGCCCACAAAGATCAACATGAATCAACCTAAGAGGCTCCTCAGCACGATGTGTGGATTGCTGAGGGAATGGGGTACAGTGTTGCTTTCCGAGCTGACAAGCTTTACAGACATCATGAGCTAGTTTTAGGCGGGGAAGACCCTCAACCAATTGACAGTGAGATAACTCATAAAGAGAGTCATAACCAATATGCCCTAAGCGAAAGTGCCAAAGACGCTCATTGTTCATAGGCTCGCGAGATGTAGCTAATGCCTGGAAGCTGTGGAACACAGAGCCCTTGGCAGTCGGCTTGGTCAGAAAGTGAGTCATGTGGTAAACGCCATTAGGCCGTGCCTCACCGCGAGCAATCACTAAACCAGTTTGAGAGTCAAGGATCTCGACTGTGGTCGTTGTAAAGAAAATTGCTCGCCCCAACTGGCAAAGCTGCTGAACAGATAACAAGTTCATCCCAAGCTGGGGGACATGGTATACATTGTCTAGCGAAACTAGATCCGGATCCTTGTCGGTGGCAAAATTGACGCTACCTTGAGCATGAATCTTGACTGAGGAGTTGTTTCCTTACGTGGAACCGCTCAGTTGCAGGGGCTCGGGTACAGAAAACGTCCTCTATAGGAGTCATATGATGTGTAGCTCCACTATCCACAATCCAAACAAGAGCTGAAGTGCTCAGCTTTGATGAGTAGGCCTCTGTGGTAACCTCGTCGGGAGGCAACTCATAGATGTGGACAAGACTCGCATCTGATGTCTCTATGGAGATGATGTGGGCCTCTGCAAACCAGTCAAACAATCCCTTCGGAGTTGAGAATGTTGTCAACTGAGATGGCTGAGCAGTGGCAGTATGAGTTTGACCTTTAAACTGCCCCTTGCCATCACCCTGTCTCCCCTGCTGGGGATTGCCCGACTGAGGAGCAGGGGTTTGAGATTTAGATTTGGGTGTAGTGCCTTTGGCCTTTGAGCGATACTCGTCGTTAAAATGACCAGCCTTTTGACAATGTTGACAATACCTATTCTTTTTAGGTATATTCTCCCATCCTTGTTTGAGTTGTGACTGGGAGCTTTCTTTTGATTCCCCGATTGATTTTTTTTTTGATTTTGAGTGAAGGTTTGATTTTGTTTGCTCTTCCCTTGTTCCCCCTTCAGAGAATGAGCAACAAGAGCTCCCTCTGAGAAAGAATTCATATGAAATTGATCAAATAACCATGCGTAACGGAACAACTGACACTCAAATTCATAGAAAGTAGGCATAGTAGGCTTTGAAACTATACCTTTCACAAAATTAAATTATTTCTTGGGGAGTTTGTTTAGACACAATGTGACTTGATCGTCAGAAGACTTGGGAGTTCCCGTAGTAGAGAATTCGGCAAGAAGTTGTTGATACTTAGCCAACTTGACTTTCAAGTCTTCCCGGTCAGTGATTTTAAAAAGTTGGAGCTCATGGTCAAGATTGGGTCCTATCCGGAGCCGCATAGCGGTCAGTCAAGTGTGCCTATCATTCTGACGCTAAGTCAAAGTGCTGAAGCGGAGAATGAAACTCAGGCAATAAGCCTTGCATCAACTCCACAATAGCAGAGGCATTCCTAGCCTTCCATGAGCGGACAACCTCGTATGGAATAAGTGTAGGATCGGGTTGGGATTCCAACCCCTGCACAAGATTCCATAGGTTCTGGGAGTCAAGGACATGTTTCATTAAGTTTGACCAAGTGATAAAGTTTGACGCGTTAAAACGAGTCTTATCATTGAAAGCATGCTTGGTAGAAGATGAGGTGGAACCATGGGATATCGGGAAAGTGGGATAAGATGGAGGTGGAGGGTAAGACGGTGGTGGTGGATGTGTCTGATAGGAAGAATGAGGGGGAAAAGGTAGATAGGCAGAAATAGGTTGGGAGTGTCCAATGAGTGCCAATTGATGCGGAGGCATTGGAACATGAATGTTTTTGTAAGGTGCCGATGGAGGTGGAGGTACTGGGACACGGAAGCCGTGTCCAAATCTTGGTTGGGGCACAACAGCATGACCAGGAGGTCCACCAGGTAATGCTATAAACGCAAGTTGTGGTACCAATTGATCCACACTCCAAAGAGTTTGGGAGGGATTCCCAGGTTGCAATGATTCCGAAGTGTGTGAGAAGTAGGTGGAACACCACCCAATGGAGGAAAGGATGAGGTCCTAAAGGTGGTGCCTATATTTTCATAACTTCGCGGTGAGGTGTGATGTGCAACATGAGGTGTTTGATAGGGAAATGTAAATGGTATAAAGGGAAGTGGAGAAGCAGCGGAAGAATGTGGTGGGATGGGTGGGTTTTAAATTTGTGGTGTGAAAGGTGCAAATGCATTTTGTTCATTTTTACCATTTAATGATTGAAAATGAAATGATAATGATGATGATGATGCACCATGCAATGTAGAAATAGGAACATCAAATTCATTTTGATTTTGAGAAGTAAACTGAAAAGAAGGAAGGATAGAAGAAGAGGTACCTAGCTTTTTCTTATAATCCCCACGACGTGTGTTAGCATACAAGAATTGGTCCTCAAGAGAACCTTTTCCGTAGTCAATAGATTGTACTCTATCTTCCTCATGATTTCTACCAGTAAATTGCAAAGCAGAAGAAGTAAAAGACAAAAGAACAAAAGACGAATCTAAAGTACCTTGCACCGGAGTGGACGGAAGAGGATGAAAGAATGGAACATACTTTGGATCTCTTTCTCCAACAGGGGGGCCCATCCCTGAGAGAGGTCTCAACGACCCTACAATATCATCAGATTTATGCGCAACATCTAAAGAGAGAAATTCATGCATACCTTCATTGAGTAGCTTCTATTGAAGGGCAATCCTTCGATCGAGCACCTCAATCTTCTTTCGTCTAACGTCCATGATCACATGATATTCTTTAGTAGAAAGCTTGTAGAGCCTTTCTTCCGTTTTGTCAGAAGTGGCTTTCACCATGTCGAAACTTTGTGGAGCAAGTTGTTCTACCCACTCTCGCTCAGTTCTCGTCATAGGTTGTTCTAGAGATTGAATTGGTGTTGATGTGTTGGAAGTCATTTGAGCCTACTGTTGTTCTTGCTTCTTGCGGAGAGCTTTCAGATCAAAGGTCTAGGTTTCTCAGAGAGTACCAGGCTCTAATACCATGTAAAGAAATACTGTGACACAGAAACACAAATAACAATCGTATGACAAAGCACAGACTGATAAAAAACACAGTTAGGATTAGGGTAACTCAGAGACAATGAACACAGAAAATAACTGAAGTGATATAACTATTGAATATACAATGCTCATGCAGCAAATACACTATGCAGTGAATGAATATTGAATCTTGAACTCCTATATCTCAAGGATCAGGGTAGGGATAATGAGCTGGAGAGAGTGTCATACTTTGAACGGATCCCGAATCGCAGCAAGGCAGTCTTCGGATGTTGAGCACTAGCAAATGGAGCAACGAGAAACTGGATCTAATGCAAACAGCAGTGAGGAGAGAGAAATACTAAAAACGCAGGCAGGACAGTTTGCAAGAGAGAAATACTAAAAACGCAGGCAAGACAGCTTGCAGAAGCTAGGCGATAGTTAGAGGAGAGAGAGAACTGCCAAACGCAGGCTGCAGATGACATGGCAGATAGTACGCAGCAGGTCTGTGCAGGAACAACAATTGCCTGGCTGGGATCAGCTCCAAACTGCAAGAAGAGGGCTGGAAATCAGGTGCCAACTGATGTAGACAGCAATGGACAGCTTCGGTTGAGATGCCCTCCGCGAACGGGGTGTCGGCAGCAAGTTGAAACACCTGAAATCTGCAAAAAAGAGATTGTAGACTGAATGGAGGGCAACATATGTATTTGTAGAGTCTCAAAGTTGTATCCAAAAGTAGAAGGAACTAATTGTAGTTTGAGTTCGAGCTCCCAATATCATTATCTTCTATTCGCTCCACAACAACTTTTATGGCTCTGAAAGAAGTTTTGCTATTGGATTGTCAAGGCATGCTCCATGACTATTCGTTGCTCCTTCAGCAAATCCCTTTTGTACATGGTCAATGTCAAGTTTGAGCCAACCTTGCTAGTGAGGCCTTTAGTCTTCTGTTGTAATTGTTCCGGCTTGTCCATTATTATTGACATCTCTCGAGACTTTGGTGGCATCTTGTAGCTCTTGAAGTAGTAAGCTAAGACTTCTCTTATTCTCTGTAGCTTAAGTTTTGTTTAATTCATAAACACACCTAGGCTTAATAAGGAAAGCACATGCTATTATTGCATCCTATAGATAATAAACTCTCTTACTCATTGAAAAGGCCAAACTCTAACAATTATTAGAAATGGTCCTGTACAGTCTCATAAGTTTGTTTAGCCTCAGCATATGCTCTTGTGATCACTCAGTCTCCTCTATTGCATCTTCTACTCTAAGAGCCTTGTATCTTTCTTTAGCACACTGCTTCATTGCTTCATCTAACTTTGCCTTCAGCGTGCTTTGTTCTTCTATTGTGGCCTTCAGTTGCTCCTAGTGTGCTTTCAATAGTTCTCTTACTACCAGTTTCTGCTTTCTTGGTGGTGGTCAATTTCTTCCTCTAATAGCCTTTATGCCTCCCAACACTTGCAAGGATTTCTCCTTGTCTTCCCAAAGTTCTTAAATGAGATCCTCATACATTGAAGAACTCTCTTGCACTTGCTTGTGAGTGTGGATTTCTATCCTAGTTTCCAGATCCATTTTGGTCTCTTGGTTAAGGTGGTGGACACTGCCATGCCCTCTTGAGATGACTTTTTCTCTAACTTGTCCACCTACTAGATTGTTGGCTTACTATTGTAGCTTAAGTGTACAAGATGATAATGATTTTAGGCAGTAGGCTCTAGGCAACAAGGGGGTGACTATGGATTCCATTATGAGCTCATTCCCTTCGCTTGATTATGCCTCTTGTTGAGCTCTAACTTGTCTCAACTGCTCATCAAAACCTTGCTACATTGTAGCATTTGGGCTCGGGAAACTCAATGGTCACGTTGTCGTGCCGCTACACAGACACAGTGTGAAAAACTCTAGAGTGCATCGTCATTCGGCTTTCTTATTGATCTAGAGAGCCAATGCCATATTAGTAATTAGTGTCAGTGTCTGTAGTGTGGATGGTTCAAAAATACTAGATTTTTGAACAAGTTTAGCCTATTTTTGATATTTTTGATATTATTTCTTGTAAATATCCAAAAGCTGTAGACAACTTTTAGAATAGGATGACATGTTAAAAAAAGTAAGTGGCTTTCAACTAGTTTTGGGGAATTTTATGCAAAAAGAAGGATTTGTGAAATCGCGCGACACGCGATCGCAGTTTACAGGCAACAAACAACACTCCGAACTGGGGGAAGGAGTGATCAGGGAGAATTCTGATCAGGTATCTTGGTATTTTACCCCCCTTTCAGAGCCAACGGAAGCATCAGATTGGTGGTCTGAGCAGCAGAGAGGCTATTGTTTTATACACGTTTTTGTTCTACAAGAGATTTATCTTCTTAGGATGTAGAAATAAATCGACACGCTTCACCTCTATCAGTATTCTTCTACATCTTTTATTTCTTTAAATCCCTTCTCTTCCGTCTACTACTCTCCTTGAATTTCCCTTCATTCTATCATCTCTTACTCCCATGGTAGACTTTCGACCCCAAACACTCCGACAACATAGTCCTCGGTCTCCTCCTTTGCGAGCTCTAGAGTAGTCTCTTCTTCCTGTCTTAACAATTCTAGTGTTATTTGTAGATCAGCCTCCTAGGGGCCAATCCTTTCTTTGCCCTTTTCAAACTCCTTAGATTTTCTGATTTACTTGAGCTTTTTTTGTTAAGCTCTTTTTGACTCTGCTCCTCGGGTCTGCCTAGCTTCTTTAGCGTCTTTCCTTTTCTCCTACTAATGTTTTGTTCTTGGTGCTTTTTCTCTCGACTCTCTACATTTTGTAGTATTCTCCATACTCGATGGTACATTTTGATTTCACTGAGGGAATCTTTGATGATAGCAGTCAAGGCACCACTAAATCCAATCATTGCTGCTTTGATATTTAGGGAATGGACATCAAACTCACCTCTTTCCTTTTCTCCTACTAATGTTTTGTTCTTGGTGCTTTTTCTCTGGACTCTCTACATTGTGTAGTATCCTCCATACTCAATGGTGCATGTTGATTTCACTAAGGGAATCTTTGATGATAGCAGTCAAGGCACCACTAAATCCAATCATTGCTGCTTTGATATTTAGGGAATGGACATCAAACTCACCTCTAGTCATAGAGCCAAAATAGGCTCACCCTCAAGCATGGGGCTAGTAGAGTACATACCACTCTCTTCTTCATCAAGAGCTAATGTCATATACCACCAATCCACATTGTCCCAATGTATGATGCAATGGCCATTGGGTCCAAATAGTGATTGCACAACAAATGTTCACAAACAGACGTTAAGTCCTATAAATGAGACTCAACTGCCTCAACCCTAAAATGTTAATGCATTTGCACTAAGTCACTCACCACCCAAGGCTATGACTGAAACCAGCCTTCCTCCTTGGATAGAGTGGTACTAACCTGACTTAACACTAATTACAGCAAGTAATTAATTCACATAAATTGAAATACACACTTTACCACTTTAATATTGGACAATGAATAGGTTGTTGCCCCCAAAATTGGTGCCTCTTGCGGTATTTCTTAATCTTTTATTGCAAATGGATAGAGTACAACTGAGATTCTCTAATCCCCTCCGCTAATCCAAGTGCCTCTTGCTATTAAAACTGACCAGCAAGCCTTCAAAACAATTTTCCCCTTGGCTTGCTTGGGGAATTGGCCTTCACCTTGCTCCTTACAAGACAAATTTACCCCCAAATTGACATTAATAACAAAGAATCTTATTGTCTCTCACCGCAATTTTCGTTTTCTATCTATTTCTTAGGTGAAGATTCCAGGCAACTGGCCAGTGAGCTTGCAGGAAGTTTTTAGGTATCATTAGACTTCAAAGGTAACAAAACCCATTTGGAATTCACATTATTTGTAGTACTATCTAAACTTGGCCATGAATTCGAACTCTTTCTGCAACCTAACCAGTCTATGCATAAGTGGGAGACAAAGAGAAACTTGAAGCAAGCACTAATGTTATGCTTAACTAAATTTCAATAAGCAGTTTTATTGTCAGATAATCATAAGCCTTTGCAGGATTTTCCATTTGTTCTGTGCATCATTAATGAGTGCTATGAGCTTGTCCTGCCTTAATTCACAAATGTTGGTCAAGTTCGTGATACGTGATACTGCAATGGTTAAGTGAAAAAACATTTGAAACCATAACTGAAGCTCAATATTTATGGTTCTCCTTCATCTAATTGTTCCACTGTTGTATGCAGAGCCTGTTCTATACCAAGATTACCCTCTACTTCTTTGCAATTTCTAAGATTATTCACAAGGAATGGAGGCAACAAACAACATGGTTGGAGGGAATAGTGCTGAAAAGAGATTCTCTGGATTTGATTCAAATATGCCTGAGACAAACTATCTAGCAACTGCTGAAGCTGACAGTAAGGAAATAAAGGATGTTGTATTTATGACCATAAATGCAGAACAACAGGAATTGAGAACAAGTAAGGATCATATTATGGGATCAACCAGAGAAGAGATGGTTTATGAGTATGCAATTTCAAAGGGTTTTGGTCTGGATGAAGGAGCCTGTGTGAAACAGCCACACACAGCATTGGATGGGGAATGTGTAGTAAAAGGTCACAAGAACACAAATGAACCATGTGGTGAGACAAGTAAAATGATGATAGTAAATGAAGACATTGGCCAAGTTAGCAATGCTTACTTGACCATGTCATTGGGTAGGTATAGCTTAGCAGATACAGATCTCAGAAATTTTACTGGGTTGCATTCTTCTGCAAGTTTTGTGAACTCTCTCAGTTACAATGGGGCAGAAAGAGATGCAAAAGTACCTCCTGCATCAGACTTAGTACATGATAGGCAAAAGCAATTACCTCCTAAACAACCTCAAACACACCAATTGAATCGTTCAAGTAGCGTGAAAGAGACCTTTTCACAAGCACCATTACGAGTTGCTCGGCCACCAGCAGAGGGCAGAGGAAGAAATCAGCTGCTTCCACGATATTGGCCACGAATCACTGACCAGGAACTCCAACAAATAACAGCTGGAGAGTATCCTCAAGCACCTTTGTATCTTTATGCGTTGTGGAATATGTGTTGTCTTATATATGAACAAGAAGGTCTTAGAGTTGGAGGTGTGCAGCTAAGATATCTAAATATTTTCCAAACAACAAATGTTTCTTCATATGCTTCAGATATCTAGATTCTAAATGTTTCCGAATCATTTTTACATATGAACGGCTTCACAATGAGTATTGGGGTTCATAAATTGTGTCCTTGACACTGTACAGCTCTAACTGTACTATCACCCCTCTCTTTGAGAAAATGCTTAGTGCAAGTGATGCAGGCCGAATAGGGCGGCTTGTTCTTCCCAAAGCTTGCGCAGAAGTAAGCCATTTCTTTCTGCAATTAGCCACTAATTCATGCATTTGTTTTTTGTTTGATTTGGTACATACAATATGTGAGCAATCCAATGGGTGTGTGCTAGATGTTCTGATGTTGCAAGGGATTTAGATCTTGTGTAGTTGAGTGATGTGGTAAAAGTTTTGCAACAGGCATATTTCCCACCCATATCACAACCAGAAGGCTTGCCATTGAAAATACAAGATGTGTCTGGAAAAGACTGGGTCTTTCAATTCCGGTTCTGGCCCAATAACAACAGCCGAATGTATGTTTTAGAGGGTGTTACACCTTGCATACAATCAATGCAACTACAAGCTGGGGATACAGGTGTGTCTCTTTTTAGCTTGCTTATTGTCCCAAGCCCACATTTCAATTTTCTACAGGCTTTTGAAATGGTTCATTTTGTTATAGTAAACAGAATATATTGTTAATTTGGTGGCTTCTTATAGCGCCCATGGTGGTTGAGATTTCATTGCTCCTTATAAAAAGGTCCCTATTTAATAAACTTCTTTTGTTTCTGTCTCTGTGCACAACTAACACATTGCTGTGTGAGTTACTGTTTACAGTAACTTTCAGTAGACTGGATCCTGGAGGGAAGCTTGTAATGGGATATCGGAGAGCACCATCTTCCTTAAGTGCACAAGTACAGTACTATAGAACTCTCATGTTATTCAGTTTTGACTCTTGAGAGCTCTGCAGAATGTTTAGTTATTCTGCAAGACCTGATTTGTTGGCTACTTTCCAGGAAAATCAAGTGTCTGCATTAGGTGCCACCTCCACAACTACTTCAACGTTACATATTGATAGCAGGGATAATATTCCAACATTTGCAAGTCTCACTGGTCTTTTTTCGCAATCAATGAAAAATGCTGCAGAGGTTCAAGTGCATGGTTTACAGGGACAATTAGATATGTCCAACACAGGCTATGGTTGGTATAAATCTGAGAAGGGGGGAGTCAAATCAAAAGAAAGCCTGTGTACTCCTTTGACTGCTGGTGACAAAAAAAGGCTGAAGCACATCAACTCTAAAAGCAAGAAACCACAAATATATCCGGGAGAAGCTGCTGAGTTCAGAATTACTTGGGAAGAAGCACAAGATTTACTGCGGTCTCCACCAAATGTTGTTCCCAGCATTGTCACAATTGATGGCTATGAGTTCGAGGAGTATGAGGTCTCTGTTCCTAAGGCATCAACATGGATGATTTCAGAGTTTGTGACACCTGATTGTTTTTCTTGTTTGAAAAAAGGAATATTTATCACATTTTACAGTCAGCAAATTATAATCTAAATGATGCTTATATGTTTTGTAAAGCTAGTCTTAGAAGCTGTACCATTCATGTGATTTATTGGAGCAGAATCTATGATTATTTTGGTTGCCATGCCTTGGAAGTTCCTATCTCAGCCCTACCGATCCTTTAAAGTCCCCAGATCATTAAAAGTCACCTCCAACAATCCAAAAGTCCACCTTTGGCAGTCCAACCACAATCTCTAGCCAAAAACCTATGCGTGCACACTCTATGGGTGCATAGACATTGAGGATCCCAATGCACAAGTCCATAATGTCTAGCCTAACCCATAGGACTCACCTTGCAACGATCATCCTATGGTCCCACACACAAGATAGAAGACTGGGGCCAATCAAAGTACTTACTTCACCACTACCTACCATGGGTGCAAATAGAGTACTCCCAGTAGGTATGGGAACTGCCTGGAGGTACCTTCCCCAGCCTGCTAGCTTGGGCGGGGGTGAGCTTATGCTCTTGTAGAAGAAGAATATCAATTCGTCTAGCAAAGGCTGGCTATAGCTTCTATTGAACTATCAGCTTCTTGGACCTCTTGCCCCACTATAGTTGTGTTAGAGTGAAGCAGTGCAAAAGCATACGACCAAGACAAAGAGTGAATAGAGAGAGAAAGAGAGAGTGAAATGCAGAAAATCTTTAGTGACGAATGCTGTATAAGGATGCTGATATGTACATGGGTGCAAAGAGCATTTTTGTGTATGTCTCCACCTTGAAGATCTCACAGTCCGTGAACCTCGAGGGCAGTCTCAACGGTCTGCAGCTTGGAAAACTGAGAACAGAATTGAACAAGAGTGTGGAGGCTGGGGCCAATAAATAGGCCATAAAAAATACGTGAAATAATGCAAGTCGGCTGCATGCAGGTGACTGGACAAAAATAGTCCGACCTGTACAGTGCGACCTGCTGTAGGCTGTCCGACCTGCCACGTGTCTCTTGCTCTGCTTGTCGCCTGCTGACATGAGCTGCCTGCCACGTGGACTGCCTGGTACAGCTGCTAGAAACTGCTCAGATCTACACCTGCCTGTCCATGGAATGCCAATCTCTAACAAGTTGAGGTTGTTCATGTTCTAGGATGCTATGTGTATTGAAACCAGCCTTATTCTCGGAGAGGGTGGTAATAACTTAATTTAACAATAATTACAAGTAATTAATTCACATAAACTGAAATGCACACTTTACCACTTAAATTTGTGAACAATGGACAGACTATGGCCCCAAAATTGGTGCCCCTTGTGGTATTTCTTTAGCTTTTATTGCAAATGAATGGAGTGCAATTGAGATTCTTTAATCTCCTCTACTAATCCAAGTGTCTCTTATTGTCAAACTGACTAGCAAGCCTTCAAACGAATTTTCCCCTTAGTTTGTTAGGGGGATTGGCCTTTACCTTGCTCCTTGAAAGACAAATTAAGCCCCGAATTTAATATTGGTTGGCTGGCCTCTTGCATCGCCTTGAAATTTCTCAATGTTAGTTGTTGGAATTCAAGTCCTAGGCTTTCAATTCTGAGCATGCATCTTGAGGCAACTATCAAAACCCTAATCTTTGTTGTAAATTAGGGTTACCAGTAGAGATTTACTAAAATCTCTTCCTTTGATGACACAAAAGACTAGATTTCGCTGAGAAAGCTTGAGACATGATTGGAGGATGAGAGAAAATGTTGCAGAGAGAGAAATTTTAGAGTTTTATCACGAGAAAGGTTGAAAATTTGTTTGTGCCCTGCTCAAACAGCCATGGAAGTTGTCACCTACAGCTTAAAACAACTAGAAAGGCTTTTGCCTCCTCTTGTGTCTTGTCATTTGCACCAAAAGAACCTTGGGCTACCATCACCTGCATCTAGAGGGCTCCAAACTATTGTTGCCTGCTATAGGACTGGTTCCCAATAGTTGCAAGTCACATCAATAGTATCTCCTTGCTCTTTAACAGCCTCCTTTCTCTCTCACAATGGCTGGAGTAGACTTCCACCAGTCTCCAAAAACGTTTTTCCCACTTGCATGGGCAAGTGTTGTGCCTTCTAATCCCGTTTTCTAGCATTATTCAGCTTATTAAATTAATTTTTCAAAATATTAATTTTGAAAATTAATTTAATAATTATTCTAGTACTCAAAAAATTAATTTCACCAATCAATAGTTAAATTCGCTAGGACAATTTATCTCCCAAGTATGCTTAAGCAATTATGAGCCCTTAGACCGGCATTAATTAGTTAATTAATGGCTAGTCTCTAATGTCATCACTGACATTAGTGGCCAATAAATTGGTCTAGGCCCAAATTTGATGCCAGGTACCACTTAGTACCTTGAGTCCTTAGACCGGCATTAATTAGTTAATCAATGGCTAGTCTCTAATGTCATCACTGACATTAGTAGCCAATTAATTGGTCTAGGCCCAAATTTGATGCCAGTTACCACTTAGTACCTATTAGGCATAACTTATTATAACTTTTGCCTTTGGTAGACTGTAGAATTGATATCTTGAGGTCCTAGGTCCCACATTGTGAATAATTGACATGCATTTCACAAGTGCAAGTCACATTGACATTTAATTAACTTTTAATCAAATGCTAAGCAAAGCAATAAATTTTCACATTCTTATGATATGTGTGCGCATAAGAAAACATGGTCAAAGACAAAGAGAAAGGGGGCTATGTGTGCATTGACACTTGGTAGTTGGCTGAGAGGCCGAGCTCCACTCCTTCATGGTGGTATGGGGATGGAGGAGGGGGCGATGGTTGCTTCTTGAACCAATTACAAATGCCTCAAAGAGTTAGATTGATAGGTGTGCCTTATAGGTTTGGTAGTATCGGTAGATTAGACAAAAGGCCACTCGATTATGTCCAAAGGTAGGATCCATTGCGGTGAGGCACGGAGGAGGATATTGAAGTGTGGGCTCTTTGCTCCCATCAGCTAGTCAATGTCCATCATGTACCTAGGCCATTGATAAAATTAACTTCCAACCCTATCTCTCCAAGCCACTAAAAGACATGCCCAAACACCTTGTCTCTCAAGACCTCCCTCATCTATGCTATGTCCAATTGCCATAGTGGAAAGGTTGAAGGAAGGAGTAGTGGTTTAGTCCATTTGGAGCTAGTAGATGTGTCCTTCCACTCTAGGACAAATGAATTATGAAGATCTCCGTCTCCAAAGAAAGTGGAGATTCCTCGTGACTTGTAACCTGCATGTACATCCAGGGGCTACAACCAAAGAACTCTTGTGGTAGGAGTTGAGCGTGTCACGTAAAGGTGTGGCTTGTTGATAGGACAAAGGTGTTGGAAGCATCATGGGAAGGGCTGCTCAATTGGTATTTGGGGGAGGACAAGGGTGTGTGAGGCTTATCACTTCTTGTGGGGATGGGTTGAGGATGAAAGGGCACCGGGGGGGAGTGGGTGTGGTAGTAGGGGATAGGGGTGGGGATGAAGGTGTGTATGTGTAGTGGTGAAGTGGGGGAATGGAGTGTTGTGGGATGGTTGCTGCCGCAAGGGACCTTGCTAGCAGGTGCCTCAATGCAACCACTCGCCCTCAACCAAGTTGCTAGGGCTATGTGGCTTGGCTACCTCTTGTTGCAATGTCATTGGACTTTGATGAAGCCACCATTCTCTACTTGTGTAGTCACTTGCTCCGTGGCCTTAGCCCTGAAGTGTGTACATTCCAAGGCTCTGTACCTAGACTCATGGCAATGAAGATATTGTCTAGGCTGCCATATCAGTATGATCTATTGTCGAAACATGTGTCTTCTTGCCTCGATCTCCAAGAACTTACGGATATTCTTTGGGTTTGATACCACTATTCGTACCTTGGAAACCCCTACCCCCATCACTGCATTAGCAAGAAGGGGGGAAGGATTGTTCCAAAGTCCTCCTCCAATTGTCAGTACTTGATTTCAAGCCTAGGGAAGAGGAGAGTATTTGGATATCTAGGGAATCTAGTATGAAGAGTGAAGTCTGCTTTAGGGAGTTATTGATAATCTTCTGTGTTGCATCCATCGAGATGAGGCAAACCATGAAGATGCCTTGCCCCATCAATATTACCTTTGCTATTCATGAAGTGCCGATGTGCAAGGTGGAATGCAACCAATGTCGAAGTTGTGTCTTGGATGGAGAGTGGCCCACAACTTGTGTCCAATGATTGCAGTCTCCTCCAGTTCCATTTTCATGGTGTGGAGTGATTGGAGCTATTCCTTAGTGAGGGCGGCATGCAAGGCATTTCATTGGGGGCCACGCGTAGAGTCCTCCAATGTCGGACCAAAGGTTTCCATCGTGAGTCTACAAAAATGAGGTAGTTGACGGTGACTTGTAGCAGCCACGAGAGAGGAGGGTGAGGCAGTGTGGAGGGGTGGGCAGGTTGGCTTGTGGCAATGGGCAAATAGGGCATTGCGAAGCAGTCAACTAGTGATAGAAAAAGGGGGTTTTGAAGGGGGGGGGGGGGGGGGGAAGGCGGGGAGTGTTGTGCTAAGAAATGCACTTAGCCACTTAAACAGCCCCAAAACATGCTTATTTTAGGCTTATTTTAGCCAAAACCCTAAAACGGGAAGCGGATCGAGAAAGTTAAGTGGGAGAGGATCTAGAACCCTAATTTTCTATAAATTGGCAGCCAGCCCTCCACTCTTTTACAATCTTGTTTTTGTAGGTTTTAGGTGTTACCAGCTTGCTGCCCACACCTCGGTCACGGAGGACATCTCAACCCTTGCTGTCCATCAGTGTTCCCTACAGTCTGGCGCCTGTTTCCAACCCTCCACACGATGATTGCTGCTGTTTCTGCCTGGCGACTGGCTGTTGTTCATCTGCACTGCTGTCATACAGCCTGCCACGCCAGCAAACTGCTGCATTTGCAAGCTCCAGCTGCCGCCCTGACAGTTTTCTCTCTCCTGTCTGCAGTCGCTGCAGTCTTTCTCTCTCCTGCAGGCTGTCCTGCCTGCATTTTCAATCTTTCTCTCTCCTGCAGGCTGTCCTACCTGCGTTTTCAGTCTTTCTCTCTCCTGTAGGCTCCGTTTTTAGTCTTTCTCTCCTGCAGGCTGTCCTGCCTGCGTTTTTTGTCTTTCTCTCTCCTATAGGCTCCGTTTTTAGTCTTTCTCTCTCCTCACTGCTGTCTGCATTAGATCCAATTTCTCATTGCTGCGTTTGCTGGTGTTCGACATCTGGAGGCTGCCTTGCTACGATTCGGGATCCATTCAGAGTACGACACACTCTCCAGCTCATTACCCCTGCCCTGATCCTAGAGATACAGGAGTTTGAGGTTCAGTATTCATTCACTGCATAGTGTGTTTGTCGCATGAGCATCGTATTATTAGCAGTCATATCATTTCATTTACACTGTTCATTGTCTTTGAGTTACTCTAACCCTAACCCTAACTGTGTTTTTTTAATCAGTCTGTGCTTTGTCGTACGGTTTCTGTTTATGTTTCTGTGTTAGGGTATTTTTCTTTATAGGGAGTTCGGTGGGTTTAGTGGAAAGGAAGCATGTGGTGTGACTGGCCAAGAGGGCTCTGGTTGCTTGTAGAAATAGCGAGACGCAGCGATGGAGCAGCTAAGCGCAATGGGATATAAATGGGAGGGGGAGACTAGCAGGAGAAGACGGGGGGACAGGTGACTTGGATGGCATGGGGCAAATGGTTCAGTTCGTGGGAGAAGACGGGGGGAATAGGCGATGCGAATGGTGGAGAAAATAGGGGGACATGTGATGTAGTGGTGGAGGGATAGACAGTAGGAGCGGGCAAATACATGGCGGCACAAGTTGAAGGTGCACAATGGCGAGGGCCAACAATAGCAAGTAGTTGAAACGCACAATTCAGCATGTTCTACATTCCATATACCAATTCATTTCTAGTGACACATTTCGTAAACCTTTCTTTAGATGGATTTGTCGTACACTAAGCATACCTAGATGCATACATATCACACGGTCTCAAATGTGCTGTCAGCCACATTCACACTCTGAGACCAGCCTGTAGTTCTGATCTATAAGGCAGTGAACAAAGAAAGTTACAGCACACAACTATGCAATTTGGCAAAGAAAATAAATCACACAAAGAACTTGAGAGCTAGAGCGCTCTTGCATAGTAGACAACACTAGATTGGCCCTCAAGGTGAGCACCTCTTATGGTATTCCTTTAATATTGAAGATGAGCCTTTACATGAATCACTTGTGACATGCCCGTGTGATCAACATGGTTGTCACAAACCAGCACTCTTTTTGTTCATAATTCCTCGTGTTCTTGGCTCTCCAATGGACCAAATTCACTCCGATGGCTATGCCATTAGTTGCTCTCACTAACCTTGACCAATGAACTTTGAACTTCTCTCAATTATACACTTAGACTAGTGTGTCTTCAAGCATACAAAGCTGCAATCAGTCCAATGTTCACCAACATGACATTGAGAAATGCATCCATGATCTCTCACAGCTGCCACACTACAATCAATGAGGAATTTGCATGAATCTCAGTCCTAGAACGATTCAATTTGTCGAATGAGGCCTTAGCCCAGATTGTCCAAAAATCTTAAACAAATGCACCTTCAATTCACTCCGCAAATTAAAGTAATTCAGTTTGTAAATCTGCGGTCCATAAATCCTAATCTCTGCATGCATTTTCCCTAAGATTGGATGCTGAATTTAATGCTTTTAGTGGCTAGTTAATCAGTTCTGCATGTCTAAATACATTTTCCCCAATGTCATGACCCAAATCCTCAATTATTTGGTGACCCAAAACAAGGGGCAAATTGGGGATTTTGGTTGTAATGCCTTCAACAAGCAATTCTACATCCAAAATGACTTATTTCCGTAAATTTAGTCACAAATCTGCTATAAACAGCAAACCCTAATTTTGATCTACTATAAAACAAAACTTGCATAGCCTGAGAGAGAGTATAAGAAAAAGATTGATTCCTAGCTGTCAAGCACCTTAGTATGGCTACAAAGCACTCTCTTCTTGTTGCTCATCGTGAAAGATAAGCAAGCATACATTTTCTTTTGTTGATACAACTCTCCAAACTTGGGTTGCTCCAAAAATCAGAGAGAAAAAGAACCCCAAAAAGCCAAGATCAAGTTTCCAAATGAATAATCAGCTTCTTAATTAGATCACATTTTTAATCAAGGTCTAATTAATGACTTGATCATTAATCATAAGTGAGCTGCTCATTGGACCAAACTTAAGCTCAGGGCTTGCTTAATAACTTAGTACCCTAAGTGAGCTGCTTACTTGGTGAAACTTTCAATATAACTTTATTCTAACTTGCAAGCCTTCAGTTTAATGAAAGTTTCACATTGCATCTTGTTTTTTTTGCCATTTTTTTACACCACATAGCTTATACACTTGTCCATGGTATGCCCAATGTTAAATCCTTCATTGTTGGTGCAATGGTCACCATGCCAAGAGCTAGGGCTATCAGAATTAGAGTTCATTTTAATTAAATCATGAAATCCATTTCTTATTCAGGTGATACACTCCATCATACCAACTAAAGATAGAGATTGGAAGATACGAGGACATTGCAATATGGGACCACATCATAGTTGTCAGGTACGAAAGGTATGATACGGTACGGTACGATAGAATACGGTACTAAATGGTACCTTATGATTTTATAAGGTACGGTATGATATTAATATGAAAAAAAATTAAGATGATAATCATAAATTATTAAATGATAGATCATAGAACATATGTTTAAAGTGGAAATAGCCATTTCATTATAGAATAAGATGAATGCATAAGGGTGACCATCGCGGTCGCATGGGCTGCGTAAAACATGCGATACAACTAGAATCTAGTATATTTGATACAAAAAAGAGAGAGACCTATGAATCTATAATGAGGCATCACTATCATCATCATCATCAGAACCATCTAAGTGCTTATCAAGAGAATCTGAAGGACTCCTTGACATTGGATAATGAGACACACTCATACTCATCCTCACTGATGAGGTTACCATCATCATCAAATGATGGCTCCCTAGGTGGCGGTTGTGTAGGCAAGGGGGAGATGTTATCATGAGGCATAGGATGTGAGCTCCTGCCTTACATATGTCTGCAAGCCGCTTGAACTACCCCTCCTTGATGATGGAGGGCATCGAATAACCATGCCCCTTCTACTACCTACTCAAACTTCTCGCCCACGAGCACACTAACTACGAGTGTCACGAGTATCTGCTGCAATAAGCTCTCTATAGAGCTCTACAAAAATCATCTCCTCCTCGTCCACCTCTTGATGTATACCCCAGAGAGTGTTGTCCGTCAACTTGAATGTATCAACATTCACCTACACAATGCAGTGATGCATGTAAGATTGATCATTGTAAATGCTAAAGTCTAAATTGTAAAGTATAAACTTCAAATGTCAATGCTTAAAACAAGAAATTTTAAATGTTATGGTTAAGTGTTTAAACTTACCTGCTTCGGACTACCCATGCTCATCATAGCCCTCATCATGCGTAAGTTAGTGTGGAAATAGACTAGCCGCTCACTCTGTCGTATGCTAAGCCGATTGTGAATCTTTGTGTGAATAAGAAAATAGGCACTCCAGTTTCTCTCACATGCGCCCAAAGAGCAATCCTGGGCAAGGACCCTCATGGCTAAGGGCTAAAGGGTCTCCAATGCGTATCCAAAGTTTTGCCATCCTCCAACAAGTGGGAGAAGCAAAAGCCACATGCTCTCTCTGATCTGCATAGCATCCTAGCTCCTCCGGCATTTCATTGTGGTTATCCACAGGGACCACACAAGTCAAATAAGAAAGCTGGTCCGAATGGAACTCTCTATCATCCATGATCGCCGGCGACTTGTAGGCCAGATGTACCAATGCAGCAAAACCATGGATGGGCTTATGCATCCATGCCCATCTTCTCTCTGCTATTTCTAAAACATGTGCACCCTGTCTCTGTGATCATTGTACAAGCATGTGCCTCTATCAATGCCGCTTTAAAAAAGTGAATGAGAAGGGCCATGGTGGACCCCTCGCAATCACTCATACGTAACACCCTATAAAAGGGAGTCACGACAATGACAATGGTACGGACTTTTTGCCAAAACTACTCATTAAGGCACAAGTGCTGTATGGCTTTGGCCTCCTATGTCTCATGCTCATCCCACTTATTCCATAGAGTGGACACCACTGTCGACCGCATCTCATAAAGGCGCTCCAGCAATAACCGCATGTAAGCAAAGCGAGTTGAAGAAGGCTTCTTCAACTCCAGTGTGCTATGCTCACGATACATCGCAAGCACCTTTACCTTTACCGTGAAAAATGTGACAATTGATGTAGCTTTGCAGACCATTGTCTTCACCCACTTGAGCTTCCCAATGTCCTCCATGAGCAAGTCCAAACAATGACTTGCACATGGAGTCCACACAATTGTAGGAAACTTGGCCTCAAGCAAACGGCCCATGCGCCGACAATTTGATGCATTGTCGGTAACAACTTGCACCACATTTGAGGAACCCACCTACAACCACAATTTACAAATTACAAGTAAGTATACTAACAATACTTGGATGTTAGAGAGAGAAAGAGAGAGTTGAAACTTGAGCCTTTCAAATTTCAAGTTTCAACTTTCAAGAATGAAGAGAGATGGGGATTGGGGGCCTTGCGGCCCAGGGGAAAGAGACAATCGAGATAGATACTAGAGAGAAATTAGAATAGGGAGATAGATAGTTATGCATAAATCAATTATCATAGTGAAAGAAAGTGAAAATTTTTAAAAAATTAAAAGACAACATATACCTCAATGATAGCTTGTCCAATTTGGTGGTAGATGAATGCACCTGTCGTTTTCCTCCCCCTCTTGCTAGTATCTACGGCTCGCAAAAAGTAAGTCCCGAGTGGACATGAGACGAGTATGTTGATGATGCCTTGTTTCTTACGATCACTCCATCCGTCAGTGAGAATGGAGCAACCGTATTTTATCCATGCGGCCCGAATAGGATCAAGGGCTCTATCAATCCTCTCCTCTTCATCCATCTTTTTCATCCTCATGTCATTGTATGTAACACCGGTCCATCCTTCACATGGACCCACATTGGCAATGGCTTTTACCGTCTTCTTTCTTTGCTCTTGCTTTAGGACATTGAATACAAGATTGCACTCAATCATTATGTGTGCAATTTCAATGTCCGCAAGTCGTTGACTTCCTCTAAGAAAGGCAACCGATCCACACACATGACCGGGAGCTTGAGAGAGAAAGGATTCTCTCTCCGGCACCGCATGAGCCTCCACTCTTTGTCTTTTACCGGAGTCGGATGCGGATGTGAAGCCCCCACCACCAATGGTAGAGGCCTCTCCTGCATCGATTGAAGATAGGCTCACATTTGATGCTTCCTTGTTAGTAGGCATAGGAGTTGGTGCCGATAAGCCACTTCCTCCTCTTGTGGATCCCCCTCTCATCTTGGCGAGAATCTCCTCCGCGATGTTTTGAGGGATCTCCTTACATGGAGCAACTTGCCCCCCCGTCTTGGAAAGATGTTGGAGAAGCCGAGTTGCACCACTTGTATAGCGCTTCCTGCAATACTTGCATGTCCAATGGTGGGAGTTGGACTTCTTTGTATCCCTCTCCACATGGATCACATGTTGAAGGTCTCGTGCTTCTCACAAGTCATGGTGCTGATGACAGATAAAGAGGCCTGAGAGAGAGAGAGTGAGTGAGATGATTGAGTCTTGACTCTTGAAACTTGTGTCTTGAAAGTTGAAAGCGAGGGAGACTCCAGAGGCCCGAGGGTTGGGGTAAAGTTGAAAGCGCAAGAGTGAGAGAGAGGGGATGGGAGATGAGAATGGAAAATGCTTTGATAGGGTGCGGGATAGAGGGATGGGAGATGAGGTTTGAGAATGGCAAATGCTTCGATAGGGTGCGGGAAAGAGGGGATGGGAGATGAGATTCGAGAATGACAAATCACAAGTCCATTCAAGAATCAAGATCCAAGAGAGGAAGTTGAGAATGGTCAGTGCTTGCTGAATTGGTGTGGAAGCATGGAGGATAGGAGTATCTTTTGTAGATGAGAGAAGGGTCAAATTTCAAACCGTCAAAGAGGGGTCAATGGTCAAAGAGAGGGCTGCCAGCTAGAAGGAATCCAAAGAGGGCTTTTTTTTGGGGGGGGGGGGGGGGGGAGGGGAATGCATGGCTGGAAAAGGGGGTGGGATGAGGTATCCAAGGCTTCCCACCCCCCCAAAAAGCGCCACGCAGGCAGGCAAAACGCGCAAGAGTAAAGGTGGGGGCATAGGGAACGCAGGACGCGGGACGTGTAGGCGAGGTGGCCCAAATAGGCCCAAAATATTGTACGAATTCGTACAGATACATACCATACGCTACCATATGGATCGTACGGTATGAACAGTACCGTACGTCATGCGCAGGCAACTATGGACCACATTTTCCAGCTATGGATAGGAAGCAGAGGTGGAGGAGCATTACAATTGTCATTTCTATAAGATTAGGGGGAGATACCATTGTCTCTTTCATGATTTTGACCCATTATGGCTAGTCATGGAATATGAGGACTAGAGGCGCTTAGCCTATTCTTACGGAGTGGAGGAGGCATAAAGAGACATTCTTGAGAGATTGGGAAACAATTCTACCACCTTTAGGTCCACTTGACTAGAGAGCAAGCCCTCAAAGATTTATTCACTATAGCCATTGTCAAAAAACCCATCCATTCACCAGCAACTATCACACCCTTCTCCCCCACATTGATAGCCCTAGATAGACCATCCTCTTGAGGGGTTACCATATAGCGAGCCATTGTGCTACATGATGCAAAATGCCCAGTCCCAAGGGAGATGAGCTCATGGAATGTTCTATCACCAGATGAGATCCATCATCATTCGACACATGAGGTGCCCACTTAGATACTTGAGGATGGATGAGATAGAATGGTGGTGACACCATCTCATAATAGATATACTCTATGCTAGAGGGGTGCCCTAACACCAAATGCTACAGTTGGATGCTCATGGATAACAGTGTTATTTTTAGATCTAGATATGGATTAGTTCTTTTCTTTGACATTTTGTACTTTCAGATTGTATGCATATCACCTTTTAAGCACTTCATGACAAGATGACATCTGTAAATGCACCACAAACTCAGGTCTCATAGGTCTTTGTGGCCTTTTAAAGACATTAACATATTTGCCTCCTCTTTCTTCTTCTTCTTCTTCTTCTTCTTCTTCTTCTTCTTCTCTCACTCCTTTTATGAGGAAGAGGTCTGCCACCTTCTGCCACCTCCCTTCATCTTCTTCTTCTTCGTCTTCTTCTTCTCTCACTGCTTTTATGAGGAAGAGGTCTGCCACCTCCCTTCATCCTGGAATGAGGCATGGTGCTGGTGCATTGTCCTGGGGCACTGTGAGGGTGTGATAGTTGAGGATGTGAAGCTGATATATTTAGTGATAGTGTGAGTTATCCGACATGCAAATGTTTGTGTGACATGTTGGAATGAGGCCTTCTCTCTCACATGTCTGAAACATCATTCTTGTGAAATGTGAAAATAATAGACTAAATGACATGCTATCATTAAAGGTAATGGATGTTTCCTGGTCTTGCTATGTTGATGCTTTTACATACAAGCTCTAAGGTCCAGAACTTGCATGAATTACTCAGCTGTCTCATTGTGAAAAATCACAAATGAAGTACTTGAAGGATGACTATTTGACTTGCAGAGATGCACCCTAGAAGCAGGTCTATCTAGGAACGGCCACTTTTGCTGAGTATGCCAAGAAAAAAGTATTGGGTTTCCTCTTCATTTGGTTATATAGCAGTGCCAAATCAAATTAGCCCTGGGTGTTTACTAAAAGGAGAGTCTTGTAAATTATCAAAATTTGTCCAATTATTCAACAGCACCTGAGTTATTCTACACATGTTTTAAGGACTAGAATCGAGTATGAATGAAGTTTTTAAGTAGAGTTATAGGCTTGTCCTGAATCTTCCAAAGTACTACCTGGAAGTCGGTATGAACCCATAAATATGTTGTTTTCATATCTCATGTTTCTATACATCTAAAAGTGTTCAATAATGTCTTTGAAATGTATATAGGAAAACTAATCCTTATGTTTTTGTGCATTCCTTTCAGGAGCCCCCTGTTTTTGGGAAGAGAACCATCTTCACAACAAGGAATTTTGGGTGAGTGTTGGAACATACTCAGCTGCAGTTGGTTGGAAATGGAACTAATGCTGGCTACTAGACATTGATGGTGTTTAGAATGCCAGATATTCAAGAAAGACACCCCTTGTTTTAATAAACATGCAAAGCTACTAGCGGTCCTTCAGAAATATTTTAACTGTCCTGAGCTTTTCTTTCTTCTTATTTATTTTGTTTATCCATGATGAGTTATAGCTTGGGTTAGTTGTAATCACCATTTGACATCTTTAAGACTTCTTGAGACATCTATAGCACAGTCCAGTCCTTGTGAAGTTTCCATGTTCTGCTAGTTGGTGGCTCATCATAGCTTTTAAGTAGGAGCATGGCTGGTGTCATCTACATAATGCCTTGTGTGTGAGGCTCCCTCCAAGACTCCACAATATTACTTTTGGCATTTCAGTGGGTCTTGCTGTCAGCTCCTATCCGAACACATTTACCTGCCTTAGGCGGAGTGGCTTGGGTGTTATCATTCACTATCTTAGAGGCCATTGGAGTCACATGCAGAGCACATCAGAGTGAGTGGCTAGTCATCAATGAGCTTTTTTACTCACATTCATAACAGGTCCTTTTCTCAAAGGTCAGCTAGATGATATTGTTAGGTCCTTTGGTGATAGTTCCCACCACCTACACTTGACTTGGCATGGGTCTGTCTCTGTATATACCAGCCATCTCACAGAAATGGGTTTAGTTGCCTTTACTTCCATTATTGCATACTGCTTTTGTTAACTAATGCAATGCTTTCTCTCTCCAACAGAAACTTGTGCTATATAGATCTTAAGATTTCATAATTTTATGAACCTCTTAATAAGATTAGTAAAACATGTTGTTTCCAAGGCACTCTGGTATAGCCTGGACTTTTAATCATTTCAGTACACTGTGAACTGCCAGTGCATGTTCTCCTCTTTGTTTATTCTCTCCTAGGAAAAAAAACTAATCGTTAAAAATAGGAAAACAGCTAACACTTCAAATTGCTTGAATGTGATGCATTCATTATACTGCTACTTTATCAAGTTTCCTGCTTGATGTTTACTCATAAGAAACTGTGTTATAAATTCAGACCTGGTGAAGACCAATGGGCACAGTGTGATAAATGTGGAAGTTGGCGCAAAGTGCCATCCAACATATTTTTACCAACAAAATGGAGTTGTGCTGACAATGTTTGGGATGCAGAAAGGTAGAGTAATGGTTTTGTGATCTCTGCTCTATGATACCAATCTTTATGAAGATGTCATAACATACCATTTAGCTTGACATAATATATAGCTGCTGGGTTGTATGTTTATGTCGCGTTGTTACAGCTTATCTTAGGATTTAGTTTTAAAGTTTCCTTGTAAAGCATCATTGTCTAAATATTCTGGCTTGAACATGTTTCCACTATGGCTTTTCTGTTTACATTATTGTACTTGTTGCCTTTCAGCACATTGTCCTTTTTAAGGAGCTGGTGAACTCCTAACTCTAAAAGAGTCTATGTTTTAAGAGAGGATGTTTGTGATTTTATAGGAGCTCTTGTAATGTGCCGCAAGAACTTGAGAATGCAGAGTTTGAACATTTACTACAACACATTAAAGGTAAACCCTAAGCGTTTTATCATGTTTTATACTGAACCACATCCTGATGCATATCAAGATTCTGTTGATATGAATAAATTGGCACACTATTGGACTAGAAAAAGAAGACTTTATTCTTATCTAAGGGTGTAGTAGTAGATCTGAAAGATTGATGCTTAGGTAACGAGCATCCATAGGGTTTTCTCAATGCCAACATTGATTATTAAACAATTAGTCACGATTGCGTAGATGATAACAAACGGGAGGCAGTAGACTCAATCAAGGCAACTGAACCATTATCTGGGCTTGATGCGCTAGCCAATGCCGCAACTGGAGGGGAGAACAATATGGCATGCTCTTCTTCTCCTGCCCCCACAACAAAACATCCTCGCCATAGGCCTGGCTGTACATGTATAGTTTGTATACAGCCTCCTAGTGGTAAAGGTCCTAAACACAAACCTACATGCAATTGTAATGTCTGCATGACAGTAAAACGCAGATTTAAGACACTTATGATGCGTCGGAAAAAGCGACAATCTGAACGAGAAGCTGAGAATGCTGCTAGAAAGAAGAAACCATGGATAAAGGATGAAGTGGAAATGAGCAATGGTGGAAAATGGCAGGATGGTGCTTACAGTCTCTCTGAGAATGTTTGTCGGCAGGGCAGTCTGCTTCTGGCCTTCCCTGGTGCAGTGTCGAGGAGCAATGACATTTCCTTAAATGGAAATAGATTGGTTTCTAATCTGACCTTTACAGGGTCATATGCAGCTACGAGCAGGGATTCTGGAGTTGATGAGTTCTTTACAAGCAAAACACAGATCGACCTTAATAGTCAACCAGAAAGGGATGATGAAGCAACCAGAGGCCCAGTCAAAGTCAGCATGATGAACTTAGTGCAAAAGGCAAGCTATCCATTGGATAGATACCTAAAGCTGCAGGGTTTAACAAGCCTGTTTGGCCCTCCACAGATGTACATCCCATCTGCAAGCTTTTCTAGGAATGCATTGGATAAAAGGGCTGATAACTGCAATGAAAACCCAATGTCAATGCTCATGACCTCAGATAGACTTCAAGATGAGTCATGCATGGGATTAGGTGGAGCAAATTACGACATGGAGACAGGTCTCTCTCTCTCTCTCTCTCTCTCTCTGTGTATGCACACGCGCACATGCATGTGTATATATGTGCATGTGCACATGCATGCAAAAGAAAGTCAACAAATTGTTTTGTACATGCACATCTGCAGGCATGTGTTCCCAACTACAATGCTCCATAGTCACCTTGAAAGTTAACCTGGAAGTGCTGTTGATCTTGTGCAAGCTTAGGTTATTTTGAATCCACTGTGTCTCTGAACTGATCAACATTATGCAAGAGAAAATCAGGTCAGCCATGATGTTCAACTTATACACTTGTGATTGGCATGGCCAAGTAATGTGATCCTCACTCTCAGTCATGAGTCTTGGAGTTGCGGAAATTGTTGGTGATTGCTTTTAACTGTTTTATAGATGAAATCACATGGACAGTAGTGCATCGCATTACATCATTCCTTCCCTTTCCACTCAAATATGAAAGCTAATATTAGTTATCCATCCTCATGCATGTCCCAGGTATACAAAAGTTCAGTAAATGTCATGCCTAAATGTTAGTTGAAATGTTTGTTTTTGTGGCATTTGAGTGTTGCAGAAATTTGAAAGTCATTCAAAGGATGTCAGCACAACTGGCCCCCAGCAACACCATCATGGTGTTTTGCAACAACTTGGCTGACTGGTAATATAGCAACTAGTTATTTGCCATACAGATTCATGCACCATGTTTAACATACTGCTTATAAGGAAGGGATTGCAGCTAATCTTATTCATCTCAGCACTGTTGCAAAACTGTTGTTCTTTCTTTTGTACTTAGGTTTTCATCTCGCTCCCTCAAACTAGTGGTGTTCTGTGTAGGATGATTTTGAGAGCTCCATCAGTACCTACTCGGGTTCAATAAAGTATCTTGGGTACAAAATTATCCACCTATGAGTCACATGTTGGGGAGGCTTCAGTATCCACATTTGTGATGGAGAAACAGTTCTGTCTGTAGAATGCTATCATGAGTGAGCCGAGGTTCCTATGTCCAAAAGTTTTGTACTTCAAATTGGTTCTTTCCGGCCTTCCCTGTTACCAATTACCTGGAATAGTGACTGGCATTATAGAGGTGAGGAAATGTAGGATGAACATGCAAGCTTTAAAAGCATTTGATCTTTTAAAAGAAATCCATATTACTATTTGTTGCCTCTATGCCCACAAAATCTTCTTTCTCCAAAGCCAAATGTACTTACTCCAACTCTATGTTCCAGTAGCTTGAACTTATTGTTTATTGCATCATGTTGGTTAATCATCCTATGCTGAGACCTGTAGTGATGCGTTACAACATTGGGCTCGGCCGATGATGTTATAAGGGAATTTATGGATTCATCAACTCCTTAATTTCTATTCCATGCCTAGCTTGGTTTTCTTTCCAAACAATAGGCTTAACATGGGGCGGCGCAAACAAGATCCTAAACAAAGCAGAAAATGGACTGTAGCACAGCAACGTGGCAGCTTGTTCCCTGCTTTTTTTCCTAGACCAGTGGTACATAATTGGCTGAGCTTAAAATAGCTCTAGGCTCTGTTCTGATGGTTTAAATCTGGGATCTGGTGATTTGTTCAATCTTGTGATTACTTGATGATTTGTTTGGCCTACCCTTTGAGCTATTTAACTGTCAGTTCCCAGGTTCCCGGATGTAGACAGGTGGATCTACTGCTGCCTTATGGATTTCCACAAAGTGTTTGACAGAATGTGTTGAACACACATCATGGAGACATTGCAGGTACCAGAGGGTATACAGTGGGGTATTTATGCATTCTATGAGACAATGAGTGGCCATTACAAGTGCTTGGGGAGGCTATCAGAGAGGATTGATAGTACAATAGTAGTGAAACAGGGATGGCCGCTTCCACACACATTGTATGGGTGATATATGAGGTGTATGATTACATTGATCAAGGAGCAGGAGCTAGAGCCAGCCTAGCAAGGGGGATACTGATACTATTGTACATAGATGACATTCTTCTCATTTCAGATTCACTAGAGAGATTGCACTGCCATCTAGATGCTTTGCATGCCTTTCATAGAGAAAGAGACCTCAAGTGAACCTTTGGAAGACCAAAACCATAGTCTTCAACACTTCAACAACATGGATGACCAGATCCATGTATTAGGCTACATTTGAAGGAGATATAATGGAGCATGTGAGGGAGTATATTTATTTGGGAGTCACCGTGAGGCTATGCAGCACTAGGAGCGCTTGAGAGTCAGTGCGCTCACATACAATTCCAAGAGCCTCTCACCAAACTATGGTTTTTTGACATCCTACTTAAGACTTGTACTACTATATGGAGCGGAAACATGGGGCTGCAGCTCGTAGCATAGGTGCTCAAGTCCACTTGCTAGGAGTAAGCCCTCCACCCCACATCCCATTGTTAGAGTAGAGTTTGGGGTAGCACCTATAGTCACGGAGGCACTCTTCAAAGCAATGACTTTTTTTGTACAAACTATGGGAGCTTCCACATCAAAGATGGTCTAGATTGACATTGACCTCATCTAGACAGCTAATAATAGAGGGTGGGAAGGATTGTTGGTTTTCACAAATGATTATTTGGAAGAGGCTGTATGGCTTAGATATTGACCACCTTCCACCTTTTGATCATAGTCTTGATTGCCCTAAACGTTCTCTCAATGGATCAAAGTTGAACCAGGTGATTAAAGTCATCTTGAGGGTTGAGACAAATGAGGTCACGGATCCACCCACCACTCCATCTAGGATCGAGGATGAAGCTCTATGGGAGCCACTTCTTATGCCTATCTGATGATGGATTCACTATTCAGTCATGAGCTCTATGATTGAGAACTTGAGATGGAGCACTGCACATACAGATGCACAGTATACTATGACATACAAGGATGATACCATTGCCTATTTTGCAATGGCTTTAAACATATTTCTTGTGTCATGGAGTACAAGGACCAAAGATGCCTTAGTCTCTTCATCTTAAAGCTCCAATGTGTTAGAGATTTAGTCATTCCTTGGATGGGCACAGATGGAGTATAGTTGTACAGTTATTACTCTTGGGTAGACCTACGCATTTCTTAGATCAGGTCCGACAATTCCAGGCAGTTGCTAGCTGATTTTTAGCAATTCGGAGGAGTTGGCCAGGTGTGCAGCAGTCGGTCAGTGCCATCTGGCATGCTAGCAACATTTTTGCTGCATATTATTTATTATTCATAATTTTTTCTAATGTAATAGTTTTTGGCTGGCCAACCTACATATTTTATTATTTTATTTTTACTTATATAAGGGTCTTCTTCATGCCTCCTTTTCCGAAGTTATGGCTATAAGTTGTCTTATTTCAGTAGAACAAATCTTTCCATCGTGCCAAAAAAACCAAATTCTACCTATTAGTCTCTTTAAAGGTCTCACAATTCTTGTAGTCATGTTCGGTGCAATGGTACCATATGCATCTACGCATAAAGGCTTTTCTTCTTGAACTCTTGGGTACTGTAGATAAACCTACAGTCTTCACTTGTTCTTTCACCCTTGACATCTTCAACTTTAGCTCCCTCATACTTTTAACTATATCATCTGTTTCCTCGTCCTTGGTAGGAGAAGCCAAAGAAACATGTGGTTTAACCATAGAAATAGGTAAATGCATAGGAGTAGTTGTTGGAGAAGATACAAGAGCAGATACAAACAAAGGTATAGACGAAGAGACTAGAGTAATAGAGCCAATCTACAATCTAGTATACCACATCTTTCTCTTATTTAGTGTGAAAACATTCTTGACATCTTGCCACTCTATCTTTAGACCCATCACTTTGGTTCCCATCTTCAAGTAACTTCACTAATTCCATCTAAAGCAAAGGGTTGATTGGATGTAGAAATAGCTCACTCTTCTCAGGCTTCAAAGTCGTCTACTCCACAACATCTAACCGATTAAATTTAAGCTCGAACTCCTATAGAAGCTTAGATGTCGTTAGCCCTTTGTTGGGCTTATAACACTCTTGGAAAGCCTTATCCCTAAGTCTTCAAGGAAATACTCTTCCTTTAAAGCCTTTTTTGAATTCTAACCATCTAGAATCTTGCACATAGACCTCATTGATGCACTACTTCAATACAAGAGTCACAAGTCATTCAAACTATTGATCCATCATGCAAGTAGGGACCTCGAAGAATTCCATCCTTGCTTCGTACAACTTTAGTTTGAAAATATTCTAACCACCAAATAGTTTCATTTGGTTCACTTCAGCCTCCATTGCTTTGGTCACTCCAACTTCATATTGCACATAAGACTCTAATTGAATTTGTTGTAGTTGATGTAGTAATTGCTGCTGTAGTTGTTGATAATGCTATTGTTGTTGTTGTTGTATGTATGTATTGAAAGCTTGTAACATCTATTTTACATCATGAGAAGCATCTCCCAATCTTGTAGATCATGTAGATCTTGAAAGTACTATTGAATCTCCCATCTTGTCATAGCTTGGATATAGCTTTTCACATCGGATTCACCAGATGTCAAGGGGGGGATGTGTCAAGCCACAAACCATAGGGGCTCAAGAGAATAGACAAAATGAAAGGAAGAATCGAGAGAACAAATAATACTATGTATATTACTTTACAAAAGACTTTATACATTGTAGACACCCTCTTGGATTACAAACACTCTTTTGAGACCCCAAAGTGTCCGCCAACAATAGGCAAGTAGAAGCTTTAAGAAAGAAACCCTGTATCAAAACCTTGAGGTCAGCAATCTTGTATCAAAATTTTGAGGTCAGCAAGCTTTAAGGAAGAAACCCTGTATCAAAACCTTAAGGTTAGCAATCTTGTCCTGAACTTGTTGCACTTTGCTTTTGCTCTTAACTTTTTCCTTCGAACTTAGAATATGGATATTTAGTACTCCAATTTATCGAAATAGATCTAATCTACAAGCCAATAAGGGGAGATTTTTGAAAATTGTCTCTCAATAGCCAAAAATTGTACTTTTTCTAGAACACTTTGCTTTTAGCATGCCCTTCAGCACTCAGGATAACTCCTTGCATATGTTTTTATCCACCGAAAATGATCATTAAGTTAATATGATTTAATATTTTTGTAGACCAGTCTTAAACCTTGAAAAACCTGTTTGCATCCTAGGTACGTATCCCAAAAGCATATATCTGGAATATTTATATAGATGTCTTTTCCTTGGTTTTTCTTCATTGGATGTATAACCACACAACACTTATCATTCCTACTTGAGTTTTGCAAGTTGAGAGAGATCTCAATAGAGATACACTCGTCAGCTTGTTGCACATATCTGCTTCCTTCATTTCAGTGTCCATTCATTGTAGATTTCTATATTCTATTTTTTCTTTCTCTCTTCCTCTTCTCTCCAAGTTCATTGGTTGAGATGAGTTGTGAAGCACGGAAAATGAAAAATGTTGTTGCTTTTTGCATGACTTTGCTATTTGTAAAGGAGAGAAGTCTAAATTTTCAACCCTTCGCTAAAAATTTTGTATTTTCATCACCTTCGCAGTGGAAATAGATTTCAAACAATTGGAGGAAGCTTTAGCAGGTTGGATTTTCGGAGTTAAAGTGGACAGCCCTTGTTTTTGTGTCAGGTATTTAGGTGACAATGTCTTCCAAGCTCGATGTGGAGTTTCAAGCTATCATGGACTATAAGGTCCTTGTGTTACTAGCCCATCCTCAACATTAGAAGCTCGATGGGGAGAATTATGGGATCTGGTGGGTAATGATGATTGCCAGCTTGGAGTCCTATGATTTGGCACAGCTTGTGAGCGAGGCTATAGACTATCCTACAACCAATGATGTATCTAAGCTTTTTGCTAATGAGAAAGAGCCTAGATTGGCGAAGGTACATACACATTGGGATAAACTGAATGCCCACATCCGATCATTCCTATTTCTCTCATGCACTCCAGCCATGATCCAAGCTTTTTGCTAATGAGAAAGAGCCTAGGTTGGCAAAGATACATACACGTTGGGATAAACTGAATGCCCGCATCTGATCATTCCTTCTTCTCTCATGCACTCCGACCATGATAGCTCACATCCAACATTTTACCGTTGCTTGGGAGATATGGCTGGAATTGGATTAGTTGTATAATTGGATGACTACGATGAAGTGGATGTCTTTGGAGGTACAGATGTGGACATTGTACCATCCAAGTCTACTCCCATGCAAGAGCATGTCAATAAGCTTCGATAATTGTAGATGTAGATCTAGAATGTAGGGAAGGCGATTATCTTAGAAGATATGGTGATAACTCTTCTCTTGCAGCAGTTACCACCCCAGTTTAGTGTTTTTTATTCTACCTTAATTACTTCAAGGTGAACGAAAACCCTCAAGTAGGAGGAGTTGGTTCTGATAGTCTTGGACCAAGAGGAGCAACTCAAAGGTCAAAACACTCCCAAGATGAAGATGTTAATAGGTCAATCTTCTCAACAAAAGGGGAAAAACAACAAGAAGAAAAAGAAGGGCAAGAAGACCAAGCTCAAGCTTAAATTGTGTAGCCTTGTCTTGCTTTCCAAGAGCACCTTGTTGGATGCTTCATTCCTTCATTTCTTCTTCACATGCTTTTTCCCAATGGCCAAACCATCAATCATTGATGATCCATGTAAGTTGGCACTTATATTTTTTGTTTGTGCTTACATGATAGCATTTACATGTATAGGCTAGGCTTTTCCATTATCATCTCCACTCCAAGCCAATTCAATGGTGTTGAAGGAAGTGCTTTTCTCATTGAGGTCATTTGGTGGGGGTTATCAAGATACATGTGCGTGATGCCATGGTCTCACTCAACCATGAACACTCCAACACATGCTCCTTGAACCATTTCCTCCAAGACCTAAGGCCTAAAGTTGACCTAAGTGATGGCTTTCATTCTTGTTTTTGGCTAATTTGTCCATGATTTGCATCTATCAAATGATATATCTTATTAAAGATGATGCTTGTCATTTCTCATTGATATTATGTATAACATGTTTGAATTTCTAGATAGCTTGAGGCTTAATCTAGATAAATGAAAGGTAGTTCAAAAACTTGATTGTCATATGAAATATTGGGCATCTCATCAAATTTAGAACTTGAAATTTTCGTCATACTCTTGCCTTCTTGGACTTGCGATCTCGTTGTTGCAAATTTGTGAATAGATCTGATATGAATGAGGAGAGCAAAATACATTATTGAAGTTGGTGATCATGACTTCCACCACATAGGCTACCTTAAATAGCCATCATAAAACCCAACCAACCACCTTGCTATTGGCTCCAACAACTTTAATTGTGGTTATCATGCTATTAGATAGTTTGGCCTTCAACGGAATGGGGCCAATCAAGTTATGATCAACTTTGCCCATCACAAACACATGATGACTTGCTGCCCAACCTCTTGCACACAATCATTGTGGCTATTGCACTACTATCAATCTTTCTCACATGATATTGCTATGCAACATTAGGTGCCTTGCACTTCTCATGTCTTCTATAAGGATTTGATGTCTAGGTTGCTCAAGCTCAGTGGGTATCTTGAAGAATGTGACAAAAAGCTTTACATGGCCTTCTAATCCTTCTCTCAACCTTATCCACACAAGCTGAAGAGGGTAGTTTGAGCAAAGATCATCAGGTTACATACCCAAAGGACATGGCACAAAAAGTCCAACCACTACTGGCAAAGATGGCCTCTTTCTCCACCTCATACATGATGGGTTTTTCATTGTCTGCACTACATGGATACACACGTCACATGCTTTGAGATTTAAGATTGGCTAGATCCACACATCATTCCACCAATTGTAGGGTACACACATCCAAATATGGAGAACTATGCAATGTAGAGGTTGAGTGAGAGAAGCATTCTGCTTGTAGATACCCATGTTACTATTGGATTCAAGGGACATTTCACTCTCTTCAAGATCAGTTTGGTCCTCTCTGGGATCACAGAGTGCCTTGAATAGAGATGAATTGGCCTCTTTCTTTTAGAGCTCCATAGACATAGAGAATCCTTATTGAGGCAAATAGTGCGACAATCCATAAAGAGTACAAAACCGGTGAGCACCTCTTCATAACTAGAGCCACATAGGCCTCATTTAACTCCATAGACATGAGAGTTGATCGAGGAGGGTGGTAGCATATCAAGCTATAGACATATAGTGTATCAAGTGCCCTTGTCTATGAGTCTCTAAGTAATCCAAGACATTACCACTTGCCATAGGAGCTAGCCACCATACCTCTATACCTTAATTTAATTGTGAGCTCTTCACTCTAACTACCACAAGAGAGCCCATCTCACCACTCTCGAATAGTATACCCTCCTCCCTAATACTAGTTAACTAGATTCAGTTAAATTTACTTTTTTTATTAGACTAACTTAGATCTACTCAACACTTTGTACTCTATCATTGTAGTTTCATACTTGTAGGCATGTCATCCATTATGTATCACATAGCAAAGATGATGTCAGCAAAATGTATTACAAATTCAACCTCTTGATTCTGATCATGACAATATGCCCTTGGTGTTGAAGATTTACATGGAAATATATTCAAATACAACTCTTTATGTGAGAGAAGACTTGCCAAAAGATCGTACTTTTGAGTGGACAATAAGAAGGTAATGCATACATTGTAATTCTAGTCCCTCTCTAAGTGTGGATCGAAATGTTTGGTGATACTTATACATACTCCATTTTTAAACCAAGTTTTAAGAAGATGAGTTTAAAAAAATAAAACTAAATCTTGTCCTCTCTTGTAATTCATCTGATTGGAAAATGAATGGTAAGAGAGTACAACATGAAGAGAACATTTATGCTAGTACTAATTCGTAAACCTTGGTTCATGATTTGTGTTATGTCAAAATCTTCTACAAGATGGACCTTACAAAAGATACTCATATCTTGGATATTTTGCAAATATAAGGTCAAGGTTTTGATTTGATTTATAAATGCATCTTGCCTTTCCACCCTACTAGATTAAGCTACAAAATACTTTCAAAACATAAAAGCTATGGTCTTCCTCCCATCTGTAATTGGCCGTAGGCTTTGTACTTAGGGCATGTTTGGTTAATAGTAGGAATAACAAAGCTTCCAATGACAAAGACTTTGATATACTACTTTGATTGAAATTGGATCTATTTATGGAGTTTGAAATATATATATTTAAAGTTACAAAGTCTATTGGATCCACAATAGGGTTTAAGCAAAGAGCAAGGATATTTGTTTGGAAATTTTTTTTAACTCAATCAAAATATTAGAGGAAGAAATTATGGGAATCATTCATTCTTTTAGAAAGTAACTAGCAATTATGTCTCTTATAGTTCCATGTTTTTTGTTATCTTGGGTTATAAATATATACGATTTTTTCATGTCGAGCAAAACACACCAACAATCGGGACTTTCGATGGACTTCTATTGTTTCAAAAGCTGCAACTCACGTCGGCCACCACAATCTCTCACATTGTCTCTCAACACTCTGCTCTAATTATCCAAACATCCTCCTCTCCATCCCAAGAAGTAAGAACACAAGACTAGCTCAAGTTGTAGTGAACTCACTTAACTTACCTTCTTGAATACAATGACTCGAATGTTGAAAGATGGTTCTACGACCACAATCAACACGATTCAATGTTGTTGCTTATTCACATCCACAACCAAGCACACCAATGAGTCGAAGAGCTAGTAGAGACAACAAGAAAAGCAAGATGATGGCGAAGACCTTCACCTCCCTCAATCCCTTACTCAACCCACCTCTTACTCTCTCCCTCTCAATCACTCTCAACACAATGGAAGCAAGATGATAGAATAGAAAGATAGAATAGAAAGCTTGAGTAGTCACACTAATAGAGCTTCCGTAGCATGAATGTGGCAAAAGGGGTAAATAAAATTGAGACCTTCCACCCTTATATAGACCAAGAATTAGGATTAGGGTTAGGGTTTGTGTTTTTTGTTTAGGGTTTCCACAACTGTGAATTAGGGTTTGTATCCTCTCTTGGGCGTCCTATCCACTTAATGGGTTTTAGGTTGGTCAAACATCATTGCATGCTTCAACCTTAGCCTAAATAGACCAAGCCTATACTAATCTAATTACAAAGCCATGTGTGCAATCCCCACGCAACACTTGTGGGTACGACAAATACAACTACGCGAGAAAAATACAATGTACGGGAGTGAGTTCAACTCTCACAAAGAAATACATCCATGATAATATGATGATGTCTACAATCCAAAATAGTAGCTGACACTTGTGCTTTCTACAGCCTTCTCAAAATACCGTTAACATCATTTCCCATCTAGACAAGTGCCAATCCCATGGCACTCATGTTGTAGGTAGCATGTGGTAGCTTGCACCGAAGACGCAGAATGATGGGAGAAGTTTGGGAAGAAGTAGTGGTCCTGATGGAGGAGTACAAAGGTTGCTAATGAAGAAATTTGGTTGCGAAAGATCATGATATTCTTTCTATTGTCGTTGGGATAGATGATGTTGCTGGTACAGTAGTAGATGGTGACTAATGTTGTTGTTGATGACAATCCCTATAGAAGTTGGTGATTCTGAAGATACACTTGAGGGTTAATCCTGGTGATGGAGACAATTGGAATGGTCATTGGAAATGACTGGGATATTACAGAAGATGGGAGATTTAATATTGAGCTAGAAGTGATGGCTTGTAATTCTCCATGAACTTTTGTACTTGCAAAGTAAAGCCTCACGTGGAATCACTTCCTAAGGAAAAGTGCTAGTCTTCTGTTCGTGTATAGGACATATGATGTTGTTGGTTGGGGAGATGGGTTGAACTCCAGGCTTGAAGTGTTGTCCCACACTTGAGGACCCAAAATCGAATAGGTTATGGTGCAAATATACTATGAGTGCACGTGCATACATAGTCTAATACATAGTTAGAAGTTTGTTTCAGGGGTGCTTCTGATGATGTTGGCACATGAAGCAAGGAATCTTAAGCTGATGAGAATGGGAAGAATTGCCATTGTTGAGGAAAAAGGGATTGTTGATGAAGAGGATGGAAAAACAATGATGAGAGTGGGATAGGAGCTAGAGAGTCCAATCCAATATGCTCTTGAAGTGCATGGTTCTCAGTTGGATTAATCACGCATGGTAGTTGATGCAATTGGGATTTCTAGATTGAAGAACCTTTTCATTATGTTGGAGTTGAGTTGCGGGCACTATGATGAAATGGAGTGGAAAGGAAAAAAGTGCAAGTGGCTTAGGGAGACAGGACTAACCTAGGCGAGCCGAGAGTATTAACCTAACCATGAAATGAATTGGTGAATGTGGAACTGCAACTAGGAGATGGGTCTCTTACATGAAGTCGTCAAACCTCGTTGGGATATGTCTTATAGTTGAGGACCCAAGTGCTGGAAGAGTGGGTCGACTAGTGTAATCCAAGGTAATATGTCCATCAAATGAGCTTAAGATGTATTGCCATTGAGGTGCCTTGAATTTGTGCAATGTGTGGATAGGGGGGGAGGGGATGGGGCTAGGGGGCTAGAGATGAAGCTAGCTGATTAAGTCATTAGGCATCCCTAAATTGAGGACCCATATATGCAATGGTTATGGGTGCACTTGTTCTTAGTTGCAACTTTTGCTCTCTTTTTATCATTTAACTTTTTGTATTTATTCCTCATCATCATTATTCTTTCAAATAAATAAAAGTGGAAATTATATCTCAAAGAGTGGTTACAAAGTTTATGTCAATAAATTTGAGTTCAATAAGTATTAATTGTATAATTCCCACATCAAAATGGGATGACTTTTGAAAGAACGGATATGTACATTAGGTGAACTTTCTATTGATAACATATTTGAGCAGTGTTAGGTAGTATGAAAAGAATCGAAATGCTCGAAGAGATAGAGCCATGCAATTGCAGCTCGTTGATCTTGTCATTGATATCAAAGAAGAGCATTGGTGGTTTGTCTATCTCTTTATACATGGTTGGCTTCACAACTTGGTTAAAAGCCTCAACTAGTTGCAAGTGGCGATGAAGACTAGATCTTGGCGGATTCCTTTAGATTGTCTAGTTGGAATAAATACATCTTTTTAGATTTTGTGGCACATACATTGGGATTTTTTAAGTTATATATCTCATCCTCTTATAGATTGTAACCAAAATGATGCTTCCTTGGATATGGAAAATGAGTCACATCATCCCTCTCCATTGAAGAAGAGTAGTGGAATGCAAACCAAGCGTGCTCATATGCCTCTATGACAATGTAACACCATTCTCATTGCTGATGATGTATTCTTGAGCCTCCATATCTAGTGTCATAGCTCCTTCTGTTGCACATCCACTTCTATTCTTTTCAGCACAAGTGATTTCTACCCAATGTCTATAACATTCTCTTAGGAGTGAACTTTTTGAATTTGATTTATGTTTGAGGCCCTCAATTTTAGACTAATGTTTAATCTTTGTTATAGGTGCATAAGTGGTATAAGTTAAAAAGTTCATGCCTCCTTCTTTATGAAGGTCTATAGAAATTCCTCTTGGATTAGCATGCTTTTAAGAAAGATGAGTTCATGGCCTTCCTAGGTTGTAGACCAACAAGACATTACCTCAATGACATTGTAATTTGCAATACCCATATCAATCAACTTGTAGGCTTGTTAGAGTTGCAATGTGGCATCAAGTTGTTGGGTAAAGCATTTTGTCACACTAAGTTCTATTTTCTTTTCAAGTTCTCCAACCATTCTATAGATTGAGTGGTGAACATAAGTAGACTTTATACTGGTTGGGGGCTTTGACTTAGACGTACTCATTTTATGGTGAGTTTGGTTCTTTATCTCCAAATATTTATTTTGGTTCTACTCTCGATTTGTTGATTTACTTCTTTTGATTGTTGGGGATCCTTGTCCTATACTAGTTTGCGTCTATTCAATTCCACAATAGATGAGAATGGGTGCTCACAAGCATGAAGGATTTGTAGGTATTGATTAATCACGTAAGGTGATGATTGTTGAAGGTAGATGCATTTCTTAGTCATGATAAGCATATTTTTATTACACTCCAAGCCTTGATTTTGGGTGCATCTCCTTGATTTGTGCAAGTAGGTGGTTGTCTTGGAATTGTGCAGACTTCACATGTGGCTCTATTAGTAGGTAACCGATATCTCTATGTATAAATCAAATATTCAAGAGCCCTTTGGTGCTATTATAGTGCATAATGAGAACAACATTCCATGTTTCAATGCTTGGCAAGTTGATGTATGGATTAAGAGAATCTACTCTATAAAAATGCCACTTGAAAAGATGGATCCTGAAATTCTCTCACAATTATCTCCATAGCTGGAGGGATACTTTTCATTTTTCATTCATATGCATAACAAAACACCTTACATATATCATATTTGACCTTTCTTGTGATCGTATGTCATCACAAACTTATTATTGCTTTGACCTATGTTATTAATGCATTGGTAGTAAGGCTTGTTCACATGCAACTAAAGATTATGTATTCAACAAAACAAAAGATGAAATTCAAATGCCTTAGAGCTTATCGTATCTGCACTATCAAGTGAAATTATAGTCATTAAAAGGGGAAAGTATTGGATACTTCAATGAAAGCAAAACTAGAACTATTATGCCCCAAGGCACTTCAACAAACATGAACCCTCTATGGATGTGCCTCACATTCTAGACAAATCCATTACAAAAGTGGAACAAGCTTGGTATGAGAAATCTAAAGAACAAGCTGAAACCCACCATACTTGACCAAGTTATTGAGACTCGGAGTCCCAAACTAGAGCATCAAACCTTCATGATAGGGTCATTACAATCACCAAATCTTGACTCTCACGAATAATAAAACATTCAACCTACATACCTTTGAGTTAGATAACTAAAGATGGTGTAAACTTGCACATTGCAACAAAACAAAAGATGAAATTCAAAGACTTGGACCATATCACATCTGCACTATCAAGTGGAATTACAAACCTTAGAATGGGAAAGTGTTGGATACTTCAATGGAAGCAAAAATAAGAAATATTACTTCCTAGGGCACTTCAAACATGAACCCCCTATGGATGAGCCTCACATTCTAGACAATTCCATTATAGTAGTGAAACAAACTTGGTATGCGAAATCAAAATAACAAGCTAAACTCACACAACACACTTGACTGAGTTATTTAGACTATGAGTCCCAAATTAGAGTTCTTTTACGGTAGGACAATTACGATCACCAATCTCGACTCTTAAGAATAATAAGTCATTCAACCTACATACCTTTAAATTAGGATAACTACAAAGACATAAGTAAATTATGAATCTCACCTTAACAAAGGGTTTGACTTCAATACAATACCTTATTATTTTTTGGGCTAAGTCACACAACCTAAGTCAGTATCCAAATATATGAAGCTCAATCCCTATGGTGGGTGCACTCCATAGACCTGTCTAGGAAAGTTAGCTAATGATGATTGTGGATACTAAAAGAATCCCTGTCCTCTTCTATGTTCTCCCAAATAGAAAAAATTTAGGAAGTAGATCCTCTTGGGACAATCTTTCAAGGATCAAGTTAGGTGCAACATTGACTATGCTGACAAATACATTCACTTGGTAGTTCTAAGAGCAAGAGTTATATCTATCTTTAGTTTTATTAAATCGGAGAAAATGAATAAGAAGGAAAAAACCCCGACCCCAACACACTACAAAAACAACTAGCAAGGAGGTAAGAACTTGTTATGAAAGTTGATTGATGCACAAGAGTTAGTTATAGTTGGTAAGCAAGTTCGAGCATGTGAACAAAAGAATAAAGTCCATCAAATAGTAATGGAAACCAAAAGGAGGATCAAAGACCATCACAATCCCGACCTCCTAAGGCTATGAAACACAAGTGAAAATTGACATCTAACAAAAGAGAAACAAAAAATGGTGGCATAACTTGTCATGATGGGCATCCAAAGGCCTACTCAAAGTGCAAGGATATTGTGTATTTCCAAAAGCCTCCAAGCTACAAACCACCGATGCGATAGAAAGTGTAAAGCAAAACTAATTTCCAAGAAACTAGCCTGATAAGACAATGATAAAGACCAAAACCATGCAACTCACTACATGCCCTCATGAGTTCATTTCCATAAAGCTTGCATTGCTATACAAGCATAAAGTGTTGTCCATCATAGTGCAAATAAGTAGCATAAAGTGTTGTCCAGTATAGTGCAAATAACTAGCAACAGCCCATGTCTCTTGCTCAAAACATGTAGCCTAAGCCACAATGAACAGATAAATAGGGGCTACTAGATGCATGGTGTGAGTTCCATGGTAGTAGTAGTCCCCATATATCGATTGATTGTGATGCTACAACAAAAGAAGAAGTGTTGAAATGCCAAGTCAAGAAATAGTAATGCACAAGCCCCTTGTTAAGCCAAACCCAAACTTGTAGCTAATTTTCCAAGGAGGCGTGTTGAGGGGCCTTTGTTTAGACCACTAGATAGATACATAAAGTGACAACGGATTTGGTCGATTGGGGGTGAGGATGCAAAGGCATATGTCTCACTCCACCCGGATAACGGGGTATTTGATTCGGCTACGGATGCGGTGCTGACAAGAGTAGACTCCGCTATAAGAAACTGCAAGGGATAAAAAGCTCTCGCGACCAGGTGCGTTCGGGCGTTGTGCATGTGGGATCGAGCAGACGAGGCCCTGCATCTTATGCGCCGACCGACACCAACACTCGCACTTCAATGCCATTTGGCTCAAACGAATAATAATACCTCATTGTGATTTTGTGCCTCCTCACCTACCACAACCTTCAACGGCCTTATCCCCCCCCCCCAAGCCCCCCTTTCTCTATCTATCTACCTATCTATCTATGGACACATACATATATGTATATGTATATGTATATGTATATGTACATGTATATGTATATGTATATGTATATGAAGGAGCTATGAATAGATGTAGAAGAGAAGGAAGCCTTCCAATATCTCGTTCATAGCTATACATGTCAGAGAGAACTTCAGCAGGCATAAATGCACTCACACTGTCTTAGCTGGTTGTGCGAAGGAATCTCTGAACAAGTCAAGTTCTCTTTTCCCAATTAAAACCTAGCTTTACAAATATAGAAGTTTCATCATTTGAAAAATATGAGACTATTATACAATGATCCTAAAAATATAAAATATGATATGAAGATACATCAACAAATATGAAGATTACCATATTGGATTAAGAAGATAATTGGAAAAAAAAAGTCTTTTGTATGGAAATATCTTCTTTTATACGAAAGAATATTCCCCTATAAAAATAGGGATTCTACTATTCATGTCATGTCTGACGAAGGGAAAGAAATTTTAAAAATAGGTTTTGTGCTATTAGTTATAAGATTCAATTTAGTGACCTTTTATGAGGTTGATAATAAGCTTTAAATTTTTAGACAATTAATAAAACATGTAAAAAAATAAATTAATAGATAATTGAATTCATTAAATAATTTAATATTAATTAATTAATTTTAATTATTAAAAATATCATGATTGCATAATTTTAAAGCTATTTTTAAATAAATAAATAATATAAACTTTAATTAAATTAATTAAAAATATTATAAATATTAACTCTAAGTAAAAGAAACTTTAAGTTAAAGCTTATTTTTATTCAAATACAAGAATTTGAATATATATATATATATATAAAATTAGCAAATGAAAAAACTCTACTTGATGCATTTATCCTTTAAGTAAACCTATATAGGATTGGGAAAAAGCTTAAAGTTTACACCTATTTAGAATGAGTATTGTAAACTTCCTATGACCGAGTTACCGGTACATTCAAAAGCACATATTTTTTTGTTTACTTCAACATGTAGAAAAAGAAGCAAACGTGCCTCTATGTAGCACAAATGTAGAGCTGACACGCTCAACCACCAAGACCCGCTTATTGTTCAAGCGTTTCAAGTGAACACCTATGGCTATCTCTCACCTAGCCGACACACCTTCGATCCTACCTGGGTGTAGTGAGCTTACCTCGATGCCCGAATGAGTTACCTCCTCCCTCAAGTACACCGGTAGCTCCATGATTCGAGATCCGAGCTCAAGCATCCTCAAGCCTCCATCTCCAAGCTCCATCCTCCATAGCCGTGCACAAGACAAGAGAATAGAAGAGAAGAGAAGAAGAAAGGAGATGATGGAGAGCTTCATCTCCAAGATCCCTCAGCCTCACATACTCACTCCCTCTCTCAAGCACACACAAGCAAGCAAGAAGGAGAAGAGAAGAAGAGAAGAAGATGAGTCAACTTTGCCACACACCAAAGCATGAGCTTCTCTATTCACTTTTTGGCTTTTATACATGCCCTAAATCCCTTGGGCATCCATCCCCTTTTTTACATGACTGGCCTTTGTGGCAAGGTCCTCTTTTCCCATTCCCTTCTATTTGCCCTATCTCTTTACCCGTGCCCATCTACTTTTTACAATCTGCACAGGAGGGAGCCTAGCACTCTTTTACAAAAGTTTTAGGGATGTCTCATTGCATTTAAAAATGCGCCTTTGCCTTTGACTTGATTTTAGAGGCTGCCCTTGTGCTTTTGGATGTTTTTCATCCTGCTTCTTCTGTTGCATCTGCATTCTTGACTTCTTTTTTCTCCGTCTTCTTGAATTCTTTTTTTTCCATCTCGAACTAGGATTAACATTACCCCCCTCCTAAACAAGTGCCAGTCCCATGGCACTTACGGGTCATTGTTGATGGGGCTTGGTTCTTTGAAGGGTGGTTCTCGAGTTGATGGTGGGGTCTTATGTGGATTGGCACTAGGTGAGAAGCTTTGGAAAATGGTTGTGTTGTTGGAGATCAAGGGTATGTAGAGTGCATGGCGGGGCCTCCAATGTCGGTGGTTTGCAGCATTCGTCTTTACCTAAAAAGAGAAAAATGTTCTATCTATGGGGAGTGTCTACCTTACCATATGGAGGTACAGTGGGTGTAGCTTAGGAAGACAGGTCTAACCATAGGCGAGTGTGACCTCCCTAAGTATGGCCTGCCCTTGATATGTTCTAAATGTGATGTGGGGAATCAAAAGAGGGGTTAGACACGCAGCAGCTGGCCAACCAAGGCCATCGAACGCGCCTAATTTGAGAACCCCTAGGTGCAATAACTGTAGCCAATGTGGAGCTAACTACTTTTTCTTATGATTTCCTTCTCTTTTCATTTTTATTCTCTTCTTTCTTTTTTTGCTTTTTCTTTTCTTTTTTCTTCTTCTTTTCTTTGTTTTCCTTTCTTTTCTTTCTCTTTGAATCACACAGTCATGACAAGAGCTAATCTTCGTCATCCATGTTGGGAGAGGGTGGAGTTGGGGACTTACAAGATTTACTAAGGAATTACTAGCTCTGCATGTACCCTCTGAGGTTCAAGCATACTTGGAGAGTGGTGGTGGAAAGAAATGGATGATTGTAGTAGTGGATAAAGTAGCTATTATTCATATCTTCTAGGAGAGCTAAGCAAAATGAAGAAAGTAGAGCAACTTGCATCATCAATCTTGCCATGGCGTAGCTGTCTATTCCATTAGGATCAAAAAATAGGGGTGTAAGGCGATGCTCTTGTGACGCGGGATCCTGTCTAAGTAGTATCATAAGTAGTCTAAGATAATTACAGGTCATGATGAAGGCCGGATTGGGACAGGAAGAGAATTCATCAATGAAGCGTACTATTGAATCATATTGGTCCTCTAGCATGAAAATGAGGACCTCTTCGAGCTTAGTAGCATTGGCATTGTAAATCCATGGAAAGTTATATCGGCTATGGATGCTTGGGTTAAAATTCACTCCTACCCTTCTCGAGTATGGCATGAAGGTTGGGTTATTCCTCTTGAAGGGTAGGGTGTTACAAAAAGCCATCCAAGTGTCCATGTTTATATCAAAAATGCACCTCCTCCATGTGAGTTGGCACTCATAGCCCTTCACAGCCCTACGTACTTCAAAAACTTTATCCTGCCAAAAATATGTGTCCTCGGTCTCCCATAGGGTGGGATTCTGCTCTCTCTCTCTGAGGTCCATTCATCTCCTAGCCTGCTTCCAACATTAATCACCTCTTCCACCACCTTGACTAGCAATACTCTGTGCAAGTTGGCAGGGAATCGGAAATTAAAGTTGAAGGGCTCCCTAGTGGTCTATTGTTTCTCCCAGATCATAAGTTTGGCATTAAAGTTTGTTGGGCAGTCGTCTTGGCTTGGTGGGATAGGCGCGGTTGGCACCACTACTGGCTTTGCATTCAATCTTTGCTTTGCTTGCTCCACTATCTGTTTACTCATAGACATATCAATTGTGTTGAATCTCTAGTCCATCTATATGAAGGTTAGGGTTTGATTTAGATTCTTTGAAAATGAATAAGTAGATAGCTTTAAGACTTTCCATCCACCACCGAATTCCTTCAATTTTGTTTGGATATACGTAAGACAATCAATGTTGATGTCATAGTATATGCCTTCACGTGTCTAATGTCTTTCACACCAATGTCTTCCACCACACAATGAAGATGGATTTCAAATTTGACCCATAATAAACATGAATCGATCTCTCCTCTCAAAATTCATAGAGTGCATGGTTGATGTGAACATAGCCCAAAGTACTAAAAGAATCTTTGCCACACTTCATCACTCTGATCCAAATTCATTAAGCATTACTAGCATAACAAACTTATTCTTAGTTGACTCTTACTTAATTTTAATGGTTTTGTAAAAATATCTATATTCATTCAAATTTTATTTTTTATCTGATACCATGTGTAACATGCCTACCTAAATCAAACGTCAATAGTACTTATTTTTAGTAGTCTATCCAAAAGTAATCAAGACTACTACCATTCAAAACTTGCCAGAATAAGTGGACATTCGTGGTCTTAAACAAGGATTAACTTGAAATGGGAACCTAATTTTAGATGCTAAAAGTCTCATATTATCCATCTAGCGTCGACTCTGAGGTGACAGCATTACTATCGTCCCTTAGATCAAAGTGAACCATTGTTGTACTTAGTTCAAAGAGAGTTAGAAACAAGGGGGAAGCAATTCACATCAACCCCTCTACCCATAGGGTAAAGTCTCAACTCATGACCCCCCCTAAAATGGCACTACTTGGGTTTTATTGAGGACATGCTAGGATAGTCAACGTTCAACTCTTCCTAGATTACCTAAAACTAATGCTTAAAATTGTGATGGAAGCCTCTCAACAAGCCAAGACCACCTTATCTTTGACAAGACTCATTGGGGACCTAACAACCTACTTCCCTTTAGGGTTTTCTTTAGTTTGCTAATTACTCCTAGCATAATTTACTTTGACATATAGCAATGAGCTTCCTTAATTGACCCTTTTAAAACAATGTTCCTTCGCATAAATTATGCATAGATATAAATAAAATTTCAAATAGTCCTTTACAAATGATTACAAGTAGTGCATTTACGTGTACCTTCTCCAAGGTGCCATGCCATGCCGACATTCTATCCCCTACACCGGGACATGTATCCAAAGTACTCAAATACTCGTGTATGGGCACAAAGCATCAATCCACCCTTATCTAGCATCAAGGCCTTCTAGGAAGACTATCCTAGGCTTGCAAGGGTTAGGCCAGTCCTCGATGCCTAAGGAATTTACAACCAAAGTCCCCTTGGCACCCTTTTCATCTCCTAGCCTAATGTCCTCCCTATGGAGAGACCTCTCGCATCTAAGGACAAAGTCCTAGCACCTATTGCAAAGAAATCCAACCCATTGGTGAAGGGCTCCACCATTAGTCTTGGGGGAGGCCTAGGGTGTATCTAAGAATCCACCCAAGTGGGCACAACATCTCTTTTTGAAATCCACAAAAACTAGGCAATCAACCTAATCTCAACTAGGAATTCATCTTTTTCCAAGGAACAAGCATATCTTAAACAATTTTTCAAAACCAAAATATTTTCCCATGAATATCCCATAAGATATTATTTAATCTGCAACTTATTTCTCTTGAAGTGCAATTATATAAAATGTTACATGATAGTCTCCCTAGTGTTTAGGGTGCAATAGTTCTCAATTCTCTTCATACTTTTTGTAAAGGTCATAAGCTTATCTCCTAGAAGATAACATGTTTTATGCAATGCTTTAACATGCATGAGCAATGCATCTATGTTTGCTTTTGGTAGTTTTGACCTTTAAAGGATAATCATGCCTAGTTTCTATAACGAATAAATTCATTTCCATATCCTAAGGCCGTTGTAAGTTGCAATTTCCTACTAATGCATAATAATTCAAAGATATTCAAGGTTATTGCCTACATGAATAAAAACTACTTTCATTTTTTCCTATCATTGTTGCTAATCAATCAATCATTTGACTTAAGCAAAATTTCTTTAAATCTATCCAAGGCACTTGAACAAAAGTTGATATAGATGGGGCCTCATTCATACATGCAACCACTTATTCCACACCAACTCTCCATTGTTTTGGGGCCATCATAGCCAGCAAACTTCTTCTAGCACCTCCAACCCCACATGTAAATCTTAGCATGATACATTGGAGTACTTAGAGTCTAGAAAGGAAAGAGAATATCTTTGGCTAGGAAAGAATGGCATTCCTTGGAGAGGGTTGTTGCATTATGAAGCTTCCATATGTTGAAGGGCAAGGTTTAGTGTATCTCAAGTGGATAAACAAATGGGAGTGTAATGAACGTGGGAATCCAAGAGGGATAGCCTAGTATCATTTGTAAAGATCGGTTTTGCAAGGAGGTCAATTAGCGGTCCTTTGAGGTACTCTCTCCGTGTGATCTTTCTTTACCCTTCTATCATGTGTGTGTGTGTGTGTGTGTGTGTGTGTGTGTGTGTGTGTGTGTGTGTGTGTGTGTGTGTGTGTGTGTGTGTGTGTGTGTGTGTGTGTGTGTGTGTGTGTGTGTGTGTGTGTGTGTGTGTGTGTGTGTGTGTGTGTGTGTGTGTGTGTGTGTGTGTGTGTGTGTGTGTGTGTTCTCAATATATTTATGTTCTCTTCACGCCTTGGGGCTAAGGCTTATATAGCCTTTGCCTTGACTATCCACTTGGCATGCTTTTGGAGCTCTTTCAGACCTTAGCACAAACTTTTCATAATCTCAACGTCATTGATAATCATGTTATGGCCTTTTTGGATGGCATAGATGAGGATGAGATGGAAATGACAACTTTGATGCATGCAGGTGATGACGTCAAGATTGTTAATGAACATAATGACAATGTACAAGCGGAAGCCTTTTTTGTTCCCTTTACGTTTTTAATAATGTGTTAAAAATGCTAGAATTTTACAGCATTTAAAGTCACCAAAATGCATCAACACAACTCCTTTTCATCATAATCAGTCTTTTAGACCATTTGGATAAGTAGCACAACCCATAGACATCACTATCTCAACAAACCATCAAGTCTCGTTCTCTTTGCTTTTCTTTGTAATAATTATAATAGGCCTCCTACTTAAAGGCCCTACTTAAACCCCTTTCATAAGCCCTATGCTTTTGGCAAGTAGGACCCCCACTTCTAAATGATAAGCTCCCCTCTATTTAAGTAGGCATTGTGCTTGCAAACATCAAAGACATGTACCAAAACTTCTTCTCAAGTATCCAATGCTAGCCCTAATGGCTGCCCAAATGCAACCAAATCATGCAGCAATATCAATGTTGAAGAAGAAGCTCAAATCTTCAATCTTCAGGATAAATCTTCACTTCTTGCACTTCTTACTCCAAGCAGGAGCTCCCATGCACATCGAACAATCCTCTAATACCAATTGAGGGAAGCAATGTTGGGATGTAAGGTAGAAGCTATGGAGTGCAAGAGGGTTGAGACAGAGTAGCACACAAGAGTGTTTTGTGGGTACAATGAACAATATCATTATTCTTTGTTATCTTTAGCTATGTATTATTGTATAGGATGTATGTATACAAGGGGTGCCTACCCAACTATGGGACATTAGCCTTTACCCCAACACATGGCTTCTTAAGGTAACCTTGCTCCCCTCTTAGATGAGTAGTAGTCTCTTAGCATTCACCATCAAAGGTAGTGTATCATTATTCTTTGTTATCTTCAAGTATATATTATTGTATAGTATGTATGTATACAAGGGGTGCCCACCCAACTATGGGACATTAGCCTTTACCCCAACACATGGCTTCTTAAGGTAACCATGTTCCCCTCCTAGATGAGTAGTAGTCTCTTAGCACTCACCATCAAAGGTAGTATGTTGTAACTTTACACCATATAGATGGAATGCTTAGGAAGGTTATGATGTTATTATTTGAGAAGTGATGGTGGATGTTGTTGATGAAGATAAAGAATGTATCTAGCACTTTGATAGATAGTAGTTAAGGTCTCAATTGGCAACCAACTTAATAGAGGACTTGAATGGTGATCCTTCCTTGTTGGATGGAACTTGAATGGTAGGTAGGATAGGTTATAGAATGCTGAAGATAAAAGATTAGTTGTTAAAGTAGAGATGATGGCTTGAGATTCTCCACAAACTTATGTACCTACAATTAAAACCATAGAATATGTCTCTAATCCCAACAGTTTGACTATTAGGTATGTGGGCAACATTACAACATTGATAAGAAGATTGCCTAGGTCTAACCAGTTGGCAATATCATTCGGCTTTCATCATTACCTTGTCTACAAGTAGACGATTTATAAATTTTGGGGTTGGGGGAGTTTGCACATTATTTTAATCACTCTAAGAGACACGGGTGCTACATATACATAGTCATTATTAATTATTCTAATGGCTCTTTTATGCTCAGCATTGGTCATCAACTTCCTATGCAATTCTATTATGGCCTTAAGTATGTACTACTTTAGTAAGGTTTACACATCGTATTTAGATTTTGGTTTTGTTTCCTAGATCTTCTTATCACTTGTTCTAAGTGTGCTAATTTGGTAAGATGTGATGAGATGTATCATTGTTGCTACAGGTTTAGCGATTATACTTATTTTGAAGGTTACAATAGAAGACGCACAATGGATGTGAGGGTGTAGGTAGTCTTTATTTACATTTTCCTAAACACTCTCCACAAAGACCAAAGTACATGAAAAATGAGAATGACTACTCACAAGTCAAGTAGAAAAGTGTAACAGATACCGAACCTAAAGTAGAGACCCTAACAAAAGTGAAAGAGCTTATTCTTCTATGTATAACTTTTGAGCTTCCACTCTTCTATCTTCTTCTCTAATAGCTAGTAGCAACCATTGCTTGAGAGTAAGGGGGAGAGGTTAAGAGTGTGAGTTGAATGAGAAAGTAATGTGGGTGAAGCTCATCTTCACTCCTTTCTTCCATTTCTTCTTCACCTCTTACTTCCATAGCTTGAAGGGTAAGAGATTGTGTAAGAGATAGTCTCTAAGGGAGAGTGTCTGAAAGAGAGTGAGGAACCAATTGGGAGAAGCTCTTCTCCATACTCTTCTTCTCTTTGCATTGGAGATACATCAGTGTGGATACAAAGGAGGTGATGTGGTGAATTGAGGAGCAATGCATGAGCCATGAGACCATTGATAAGCCTCTAACGCTTTTGAACTACAATGCAAAGAAGGTGAGCAGGTGAGCCTACTACACCTTTAGACCCCGTATCTTTCTTTGTTCTTAACCCTCAAACGAACAAGGTGGAAAATCTGAAAAATCTAAAGCAAAAGACAAGGCCAAGGCAAAAGTTAAACGGAAGATGAAGGCGCGACAAGAAAAATATGGAAACACAAGAAGTGTAGAAAAGTCCTAAATCAAGTAGAAAGGTGCACAAGAAAAAGTGCAAGTCAATACTTTTGTAAAAGAGCATAAGGCACACCATGATTTATTTTAAGAGCATCCATGCAAATTATAAAGGTAGATGGGCGGTAGAAAGGAAGCTAGGAAGATAGGAGGATAATGGGAAAAAGGGCCTGGGCCATGTAAAAAAGGAGATAAGGGGCGCCCAAAAGGCATTTAGGGTTTTGTATATAAAGTTGAAAAGTGAATGAGAAGCTCATTCTTGTGTGTGGCCAAAAGTAGCTCTCTTCTTCTTCTTCTTCTTCTTCTTCTTCTTCTTCTTCTTCTTCTTCTTCTTCTTCTTCTTCTTACTTGCTTGAGCTTGTACTTGAGAGAGGGTGTGAGAGTGTGAGGGAGTGAGTGTGTGAGGGTGAGGGACCGTGGTGGAGAAGCTCTTCTCTTCTCTTCTCTTCTCTTGCTTGCAGAAATGGAGCTTGGAGTGTGGAGCTTGAGGATTGACCTCGCTTAAGCTTGCACTTGGATCATGGAGCTATCGGAGTGCTCGAGAGAGAAGGCAACTCAATCAGGCATGGAGGTACGCTCACTACACTCGTAGAGATTGATAGTGTGTCAGCTATGTGAGAGATAGCCATTATTGCTCAGCTTGAAACGCTTGAACCAATAAGTGGTCCACGGATCTTGGCGATTTTGAGCTTGCCTCAACATTTTGGTTCAATTATCGGGACCAACGAATTCAAGGCTTGAGTGCTTATGCGCTCTAAATCGAGCATTGAAGTAGTGTTTTCCCCGAACCGGTGCTTGAGGTAGATAGGTAGCAAGAAAGGGATTTTGAAGGGGTATTCGATCTCCTTAGCATATAAGTTTTTAGTTTTCTAGATTTAGAAAAGTAGGGTGGAGTAGTATAGGTGTTTACTTTTTGATTTGGATGCATTAGGATAGGAAAAAACAAAGAAAAGAAAGGAAAACAAGCATTGGAGTTTCTACTGTCATAACAGGGCAAGAGGGTTTGATTTGTTTGCCAATTTACATTTTGGAGTTTATTTGCTATTCCAGGCATATACAACTCTTCCCCTCTATCCATAGCTTTGATCTGGATGTGCGTACAATATGTCGTGACCTAAATCGTGTAATTCGAGTGATTTATTGTTGCATTAGCCAAAATCACACCTCATTCAACCCGTCCAAGTGATGGTGATTCCGGGCTGAGTCCTAGAATCGACCCTTGGTCCTCTTGTGTTCGCGGCCATTCAACCACCACCATTTGAATGCTTAGGGGTTGGCCCGGCCGAATCAACCATTTTGCCCATCTTACTCGAATACGTGAAAATTTAGCCCTCAATCCAACCCCACTCAGACAAGCTAACATTTGGCCCAGTCGAATTCACCATTTGGACACCAACTTTGCATTCTGCCCACCTGACTCAGCCCTTGGCCATTCGGCCCAAACCCATTCAAACAAACCACTCAACCCTCGACCCGATCGATTCTGCCCACTACCGTTCGGCCATTCGGCCTCAAACTCTCCGAATTTGACATTCGAACCAGTTGCATATTCAACCCTTTCTTATTTAGCCCTCAGCCATTTAGATGGGCTGAATCAGACATTCAACCCTCTACAATTCGGATCTATCGGGTCGAATTTGGATTTTTTCAAATTTTCAACCTGTAGACCTTGAAACCAACCCAAAGACCATATAGAGCCAAAGGCACATCATAGATCTATCACTTAGCTGAAATCTAAAGCAAGTAGTTTAAAACTTAGCTACAAATGGTCCTTCAAATCGCGCATGGTATTTAGCGTAACGGCCTTGCGAGCCAGGGGGGACTGCCCCCCCGTACCCCCGCTGAGGGGGCTCTTCCCCCTCTGCACCTTCCCCAAGTAAGCTGGAGAGGAAATGTGCGTCATGACAGGTCCTGCAAATTAGATCCTAGTGTAGTAATGGCTCTACACAAGCATAGATTCTCACTTGCAAAACAACAATCAAAAGCCCATACCTGAACAGAGACCCTAGAACCTCAATGGGCCAATCTATCTAACAAGGGCAAAAAGGCCACACCACAAAAACATGTATATGTTGCATTCGGACTACATCTAGTCAAAGTGGAACAAAACAACATCAAGCTACAACTGTGAGGATGACTAGACATGACATTCTTGATTATAGATGCACCTTGAACAGCATTGCATAGACAACCTAAGACATCATTGGAGAATCCACATTTGGTTGTGCAGTTGGGGACTCAAGGGCATGTATCAGAAGGCTTGAATTTATAAGCCAAGACTCGGAAGATGAGGACATAGTACCACCTGCTTACCTTAGGGTCAAACTCACCACACAAAAAAAGAGAGCATAGTGTCGATGCTCTCATCGATGAAGGAGCTAATTTTAATATCTTGACCTATCAAGCATGGACCCTCCTAGGCCAACCAAAGCTCACACCGACTAATGCAACTCTTAGTCCTTGCGGGGGATGCCCACAAGCACTCATAGGGAAGTGGAAAATCCTTGTAATTATTGAAACAGAAAGATTGCCTATCATATTGCATGTTCCTCCAAATAGTGCTAATTGTGGAAAGGAAACCCTCCTAAGAAGACCCTTCAAAAGGGTGACAAACTATAAGGCCAATTATGTAGCACAAAGGATACACTTGACACTACCCATTGTGAGGATAATCATAACCTTTAGTAAGGGTGACCTCATCAAACCGCAAGGGAAAGATAAGGAACATTCTGACATACCAAGAAAGCCTAGTAACAAGAGCAAGGACTTGTTGAAAAAGTTGATACAAGCGCATATTGAACAGAGAGAACCAAAGAGCGAGGCTATGCTTAAAACAAGAAGGTTAGGAGACAATGCCAAGGATAGGTTTTGGACTTACAAATATCGTAGAAGACCATAAAAGAAGCCCAAGCCTTATAGACGAAGGTATTGATGGTGGAGAGCCAATACAACGCCATGATGGATATCCAAAGTGTTGCTACATGCTCAAGGATATTACGCAGGTAACTGATGGATTTGGGTGCCAAATCCCCCTACTAAACCACCTCTATCAATTGAAGGCCAGATCATATCAAAGAAGCATAGGAGGAAATCTAAACGAAAATCCAAGTCTCAAGTCAACAACATCGTAGTGACTGAGCCCCTCACGATTGAAATCAAGAAGCCAACATTGCTATCTGAAAGGTAGATCCTCAACCTGGCATGCCTAGCAAGTGGATATCAGATGTAACTGTTAAGTGTGCACAAAATCCACTAGTGCCCAAGGGGCCTTTGACTTCCCAAGAGGATAATGAGTACCACAAGTGCAATGTTGCTCATGATAAGGTTGATTGCTCAACAAAGCAAATGGCAGAATCGTCTAACAACCATGAGCAAATCTTCTAGCCAATGCCAAGTCCACCTAGGAGTCCTAAATCTTCTACACCTTCTTTCCCTAATCGGGCACATGAAGCACAATAGTAGCTGCTCAATCCCAATCTCTAGCTCCATCTAAGCTTCCAAATGTCCAAGATGCGGAACATGACACCACCCCTAGCTCTCAGCCTAAGGATATGCATGTGCAAGCCATCTTGACTACCTCAATCTCTACACAAGTGAATGTGAAAAGGGCAACAAAAGATACGACCACTTCTGATCTGCTTAAGGACTTGATATTATAGTCTATCAACAGTAGCCAATCTAGTAAACTAGCTGCTACTACTTCCAATCAAAAATCACAGCAGTCACAGCCTTTGGCTGTGACGATGTCCCTTGTGGAACATGTCCTTAGCAATTCACCCGTGGAAGAGGTGTCGCAACCAACAACTACATGATGAAGCTTGACCACAAGCTGACACCCACCACACATGTGTGCGTCCATGTGGGCATTGGAAGGCCAACACCAAAGCACACAAAGCTCATAGTCAAACCCCTGATGTGGGATGAGCAACAACATGTTTGCTCCCGCTATGTAGCTATCGCTGAAGAAGTCATAAAGGATATCCCAAAAGCCACAGCTAGAGAATTGTGCTTGATACCCTCACTCTATACTGCCCAATGTGAGAAAAACAAGGAAACGATTGAAGCAATCAAATGAAAAGGGAAAGGACAAGGTAATTTTATGCAGAAATGGTACTCCAACCAAAGTTTGGTAGCCAAAATTGGCCACTGACTAATGACACTCACTAAGCAAAGGAAAGCCCTTTGGACATCAATACACGATCCCACGTACATTGCCCTGACCTCATTAAGAATGTTGGCAATGGTCCATAAGGTCCAGCTTTTTGCCACTATCTAAAAACATCCCTTGTATGATAAAGTGCTTCTAGAAGAAAATCTACAAATGGCTAGTAGGCTAGGAGTAGGGAGCATAGTGCTTGATGTTAGTGCATATGTCTTTTGCCTCACTCAAGTCCCTACAATTCTAGATCTCTATGCTTCCCATCAATACAATGGTAACTTCTTCAACTGGTTTCATCCAAACCTACATGACAGGAACCCTAAACCATCTCTTGGTTCTACAGTCACTCAAACCTCCTGAGCAAGAGAAAAACAGCTCTAAACACAATACTCGCTCTGATAAGAAGCAATGGAGTCATGTTCCAATGGGTAATGACAAGATTCTAGAGCAAGTTCCTGACCAGGAGCAACTGCCAATGCAATTGGATGAGGGGCTAGACGGAGGGGAATTAATTGAAGAGCTAGACTCTCCAAAAAGAGAGGCAGTTGTACCCTCACAACCTAGCGAGGCTATTGAGCAGGCCGCAGCTATGTCCCAACCAAGCACATCAACGGCGCTTAACCTAGTTCAGGGTCTCAAGTCTTCAAGGGATACACCTCGATTGCCCAAGAAAAAGAGGAGAAAACAATGGCAGTTGAAAGTGGTTGAAGACGCCAAGCAGATTGAGACCAAGAGCGTTAAAGAGCTGAGAAATAAATCATCGAGTCCACCCATGAATGAACCCATTGCCATCTCTCCTAACAATGGTGAAACCTCAAACACATCCGTGTATTCTAATAAGTCAAAGCAACCATTACCATCAACGGTTTCTTACAACACTCAATATACCAAGACCAATCAAGAGTGGATACAACACTGTCACAACAGGTTGACAAAACTATACCAATCACATCTGAGAAGAACCATGACACAATAGCACCAAAGTCTCAGGAGAAACATGAAAACCCTAAGGACATAAGCAATCCTAGCATTGACCAATCTTGCTTATCTAGGCCTGAGCCCCTAGCTATGCTAAAGCCTAGGAAAACTCCCACAACCTTGCATGAGATAGCAACCGAGCAAGCCTTCATAGAACATAGAAGTGTCACAAAGTGCTTGACCGAGTTGGAGGCTAAACTCAAACTATTCACACATACTTACGTCCTTGTGAACATGGGCACATTCCCTAGGGAGCAACTTGAGGACTATTTGTCATATTTGCTATCCTGGGAGGAGCAAGAATATCTTAACGAGCACTATGACAAGCTCCTATATGAAGGCATGCAACTCATCTTTGACAAGGAGGCCGACAAACTACCCTTAACTGTGGCATTCAACGAAGTGCTTTGCCAACCAAATCTCTTAGAGATAGAGCAGCTAAAGCGACAATCAGAGGATCAAAGTCAATTTGAAAAATGTTGGTTTGAAAACCACGCTACAATGGTCAAACTTGGAGCCCAAATTATGACAGTCTTAAAGGAGCAATTGGCCAAATGGCAGTCTCAAAGAGAGCCAACCTATATGGTGCCAACTTCCTTTTGAGTACTAATTGCCATTCGGGGTATGGACTTAGCCGAAGCCAGCCAAGAGAACTCTCTAATTGATAAAATTCTCACTGAGGAGGAGCTACATGTTGCAAGTAGACTCGGACAAGGTACCATGCTACTCAATGTTGCAAAATATCTATTGTTATTGAGTAGGCTGCCACGATTACTAGATGCATGCGCCACACTCCAGTACAATCCTGAGTTCTACAATTGGTTTGTATCCTCAAGAAGTAACATGGATTCATAAACATGTACATAAATCAACAAATGTGTTTTGTGACTGTATATACATAATACCAAAAAAACAAAGCCAACACACACACAAGCAATGGTAATCAAGCGCATGTGATATGCATTGAAATCAATACTATGGAATTCAAATAAATGATGTCCTTTTGAGCTGCCCCTGTTCATTATGATTGAAGCATATGACTTGCATGTACTCTCACGAGTTGTCAAGTGGATACAGGATGACACGTCTATGTATGAAAGCGTTCAATGTCCAAGTCACCACAAGACCACCAACCCCACAAAGATCCATTACAGAAAAAGAAACAAAAATGCCAAGAACAAAGAGCCATGACAGAAGCCCCGCTGTTGGAAGAGAAAATCACCCCTGCAGAAAGCACACATTGCATTTGAGCATGGCCCAAAGCATAGTCATAGGCTACTCTCCCTTTCTTGGCCAAAATCTACATCTGGCTCACTGTAGTTGCTACCTCAATTGTACTAATGTCTCATATGTTACAAAGAGTTTTGCAAAATCTCAAGTGTATCTCTCCATCTCAACAACTATTCCTCTAGCATCGAGGCTAGTAACACAATCATCTTTGTAATATCCATTTTTCATAGCCTTTGGATCTCGACATTTCCCAATCCAAATGAAAGGCTGGTAGCCTCAACATATTGCAATGGTTATATTCATTTTATTCCAAAAAAAGGAAAATAAAAGAAAATAAAAGAAAAGAAAAAAAGTACCCCCAGGGAAAGTACACCGTACTCTTTGCACAATACAAGTAGCCACCAGCTACTAAAAGCTAAGGTGTCAATGAGCTCAATTATGCTACATCGTATTGACAAAATCACAAATGATGTCTCAAGAAGCCTTCAAGTATACTTCTCCTAAACATCGATAATTTTTTGCACCCCATTGAACCCTTGCTTCATCCACACATTGCTACGAGGAACCAAACCAAACTATGTACTATCTAAATATGCACATGTACTCACATAATATCTACACCACAATCTATACACAATTTGGGTCCTCAAGTGCAGGACGATACTCTCGGCTTGCTTAGAGTTCTCAACACATGTCTCCCAAACTAATCAAACTACGTCTTGTGCACGATAAGAAGACTAGCACAATCCCCAAGGAGAGACCACATATGAGAGATTTTCAATTGCAAGTATTGAAGACTCCAATGAAAGTACCATCAACACTCAACTCTGAATTCTTATTCTTTATCATCTTGCAAGCCCACCAAAGAATCGTCACCCGCAGAATCCCCCAAATTCAACACCTGTGCAAACCCATGAGTGCAACTCCCAACAAAAACTAGCCCTATCACCAACTTCAACAACCCTATCACCAACCAATCAGGTCAACAAAGTGCCACCAACCACCTTCATCTGCACCACCACCAAAACTCCTCCAAGGCAAACCACAGCAGTCCCTTCCATCCACGTCTTCGGTGCATGCCAAAGCCTGCTACCTATGAAAGTGAGTGCCATGGGACTGGCACTCGTCTAGGAGGGGGGTAATGTTAACCCTCACATGAACACAGTGGAAAATCTGAAAAATCTAAAGCAGAAGATAAGGCCAAGGCAAAAGTGAAACGAAAGACAAAGGCACGACAAGAAAAATATGGAGACACAAGAAGTATAGAAAAGTCCTAAATCAAGGAGAAAGGCGCACAAGAAAAAGTGCAAGTCAATACTTTTGTAAAAGAGTGCAAGGCATACCATGATTTATTTTAAGAGCGGGGGCTCTCACCTGTGCAAATTGTAAAGGTAGATGGGCAGTAGAAAGGAAGCTAGGAAGATAGGAGGACAATGGGAAAAAGAGCCCTAGGCCACGATTGGCCATGTAAAAAAAGGGATAAGGGGATGACCGCCCAAAAGGGATTTAGGGTCTTGTATATAAAGTTGAAAAGTGAATTAGAAGCTCATTCTTGTGTGTGGCCAAAAGTAGCTCTCCTCTTCTTCTTCTTTTTCTTCTTCTTGCTCGCTTGAGCTTGTGCTTGAGAGAGGGAGTGTGAGAGTGTGAGGGAGTGAGTGTGTGAGGGTGAGGGGCCATGGTGGAGAAGCTCTCCATCTTCTCCTCTCTTCTTCTCTTCTTCTCTTCTCTTCTCTTCTCTTGTGTGAGTGTGTGAGGGAGTGAGTGTGTGAGGGTGAGGGGCCATGGTGGAGAAGCTCTCCATCTTCTCCTCTCTTCTTCTCTTCTCTTGCTCGCGGCAATGGAGCTTGGAGCGTGGAGCTTGAGGATCAAGCTCGCTTGAAGCTTGCACTTGGATCGTGGAGCTATCGGAGTGCTCAGCAGAGGAGGCAACTCAATCGAGCATGGAGGTAAGCTTACTACACTTGTAGAGATGGATAGTGCGTCGGCTATGTGAGAGGTAGCCATTAGTGCTCAGCTTGAAATGCTTGAAACAATAAGCGGTTTGTGGGTCTTGAAGGTTGTGCTTAAGCTCGCCTCTACATTTGTTCATGAGGTGTGAGAAAGAAATCTTAGATGGTTCAAAACAAGATTGTAAGCCAAGTAAGTGAGAGATAGTTGATTCAACTCTTGAAACATGAAGATTATCCATCCCATATCCCATTGTTGCTCTCTCTCTCTCTCTCTCTCTCTCTCTCTCTCCAAATATCTACAAATATGATATTCAAAGTCCCATTATCTAAACAATATCTACAAATATGCAAATGAAACACTCTTGTTGCACGCATGTGTAACACATGCTTAGGTGCTACTAATAGAGACAAGCTATGTGAGAGTATTAACAAACCATATTCCCTTTTTTTTCTTAAGTAGAGATGATGGCTTTGGTCATATCCAAGGGGTTCAATGATTTCAATTCCACGTGGGATTGGGAAGCAGTAGCTATAAGGTGGGTAGATGGTAAGTCCATAGACTCTATTTCTAAATCTTTAGCATTGTTGTATTTAGTGGTCTAGACATCTAATTGCACAGCACCATCATAATTGGTTGGTTCGCCTCCTATCCCTTTTCCTTCTTTACTTTCTGGACCTTAATTTGGTTCAAGGATATGAAAATAGTGTTATGATAGCCAAATAGCATGTGATAAAGCTTAGGCCACTACCACTTAGGGTCACGTGGTAGCTCCTCAAAGATGGAGAGATTAGCTAATTCAGATTTGTCATTATGGTGTGGGTGCCATGCAAATATCCCTTTAATTTTGAGTTTACTTTACCAGGAATGTGAAATCCTCCTGATTCAAATTGTCCCGATGAGTGGGATGAGAGTTCACTTTCTCTTTGCATGATAGAGCTTAGTTCACTGCCACTACTTGATAATGTGGTTAGCTTGGATCTGTAGGATTGTAAGCCTTGCCAATGAAGCTTTCTCTATCATGTAACTAATGTCAAACTTAGTGGCATCTCTCAGTCTTAGGAGGTGGCTCCTTAGAATCCTCCTATGGCCATCCTATCCATCAAACCTTAGTTTAGCTCTCATATGGCTAGCTAGTTCCATAGTTTTGTTGATGAGCTCACTAGTTTCAATCTTTGGTTGAGATCTCGATTGTTGGGGACTAGTGGGTATATGTATCGAAACGTTTAGCACATTTTGTAAGTGTGTCAAAACTAAAGGATGGATGAAGTCGGATATTTCTACCTCAATCCTATCATGATATCAAATTCTTTGAGGTATTCTAGATCTTGCAATTCGCACTTGTGCATTATGTGTGGTTTGTGTATGTGTATGTGTCTTGGTTAGGCTCTTGTGGTCCTATGAGTGCTTTGTCCTTGAAACCCTACACCTCATCTCCTTGCATATCTTGAACTTGACTTGTGACTTTAAATTTCTTGCTGTCAATTTCATGGTAGGTGTCTTTTCGAGGTGCTCATCCACAAAACTCTTTTCTTGTTACTTTGCACTACACACTAGTGGCCTAGGTTTATCTTCTTGTTAGTGCTTTTGGAATGGTTTTGCTCCCCTAAAACCTTGCTCCCATTGGTATATGCACCAATTGAGCTTGGGAATTATTTAGTCTTTCAAGCTCGAATTTATGCCTATTCTCTCACTCATGGCATGAGCTTAACTTATTGGAGACCCTTAGCACTCGGTTCTTCCGGTTGGCGTGGTCAATCGCTATGAAGTGTGCTGATTGGAAATCATTGTGTTTAGTCAAAGCCTCCCCAATGTTTGACCAAGGTCCTCTAGGGAAAGTCCCTTAGCCACTCACTCTTAGTTTGGTTTGAAGAAGGAGAAGTGATTGATTGGATTAGGCAAACAACATTATATTATAGCCCAAGCATGCATGCACACTTAACACATGTCGATATTGTGCTAGGCTCTTGAGGAATATCATTTGTGTTCCCCAAGCATGTCGTGTTTAGGAGTATGTGTATGCACTCTGACAATCGATGCCCCTAAACTATGATTAAGTGTGACTTAAGTGTATGTCCCTAGGTGCAAGTATGCAACAAGAACCCTGGGGTATCCTAAGCCTAGTGTAGCATGTTCATGCAATTTTTAGAGTGCAATGGTCCATGTGCATTTGTGACCTACACCAAGTCACATCTAAAAACTCATGCAATATTAAGAGTGCAATGGTGCACATGCATGAGCAACCTACACCAAGTCGCATCTAAAAACTAAGTGTGTATGCATGACTAAATGTGTGAGTAGAGTGCACTATTTCCTCAATAAATGTCTCAACAATAACCACCAACTAAGAAAGAATGGATTAGTCCTAAGTGTCTATGGTGGGGCCTTGACTAGATTCCTCCTACCATGATTTCCCGAGGGTGTGCAGTGTGGGGGTATGCCACCTAAGGTATGCTTATGAGGCCAAGTGAGGGCGTGTGGTATGGGGTTAAGCTACCTAAGGTATGCTTATGAGGCCTAATGTGTACCTAAGTTATGCTGCCTAACATGATTTCCCAAGTGAGGGTGTGCAATGTGGGGGTATGCTACCTAAGGTATGCTTATGAGGCCTAATGTGTTCATGCCCTTAGAGAGGCGTGCAAGTATCTAAGGTAAGTGTAAATTCATTCAAAAATGGTGGAGTCCTACACACAAGGATGGTGTAGTGAACTACAGTGGTTGAGAAGGCATGTAGCCCAAGGAGTTTCAATAATGGCTGTGTGTTTTGAGGCTTGGTGTACTCAAGTGAGTGCATGGTATGTGTGCGGGTGAATTAGGATCTAGATAATGAGAGTGAGTGCCCCTACTTCTCAAAGCAACCGAGTGCCCCCACCTCTCAAAGTCGTGGACGATCATGGTCATTTTCATTTTTGACGTATGTATCCGTCCCATAGGATGCTTACCCATGGATTTATTTTTGGGGTCTCCAAGCACCAAATCCCTCACTCTTTCCTCTCTAGCACATAATAGCATCCATATAACAAACTAATTAAGCATTGCATGCAACCAATCTCCTTTGGCAATCCTCTTTCAGCACAATTGACTCTCTACCACCCAAAATTAGTGGTTTCTATATATTTTTGGGTTATTTCAAGTTTTTCCAAACCGCTTAGCTTCTATCCTAATCTACTCCAACTATGCAACAATCCAACTCTCTATTCTAGCCATACAGATTGGAGATACACATGGCACAAAATGAAGAAATCCATCATAGAGTGGGAACGCAAGCATCTTAGAGAAATTGATTTTGTCCACGTCCCATCACAAAACCAAGAATGTCGAGCTATATGCATGACATACAAGACTTAGACAGAACCCCTATTATTTCAAAAGCTTCAATGTTTGGACTCAATCGCCTCTCATATCACCAACTCACACATCATTCTCATAGGCATCTAATCTCTCCTTACTATCAGATTAAAAAAAGGAAAAAACCAAGAGCTTGTACTAGGCTCACCTTATCACCTTCATGTGTTGCAAGCTACACGCTTCAAATGCTCGTTTCATGACCTCAAAATTCAAATGTGGATCCTTTCATTTGCTCCCATTGCTCCACTACAATCAATGCTCACCTCCAAGTACTCCAACAAAGAGAAAATGTGGACAAGGAAGATATGGTAGCCTCAACCTCAACCTCACCTCTTACCTCCCAAACTATCAAAGAAGGGGAAGAAGAGAAGAAAATGCAAGGTAAGAGAGAAGCTTCACTCTCCTAGTCCCTAACTCACTCCCTTGCTCTCACTCTCCATCACTCTCGATGTAATGTATAAGAAGATAGAATGAAAGTAAAAAGAAGACAACTCTCAAATTTGCATATATACACAATAATATGCTCCTCTATTCACTTTTTGGCTTTTATACATGGGTTTAGGATTTAGGATTTCCTCCACCAATTGAGCCCCCTTCCCACTATTTAGGCCCTTGATTGTTCTCTTTTAATACATGCACACTTCTCACCTTAGTTGGACTGATCCTCTTACGAGTGAATAGAAGGCTAGTGAATGCAATCTCTCATGGATACAAGTCTTCTTATCTGCTCCAAATAATTGATTATTTGCACCAACAATCCCAACTCTCAATTCATATCAAAATAATAGTGCAATCTAAAGACATTGGCACTTACGTGAACAACAATGTCTAAAACAATAAAATGCAATTCAAAAATATAATCCATTTTGAATCCATTCTACCATGTTGAATTTTATTTGATTGCGTCCTTCTTTACCATTTGCAAAATCAACATCTATCACATCAAACTCCTAGCTCAAAATCTCCCGCAACATTTTCTACCTCCTCTATGTAGCTACCTATAAAGATCAAATCATTTACATAAAGAAGGACGCACTCTTGACTCTCAAATTGATTGTAAAGATTCAAGGTGATAATCTAATTATCCAAAATCATATCCATATACTCATGCCAAGCTCTAGGGGCTAAATTTAGGCCATAAATAATGAGCCTTTTGTAAGCAATAGACATCGTCCTTTCCAAGCACATTGAAGCCTAAAAGCCTCATCAACATAGATCTCATCCAGGCCAATGATAGTGGGTTGCAAGAGTCAACATAACCCAAATAATAAACACCCAAAGCATCAAAGTGAAAGTCTTCAAGTAGTCCAACCCTACCCTCTAAGCAAAATCCTTTAGCAGCAATCCTAGCTTTGTGCTTATTCAAGGTGCCATTAGCCAAGTATTTTGACTTTTAGACCCATTTCACACTAATCATTTTCTACTTGCTTGGACATGAAACCACTTTACATCAATCACTTTCCACTTACTTAGACACAAATTCAACTCCCAACACTCTTTTTTACTTGATGGGATTGAGCTCCTCTTGCATAGCATAGCACCAAACATCTTATGCTAAAGCCTCTTTACTTGTAGTAAGCTCTCTATTCTACAAGATCCAAATCATGATGGCATAGTTCAACACCCGTACTATGCTTGTATCTGAGTTGATCATTGTGGGCCTATCAATATCTCGAGAAAGGATGCCACTCATAAATCTTGTATAAGCTTCTAAAACCACTATGGAATAACAACATGCTTCTCCTCTTACAAGGGAGACCGAGGGTCCTTCGGAACCTTTGATGCACCTACATGGAAAAGAGACTCCCCCTTATTGGGTTATGAAGACCCACCCTTATCAGAGAAGGAAAAGGGACTCCCCTCCCCCCCTTACTCGGTAAAGAAGGCTCCCCGCATCAAGTAAGGAAGACATCCCCTTGACGGTTTAGCACCCCTTAAAGAAACCGAGGGGATAAGGATGGAGTGGAAATACTCACAAAAGGAGGAGAAGCATGGGGAAGGCACAATTGGAGGAGGAGGAGGAGAAGTTGAAGACAAAGAAGAGGTGCAAAGAAAAATCCTAAAAGGTAATGGTGGTACCAACTTGATGGAGGAGAGAGTGGAACTAAAAAAGATCCACCTAAAGTAGAAGCACTATCAAAGGGATGCAGTCTCATCAAACATAATATCTCAACTCACCTCTATCTTGCAAGTCTATGGATAATAAAGCCTATAGCCTTTGGTTATCTAACTGCAACCAACAAATATGAGCTACTTGGACTCAACATCGAGTTTACCCTTATGTTTCTTATCAACATGGACACAAACATTACATTTGAAGATGTAAAAATGGGTGATGGATGGCTTCTTGGAGTTGTCCCCTTCAAAGCTACAATTGGGTGCTAGATGTGGATATGCACCATGGTAGAGAATGCCTCTCCCAACCAAAGGATGTGAGAAATGCTCTAGCATTGAACAAGCCACATGTAACATGGTCTGATCTATTACTTCTACAAAACCTATCAAACTCTTTTGAGCAAAAGTTGCCTCCATGATTGGCTCAAACCCCTCAAACCTTAAAGTTTTTGCATTTTAACAAACACCTTGCACTCACAAAAAGCTTTTAAAAAGCCTTAAGTTTTTACTCCAAGTGATAGGGCCACATATACCTAGAAAAATCATCATCAACAAGCATTAGATGTTTGACCTTCCCTAAGGAGACCATTCTTATAGGTCTGCAAAATTTGACAGACTAATCAATGCCTACACAAAACCCAGGGCATCAATGAGGACACCAAATCGAGCTAATGATGGAGAAGACATGTAGGCTATATGAAGAGAGTGTTGGTCTATAGAAGAGAATGAATATAGGGCTAAAGGGGGACTAGTATATATAATGGTACCCCAAAATTGGCCAACTTGATACAAGTGGTCACAATTAACGCAACCTACCACCAACTCCAACTTAGGCCACACGTGTGTGAACGCAACCTAAAACCACTAAAAATGCAATAGAACCAATTCTCAATCCAATACTGTGGACAATCCAAAACACACTAAGCAAGTATGCGCTAAAATGCGATGGATGGAAACTAAAATGCGCAAATAATTAAAGCTCGTAGGTCTCCGATAGACTCTAACAAAGCTTATAGAAGATGAGTAGGCAAATGTATACTCAAACAATGACTCCATAGCCAAGGTGTTTGTAAACTATCTATCTAGTATAGTGGGGACAAAGCCAACACCGAAGGTTAATTATGCTACAAAACTACAACAATTCTTGGAGGCAATTAGAAAGGTGGTGGAAGGCGAAGCATCAAATCCAATGGCTAGGCCATTCTCAATAAATAGGCTTCATTATGTGGTGAGGAAGATGAAAAGAGGAAAGTCGCCAAGACAAATGTGATATTGGTACAAGTCTACCACAAGATCCAATCAACCTATGGGGGAGACATGGTAGACTTTGCCAATGCATGTATAAGAAGGGGGACAATTTTGGGGTGAATGGATTTATGTCATATTTCAAGCTACACAGATCAATAAGGTAGGGGTGTCCTCTAGCCCCACAACTATTCACCATTGTTATCAACCCTCTACTAAAAGCCCTGCAATATAGGGTGGAGAGAGGAATTCTAAAGGGACTCCCAATGCCCTAATGATACTCAAATGTGTACTCAACTATTCACTTATGATCATTCAAATATAATTCGAGTAAAGGAAAATGTGGCTAGTCTATTGTAGGTGTACAACCAATACTCAAGTTTCAAGGGTTGTTATAAGCAAATCGAAGACAAAGATACTATACTCGAGGTTGGAAGATCATCCAAACTGGATACATGAGAAAGGGTGTAAAGTCATCAAGATGGGAGAGCACTACAGATATTTAGGAGCACCTGTAGGCCTAACTCTCTTGAGGAGGAAAACAATGGATTAGTTGCTAGCCAAAATTGAGCATGTGAAATACACCAAGCTCCAACTAACCATCATGAGGAAGCTACTAATAAATGACAATATACTTATGCATGCACCCATGTTTGTGATGGCAATACCACCATACACAAAGAGGCAATGTGGAAGGCACAACAAAGCACTTAGGACATTTCTATAGACCCATAGGACTCGAGAGAAATGGGACTCGATTGAGAGACCATGACACAAGCCTCCAACAATGGGGGGTTAAACATCAAAAAGGGTAGAGAGATTGGCATTTGAAGCCCTACTTAGGCCAAGAAACCTAGACTAGCATCACATGGGTAGTGATTAATGCGAGCAAAGGAAGATGGGAATTGCTGACATGGCAAGACAAGCTAATGGCATCAACCTCCAAGGCCAAAATTCAAGGGTGTGAAGCTATGTAAAACTTGACGCACTCATGGAGAGGCACCATCAAACGCCCAACTTAGAACATGGAAACCCCTAATGAGGAGATGGTGTCTTATTGCAATGCATTCAGACATTCCCACAAGCCTTCCAAGATGAAAAAACCGTCGATAAATATTGATGCTAAACTAGCTTACAAGTCGGCAAATAAGGACCCTACAAGATGGAAAGACGTGGAGAGTGAGGAGTACAAGGCATTATCTACCGATGTGATTAGAGATAAATTCAACATGAAGAGATGCAAAGGAAGGCCCCATCATGGCCACCATCAACCAAAATAGGGCCAAGGAAAGTATGGAAATCCCTAAGTAATCACACAAGCCTTCCAAGATAAAAAAACCATTGATAAATATTGATGCTAAACTAGCTTACAAACAAAGACCCTATAAGATGAAAAGACATGTGGAGTGAGGAGTACAAGGCATTATCTACCGATGTGATTACAAATAAATTCAACATGAAGAGATGCAAAGGAAGGCCCCATAATGGCCACCATCAACCAAAATAGGGCCAAGAAAAGTATGGAAATCCCTAGGTAATCATAAGGGAAAACCAACCTTCAAGATAAGACATAGAAGGGACTTTCTCGAAGAGAAGGGATATCCCCACCAATGTCCACCTAAAGTGGAATAGCATTTCCCCACACCCCTCAATGGGTGTTTGGAAGAAAAGACAATGCAAGGCCTAGAAGGCCAATCTGAGTCGACAACTAAGTATGATGCCATGGAAGGTAGCAACCCTTAAGCTACCTACCAAGGACCAGTTTGGAAGAATGATACGAGTGAACACTTGTTATGTACTTTGCGCTACACAAAAGGTTTAGTGAAGCACATGGTCTAGACATGCAAAGATTTCATGATCATTTGGAGGAAATTGAAGAATCGGTTTAAAGGAGCCTAAATTAGGTGGTAGAATGAAGGTGGCTAGGGACCGAGCAAGAATGGATGAGGAGACCCTTAAGCTCTAGAACATTGTGAGAACTCTAGCGGTCAGGCACATTTGGTGTAATGGAAATAAGGTCCTAATGATGGAGAAGAAAAGCTCTACAAATAAGATTTTCAAGGTCATCAAACAAGATAGTTTAACTATATTTAGAAACCTTAATAAGGGCACCCACATCTATAAAGAGCCAATTAGGAAGTCAGAGTTCAAAAGTTTTGAGGCTTTATGTTGATAGTAAATATCTTATTATCTTTGGATTAATATATTTACCATATTTGTAAAATAACAATTCTTTAAATCTATTACTATCTATAATACATTAAACTTTTCACTCAATTAAGAATAATTCAGACAAGTTTAACATGCTTATTAGATCCCTTTTGTTGTCTTTTCATGATCCTGAAACTCCGCACTCAATTGAATGGAGCCAAGTCACTTCCAACAAACTAGATGGTGAAATATCTCTAATTTATACTCCAAAGCTATTCAACACACTAGTTCATGGCTCACTACTCAAGGAAAGTCTATACAACCACAAGCAATTCTATAGAGATATTGGAGTGGCAACTCTTTTTCTGGGAAGACAATGGGTGTTAATGCAAGCTAGAGTGGTAGAGATTAAAATTGTTAACTGTAAAGTACCTACCACTATTGTTCATGGATGGTTTATATTACTAGAGGTAAAATGAGTTACACTCTTTTGTTGGGAGACTCCTCTCTGCAGTCTTCAACAGTAATTAATGACTTGCGTTTGAAGATCTTATACCTCAAATACAATCCTGGATGGTTCATAAACTACTTAAGATAAGAGTTAGGTTATGGATAAACCTTCAGCATTTTCAAAATTTTAGTTAGTTTGATGATGATATCATTAAAGATAAATTCTCTTTAATGAATAAGTGAAGTCCTCAGGTAAATTCTCTTTAGTTAGTTTGATGATGATATCATCAAAGATAAATTCTCTTTAATGAATAAGTGTCATCCTCAGGTAAAGTCCAGCTTAAATTGTATGATTGGCCTGCTTTCGAGAAGCCTACAAGAAGCTTGTTCAAAGATGTTAAGAGCACTTAATTCAGTTTAGCCTAAACCTGGAGCTCTGGAGTATTACCATGCTGTGTGGAACAAAGCTGAAAAATGAACGTATTAAGCTAGCTTTCGCGATGTTGTTAGTAGAAGAAATGCATTCATGGGAATCTAAGGCAGGATTAATCTGGCTTTCAAACATCAGAATATGGTAAGAGGTGCTGCTCTGCATATCCTTACGAGAGCATGAAATAAGGTAGCTTTTTAGGTTTAAGCCAGTTTTTATGATAAATGGATGGTAATTTTGAGAAGCTGGCTGGGTATACTTTTGGATCTGTCGGGTGCTATAGATGAGGAGCACCACTAAAGTTGTTGTAGTTAAGCTTAAAAACTACTTACAAAATGTGCCACGGGCATTAGTATCCATCACCTAATATAACCTATTCTGTGTGATATTTTTTTACTTCGAAAGCCAGAAAGCCGGTTGCAAATCATTAAGCTGCAATGTTTAATGTGAGATATTTTACGCCCTACAGAAAAATACTTCTCTACTGCAGTTTTTAGTCCCTAATTCCTTGCTAATTCTTGATATGAAGGCCAGTACTATCCATACTTCCTAGGCACCCTTAAACACCAAAGACAGTCCTTGCAATTTTCTAGCCTTGCCAACTATGGACTATCATTATAAGGTCATGACAGCCAAACACTTCAGCTTCAAAGAGAGTATGACCAGTTGATCCTGTAATTCGGTGTAACAGAATCATGAACGCACAGATTCACCTCTCGTCCAGAATATTTTAAAGTCTAGGGACCTCAGAATTCAACTAGCCAGAATAATGAAATCCTTTTTCCAGAGCTACAACTCAAAATGCATTATAGGACACCTGCAGCTTTTACAATTACTTTGTTCTTGCACCTGTAATATCATTTAGTAGGAAAATCAGTAAAAAGAGCAAAAAGCTCAGGATCAATTCCATCTGCATGTGAGATATTCAAAAGAACTCCACTAACAAAATTGGAGCGAGTATTCACCAACCCTCGAGTGTATCGAGGCAATAAGGTATCTGGAGTCAGCCCTACAAGCCAGTAGCATGGCGTCAGGTCATGGATCAGTCTCAGATACAAGGGACAGTTGTGACTTTGAAAATTGCAAGTATATAAGTATACATATGGATTTCCTCCACTTGAATCAACAAACCTTGTTTATTGCTCTTATCAGTACATGAGAAAGTTGATGCCATTCATGTTTTCAACGAACAGAAGCCTGTATCAATGGCTGGATTAATCCCTGTAAAGATTGCAGGGACTCCTGTAGCTTGAGTTCATTTGCCACCTTCTCTCTTAAAACCATAGCCTGACAGCATAAGCCAAAAACACTATTCAAATTTGAATATTAAAACTTTTGATAACAGTCTCAAAGCCACTAAAAAATAGTGCAAGAGAAAACTGAAAAGAAGAATCCAAAATAACCTGATGAATTATTGATGGAGTGAGCCCGAAATTTTTTCCACACTTCTCCAGTACTTTGTGTGCAAAAGGAACCAATAACCTCGCATATTTTGGAATGGTCACATACCTGGAAATAGAAGCACCTAAGTTTGCCATGAAAAGAAAACAAAAGCCCTCCTTCATAGGTATATATTTTTATAAGATGCTCGGCTTTCAGCTGAAACTGTCTTAAAAACAAGCATCTAAGCTGGCCACTGAAGACAAAACAAAAGCCCTCCTTCATAGGTTTATTTCTCATAAGATACAGGACTTTCAGCTGACACTGTTTTAAAAATCAGTCACTACATATATTTGCACTCATATGTTTTCAGTATTAAAATTCTCAACCGTGAAACTCTGCTATCCTGGCATTCTTGCTTCACAACTTTAGAAGATTCCAGGGTTAGCTGTTGTTCAAGAGGTTATCTAGGAAATGCAGAAGTCTGATGTTCTGGCTACCACATACAGAAATTGAGCACATTCCGCTCTCTGAAACAGCCATGTATTTTTCCTAATATGCAGTTACTCGATGTTTCCAGCCATAATTGAAGTTTGCATGGTACATAGGGCCTGCACTAGGATGCCTAGCCTGGGCATTGACCATGGCAGTGTCTGGGAGCTGAGATAACGGGTTTGACCGATGACCCAAAAAAATCTATAGAAGTTGACGTCGTACTAGGATGCATGTCAACTTAAAACCCAGTATAAAAGGCAGTTCAAACCTATCATTTCTGGATTGTATTTTACAGCAGATGAAATTAATATTTGCTCCATGGGCAGTTTTATGTTTAGTTTTATACGCATGCCTCCCAGATATGCCTATATCAAATAGAGAACCCACTTCTGTAAAAACGCTAAAAGCAGCTCCAAAGAAGTGTCATCCAGATTTGAAATAGCTGAGATCAGGCCCCTGCGAGCAACTAATTCTTCCATCACAGCAACAATGACCTGCAATGGCAACATTCATTGCATAAAAAGCCTAATTAAACTTTCCAGCACTAACGCAAAGAAACAAAGACAGGGAGCTCATAACATGAATAGACACTGACAGTTGGGTTAGTCGTTCTCAAGCCAGCAACAAGCGCTTCTCTATACTGAAATTTCCGGAAGAACATGTCGTGTTCAGCAAGTCGTGGCCGCCTCTTGCGAGTTACATAATAATCTCCTTCCTGTGAAAATCGAAGAGAAAAAAGAGCTGAAGCTGTAGAACACAATGTATACATAATGATTGAACTGATTTAAGTATGAAAATGTCAGAAGTATCTTACAGTGGCTTTCTCAAACTGGCCACGCAAGAAATATCGATAGTTCGTAGGTCGCAGCACTCTCTCAGGCCTTGACTCTTCAAAAGAAATGCCTTGATCTTTTTTATTGTCCGAGACAATGGGTTGTACATTTTTCTTTTGCCGAATAAAGAGCTGACCATTTGAGGTGCCTACCACCATTGTTGCTGCTGAACAAGATATATCCATTGAAAGAACAGGAGAAGGGTACCTTGAAACATGTGTTACCTGCAAAATTAGCCAGAGTAAGAAACTTAAAAAATAAATATTGCTTTGAGGTTAGGGCAGTATCATACTTCATCTGAAACTAATTTCGCGTGGATCTAATATCATAGTTAACCAGAAGATTGTTTTGACATTAAGGCAATATCATACTTCATCTGAAGCTAATACATTGTCAGTTAGACACAAGCAATTTAAAGTCAAATAAGATTATCCTCCATATTTTAACGGCTTCATAAAGCACAACAGAGATAATCATACTTCACCTGAATCTAATATCATACTTCATCTCAAGCTAATATACATTGTCAGTTAGACACAAGCAATTTAAAGTCAGATGATGTCATGCTCCATATTTTAACAACTTCATAAAGCACAACAGAGATAATCCTGCCAAATTTCCCGGTTCAACATCTTTTAAAGTGTGGAATGCAGCTTGAGAATTCCCAGAAATCAACATGCCAACACAGCACACATAATTATGTCAGCCCTCTCAAAGAACAAATTCAAAGTCGTCCTCCCTACTGCTTAAAGTTGATCCACTATCCAAACATATCCTTCATTCTCTTGGAAGTTTTACATACATATTTGTATTTACCTCTAAAACACCTCTTATGTGGATATGTTTGCCTCTTAACCCTTTACTGAGAAGTATTCTTCCCATGAGTGTGTATTTCTATTTTCTCAATGAATCTATAGTCCAACCTTGCAATGGAAGTCCCTAGTATAGGTATTGAAAAAAACTAGTAGCTCCTCAGACCTCTAATCATAGGAAACAAGACGTCCAATACCTTGAACTGGTTCACTTCGAACACCTTTACATGGCCATCCAAAGACCCAGTGAGGAGGCGTGAAGAAGCATCCTGTTCTGTGATGTTTGTTCTTATTGGAGGAGTAAAGCGCAGACACGTAACAGTTTTTTGATGACTTCCAATCACATGCAAAAGCCTTCCACCTCCCAGTATGTCCCAAATTTTGACAAGATTACCCCCTGCAATAATTAAAAACCAGTGAGCTTCTTTCAGCAAACTTTTAAAAAGAAGCATCAAAGGTAACAACAGATAGATACCTGCTGTAGCCAGAAGCCCTCCAGATGGAAAGAACAATACATCCTCCAGCGGCTTCCCATGCTGATGTGCCACGACCCAGAAAAGTTACCTGTAAGTATTTCTTTAATGCAGTCATAACACTATTCAATCAGTGAGACAAGATGGTAGAGACACCATGCCAAATGACACTTCACCTGGACAAACAAAATGTAGGAGGACTTAATGGTATAGTCCTGTCTACTTAGTGATTCAATCAGTTTTTCTATGTTGATTTTATCCTATTATAATCAAAGCCTATATTATTACTCAAAAAAGAATAACAGGCGACAAGTTTTGGGACACAACCATTGATAACCTTCAACAATTACCTGCAACTGTAAGGTAGATTTTGAAGTCCGCAGATCCCAGAGTCTGACTGTATGATCATACGAACCAGTGGCCCTGAAAAATAAACGCATTAGAATAGGTGTAGCACAATGGACTAGTCCCGTGACAGCAAAAAAACTTAAACCAGTTCATCAACACTAAAATTTTCAAGTTATTGTGGGCAGTTAGTACCAGAGGTCTGCACTTGAAGGATTTGCAGATCCACAACGAACATAATCGGCATGCTCCTCCATCTTCAACACTTCGGTCTAGAAATGGAAGTCCCACTTACCACACTCCAGCTTACACACGAACTGGAAAATTAGAAAGTTGAGTATCTTGAGGCAAAAATTACCTGAGTTGGAACATCCCACCAACGAACTGACTTATCATCGCTTCCTGAAAGCAGATGCAGCTTGTCCAGCGTGGAGTATCTGACCCAATGTACAGCCCTGGTATACACAACCAAAACATCATTGCTTATCAAAGTATAACAATGGCCTTCCCCTGGTCTTGCACACAGTATGCAGGTGCAAAACTTGCATGGTTACACTACTTCCTAGTTTTAAACAACAACGATGCACACTCTTTCCCACAAAGCATGCTTTCCATTTATGAAACAATTAGTATTATTAGTATATGCATGGACAGGTTCGTGAAGAAATTGGCATACTTTCAAGCATCCCAATGTAGCAAACAACCTTAAACAGTTTATCCACAACATCTATATACCAACGTGTGTGATCAATCACAAGCTGCTGCAAACTATTCTTATAGAAATAAAATATTCATACCATTTTGCTAACAGAAACAAGCTAAAGTAAATATCCTATCAATATTTGCTTTCTTAACTTGGTACTGTATGTTGAGTTCAAGTCCAAATACTCTACAGTTAATAGACACCTAGAATTTATGCTGATACAGTTAATCAGATACACGATACAGATGTTAAGAGAGAGATCAATGTTTGCTTGCATCATGAATTGTTATCAAAACTTATTACACACCCATCAAATTACCACTTCAAACAGAACACCCAGCAACATCAAATTACCACTTCAAACAGAAAACCCAGCAACCATTGTTTTCTTAAGGCTCCTATTACCAATCCAACATGCCTGCAAAGGCTCGTAAAATATTATGTCAAACTCGTGTGTACCTTGTGTGGCCTTTGAGTTGCCTCAATACAAGTCGGCTATTGATGTCAAAAACCTACAGCAGCAAAAACAAACGCACATCATCAAAATGTCAGCAGCTCCAGATGACAATAAGGTTCTCTCTCCTCAGCTCTATTACACTGCTGTTCTCGAGAAACACACAATGGAAATGACTAGTATCCCAAGAAGTACATGTGGATGATTTAAACAACTCATTTGACTCCTGTTATGAGATAAATTGCCTCAGCACACATGGATTATTTAAATAACTCATCAATTCCTGTTACAAAATAAGTTGCCTCATTGCATGTCACACTATCGCTAGAGCTCTAAAATATCATCAGATCTTTCAGAATTACTAATATCACTAGCTTCATCATCTGCAGAAATATATACAGCTGTTCCAGACAACTTATAGAACCCTAGTTCTGTTTTGAGGGGCTATCACATGAGAAGAATTAATAATGATGTGAGTGGTAAATAGATGAGAAAAAAGAGGAGACTCAAATTTCTCAAGTTTTGGAATTTGTAGTTGGAGAACTGAGTGGTAGATAAAGTCATCGAAACAAAGGAGCCTTGCTGCTGGTACCCTGACTTTTGGACACATGCAACAGAAATCCTTTCTAGGCACCCTTATTTTGATATGTTTGGATTCTCTTGTTCCAAATGTTGTGTTTTTGAACAACAGGCACATATAGCATGTGAATGCCTAAAACACAAGTCCAAACCCATGCAGGTGACAACAAGAATCAATAAGCAAAGAATCTCAAAACTATATCTGAATTGATGCCCAATCTTGTTGGGGAGCAACCATTGGATATGCTACAAAGCCTTGCATGTGCTCGGCTTTTTGACACATGCAACAAAAATCTTTTCTAGACATCTTCATTTTGATCTATTGGAATTCTCTTGTTCCAAATGCTATTTTTGTGAACAAGAGGAGCATATAGCACAAGAATGCCCAAAACTTAAAGACTAAAACTCATGCAAGCTGACAAGGATCAAGAAGTAAAAAATCTAAAAATTATAGCTGGATTGATGACAAATCTTGTTGGGAAGCAACCAATGGAAATGCTACAAAACTATGCCGTACATGGGGCAAAGCCAAAAATAGCATGCTTTAGTTTTCTTTCAGGTAGGTGCTCGTGCCAACTTCATTTCTTCACAATTGGCAACCAAGTTGGGTATCAAGGGTGATGATATGAGTCCCATGGTTGAGGACTGGTTTAGCTTGTCCTAGACATTCAAGGCCAATGAACCCTATCATTGGGAAACTCCGTATTCATGTCTTCTTGCCCTTTCCTTTCTCTTTCTTCCATTTGTAGCAATCACATTTAAACTGGCCCTTCTTGCCACAATGATGGCATTCAACATCTTTGCCACATGATTTACTGTGTCCCTTGCTATCAGATTTGCCTTTCTGCTGTGATCTGCCCCTAGTATGCTAAGCACTAGAAGATTTATTGGATGCATTGTTCTGTTGATTCATTTCTTCCATGAGTAGAGCACTCTCTACATCAGTATACAAAAGAATCACATTACAATTGCTCATAGCAGTCCTGAATGTATCCCAACTCTCTAGAAGAGCGCAAAGCAAAAACGTAGCCTTAAATTTCTTCATCAATCAAGGACTTCAAGGCAACCAACTCACTAAAAATGGAGTTAAACTCACTCAAGTGAATAGACATTGGTGTACCCTCTTTCATATGCAAATCCATAAGCTTTTTCAGCCAATACACTTTGCTTGCAGCACTCTTCTGTGCATACAGTTCTTCCAGTCGAGTCCAAATAGCATATGCAAACTCCAAACCTTCAACGTTGAACAACAAGGCATCAAAAATCGATAGCTCGATGGTTGAGCGTGCAAGCTCATTTAACTCATCCCAATCGTCCTGTTCCATATCTATGAGCTTTGCCTCTCTGGTTTTAATCGGCTTTACTTGCTTCTTTTGTAACAAGATGTTGTAGCATTGTTTTTGCCAAACTGCGAAGTTATGTGCTCCTTCAAGCTTCTTTGTGTGCATGAGATTACTGCTGTCATTGCTGCCAGCCATGATTTTCAGCCCAGATGTGACTAGAAATTCAGCAAATGCAGGCCCAAACTGTCACAAAAGTGACCAAGGTACAAACAAGTACCAACCAACAATAAATGACCACGTAGAAGCAGAGATTTCAGATCTGTAATTAATTTTTCAGAAGCACCAAACCATGTGCTACAGCATTCCACAACTGATTACAGCTGTTCCAAGGGCAAATGCATCACATTACATGAGAAATCCCAAATTTTAGCTGCAATATCTGTTGTACATGTACCCCCGGGCATAAAATTTGACACGCACGGTCAAAAGCCCCAAAATTTTTTGTCCTCAAAGCATCAACCACACATCTGCATTGTCTCTAACATGTATAGAACAGGTCAATTTTGCCAAAATAGAGCAATTTCAACAAAACCCCCAAATTTTTCCAAGTGTTAGATGTCCAAATTGCATGGAAATAAACCCGCATGTACATAAAATGACCTAATGGCACACAAATTTTGCCCAAACTGCAAAAGCCCCAAATTGCACAAGGTCAATTGTGCATCAATGTCGAGAAATTGGGTAAATTCCAACCTAATTTTTGCATGTACATGAAAAGCCAAATGTCAGAGGCAAAATGTCACAAATTCCTGCAATTTTTGATACAAATACCACTGTTGTGTCTTGCTCACACCAAATCTGGACAAATCCCCAAATTTCTTAGGTCCGCTGTGCACAAATTTCAGTGAAATTGAAAGAATTTCACCAAAATGTGAAAAGCCCCAAAATTCCCGAGCAAATGTGCACCGATTTTGCAATTTTTTGAGTTAGATTGTGCAGTTCTACATTTAGGTCCTCAAATCCAGGAAAAGCCCCAAATTTCTGGCACAAATCTGCCCAAAATTCTGATTGTGCTTACACGCACGAACGCCCGTCAATGAGCAAAAGGCTTGTTTGCAGAGAACCTTTGAAAAAATTAAAAATTTTGCGAAGGAAAAATGGCGAATCTGCCCCGTTGACCCGCCGTCACGACTGACGGCACGTCCGCCACATGCACCTATTGCTCGCCTCGTCGACCGTCATGCCCTAGCTGCCGTCCCGTCCGCTATTCGTCAATCACCACGTTGTCACGCTGCCACACCTACTCCCTACTACTCGCCCGATGGTCGTTTGTCAGCTACAGTCACTTCTGCACCAATCGACTGCCTCTTCTGCACTTATCGATTGTGGACTGCTGCTCGTCGAGTCCACTTGGGACTTCTCCAACACCTGCCATTTGCTTCGTCCTGAGAAGCATGCACTCCTTATTACTCTGATACCAATTTGTTATGACCGGGAGGCACAAAGTTTGAGACAGTCAATGTTCATTAGCAGCAGCGAGAAAGAGAGAGAGAGAGAGAGCAAAGAGTGTGCACGATTGTGTACAATGACGAGTGTACCACTTTAGGTTTTTAGATAGATATATATGTGTAAGTACAAGTGCTAAGGATGTGTTCACACCCGAGCACATTAAAAGACACGAGGGCCTTTATTCCCAACACATAAATGTGTTCACACCCGAGCACATTAAAAGACACGAGGGCCATTATTCCCAACACATAAACTGTCCATCCTATATCCAAGAAATGCATAACTATGCCCAAGAGAGCTAATTGTACAATACTACACTACAAATGCCTCTCCAAGGGATGAATAAATCTCTAGCACTCCCTCTTAGATCTTGGACACAACGCGTGCCCTCCAACTGAGGTGTGGACAACAACTAGGGATCAGCAAAAGAAATACTATCACAAGGACATGAAATTTTATTGCTTTGCTTAGCATTTGAGTAAAAGTTAATCAAATGTGCTAATGTTGTGAGGTGCACGTTTATTATTCGGTGTGTTCCATCACTGGAGAAAGCTTTCATGGCTGTCTAGACAAGGCGACAACTAATTTCTCCCATTTTCTCACAATGGAAGTCTAAAATTTCTCTCTTTGACATTCTCTCTCATCCTATAGCCATTTTCCAGCTCCCCTCAATATTTTCTAGTAGTGAGTCACCAAAGGTAGAGATATTTGAAAATCCCAACTGTGAACCCTAGTTTACAACAAATTAGGGTTTTGACAGCCACCTCAAGGTGCATGCTCAGAATTGAGAGCCTAGGACTCAAGAGGCCAACTAACCAATATCAAATTCGAGGCTTAATTTATCTTTTCAAAGAGCAAGGTAAAGGCCAATCCCGAGGCTACTCAACATTTGATGAGAAAAAGCCAAGAGGCTACTCAACATAGATCTGCTCCTTCAAATCTCCATTAAGGAACGACAAACTTCACATCAAGCTAATAAACCGACCATCTCCTATGGCTGGCTAAGGCAAGAACAGCCCTACTGGTAGCCATGTAATTTGTAGGTGCAAAGGTATCATGGAAATCCACTCTTGACCTCTACACGAATCCTTTAGCAACAAGCCACACCTTGTGCTTATCTAGAGTGTCATCACTATGATACTTTGTCTTAAAGACCCACTTGGCTCCAATCACCTTCCTATGAACGAGCCAAGGCATAAAATCCCAAGTCTCATTCTGCTCACTCGCATCCACATTCTGTTCCATAGCCTTATTCCAATGTTGTGTGACCACAAAGCCTCTCTCATGAAGGTGATCTCCCTATATTATATGGCACGAGACATCAAACGATGGTTACTACAAACAAGCTCAGTGGAATGTTTGGTTTTTCTAAGGTCGCCGTGGGTCATCTTGCAATTGCCACTCCTCAAAAGCTACCTCAATCCCTGCATCATGAAGTGAATCACGTGTATGATAAGAAGGCTGATATTCACCTCACAGCTCTACCTCTATCGAAGTCTCTCGAACATCCACTAGTGCCAACTCAACCGGTGTATCCAACGGTGAAGCACTCTCCTCCTCCATTGATGGTGGAGCCTCAAGAGGCATAGGCTCCAAAGGCATTGATTCAAGTGCCCAACTAACACTTGGATCTCCAAGGACAGGATGGTTAACACAACTCTCTACAACAACTGGAAACTCCACAAACTAAACGTTTGGACTCACGTATACCTCCTATGACACAAGATCATAAAGCATGTATCCCTGGGACTGCAAGCTGTAACCACGAACCAACATCTATATTTTGAAAGCCAGCTCAAAACTTATCCCTCTATTTCTTCGAGATGTAAACATAAGCATCACACCAGAATACCTTGAAATGAGAGATATCCAGCTTTTGACCAAAGTGCACCTCAAGCGATGTCATACCAACCACAACTAATGTAGGTGAACCATTAAGGATGTGGATAGCACTGGCCAATGCTTCGGCCCATTGACAATGAGGAATCTACCACGATGCTCCATCATATTCCACACCATCTCGATCACACTACAATTCTCCTACTCTAAGATGCCATTCTCCTAAGGTGTATTTGTATTAGCAAACTCATAGTGAATGCCATGATCTACACAAAACCTAGCTAGCTCATTGGAGACAAACTCCCCTCTCTTGTCAAAACACGGGGACTTTAGTACCCTGCCAAACATGTTTTCCTTGAAGATCAACCAATCCTTAAAGTGTGAGAATGCTTCAAACTTCAACTCCAAGAAGTACCCCTATGTTGTCCTGCTAAAATCAACTATTAGCATAACGTATAAACTCCCCTTAAGAGACTTTATCCATATGGGTCCACACAAGTCAACTAAGACAGGCTCCAAGGGCTCCTTAGCCCTTCGCCAAGCCTTGCTAGGAATCACATCTCTATGCTACTAGCCATGATTGCAATACACACATGGTGGATGGCTCACCCTAATCCCCCACACATAGTTGCCAAGAAACTCGTTTCATAAGGTTAAGAAATTCGCTTCATACCTGAGTGTTTCAAAAACCTAGGAAACACCTACATTAGATTTCCAAAAGAGCCCTACCTTAAAAAATGTGTTTAAACTTTTGTAATCAACATTTGTCACGAATTCATTTGACACACTAACATGGACATTAACATTAGCATTGTTTGCAACAAATTGTTGTCTATGATGCATGTACATATTGATGGCTTCTATAATTAATTCTAATATTGCCATGGACAATGGACCATGATACATATATATGTTGATGCTATATTGAATCTCCATTTGCATTGTACAAAATTATGAATTATGATAAAATACATCATATGAGTCATACTCTATACATATAAAGTCTCACGATCGTTTTCTTCCATCTTGAATGAAACTAGTTTCTAATGTTTTAGGAAACTCGTATGGAACCTAGGAAAATTGTTTCATATCCCCCATTTCAAAAACCCTTAGCAACTTTACTCTCACAATCCACGCACAAGCTAACCACGGGCTGCCTTCCTAAGATACTTGTAGTTGAGCTGGTCAAATAAAGCATACCATAGCTCAATCTAAGTCTATGAAGAGAGAAAAAGAGAAGTAAAGATTGATGAAGACCGCATCTTATAGACTTCATTCTCTCATGAGCAATACAAAAAACCTGTCAAGAATCTCCATCAAGAACTCGAAAAGCAATCTTATCAAACTCAACCATGAGACCAAGAGTGCAAATTTTGCTCATGAAAAGAAAAAGATGTCCCAAAACCCCAACACATAGAAAACTTTTGATGTATCGGCACCACCTTGCCTATCCGAATGCATACACACAATACCATCTATAGAACTGCTTGGTGCCCTTGTCCTTGTCGAGGCAATCCTTCTTCAAATGACTTGTCTTGGCACAAATGTAACAAGTAGACTCCTTGGCTTTATCTTACTTGGTCTTCTCGTCCTTCTTCTTTTTTTTCTTCTTCTTCTTCTTCTTCCCCTTCTATTGGGAAGATTGTCCTATCAACTCCTCCGACTTGGGAGCATTCTAACCTTGGAATTGTTCTCTTTGATCCAAGACTATCAAAACCAGCTCCTTTCACTTAAGAGTGTCAGTTTGCCTAAAGCAATAGAGGTGGAATAAAAATCACTAATCAGGGAAGTAGCTGCCAAAGGAGAGTTATTGCCATATCCTAACAATTGCATTCCTTGCGTTCTAGACCTACATCTACATTTGCCGAAGCTTATTAGCACGCTCCCACATGGAAGCAGACTTGTTGGACATGTTCAACATCCGCATATCTACCTCCAAGGACACCCACTTCATCACGGTCATCTGATTGTACAATTGGTCCACTTCCAACAATATCTCCCAAGCAACAATCAAATACTCGATGTGAGCTATCACGGCCAAAGTGCAAGAGAGAAACAAAGAGAAGAACGCAAGCATTCAATTTGTCCCAATACCCTCCAACCTTCACCAACTCAACTTTCTCATCGACAAAAAGTTTCCAGATATCATGGGCTATGGGACAATCTATAGCCTCAGTCACAAGCAATGCCAAATCATAGAACTCCAAGATAGCAAGCATTACCTGCCAGATGTCATATAATTCTTCCCATTGAGCTTTTGATCTGAAGGAAGAGCTAGTAACATCAAGACCTTATGGTCCATAATAGCCCGAAACTCCACGTCGATCATGAAAGTCATTGTCACTTAAATAGCCTGCACAAAAACAAGGGAAACCCCCTCTGACTCCAAAAAACTGATTGCTAGGGCTTCCTCCACTTGTCCCAAACCTATTTCAATCATCGAAGGAAATGAATAGTCAAAATCTGCACCAAAAGACTGAAAATGCATCCTTTTCTCCTTCACAAACAGCAACTTCACTCCTTTCTCGACCTTCACCTACTCATCTCAATCTTGTGTAAATATGCAGCCCTTCTACTCGCCCTCTAACACTGAAAACACAAACTTTTACTCGCCCTTGAACACTGAAAACGCAAACTTTTTTAGCGCTAATATCTCCCTTTCAAATTTGCCCACAATCATTCAACCTTTCAACACTACTCTAATACCATGTCAAAGTGCAACAAATGCAAAAATCTAGGATTGAACTGAATGACTAGCCAATTGTTGAGAAACCCTTCACCCACAGTTTGCATTTTTGTGTTTCTACATTTTGCGTTTAGGGTTTGCAGCCCCAAAAAGGGCTGCCACCTAGATCACTGTGTCTATTTATAGGCCACTCTCTCATTCATTCCTCGCAGCTGATTCATTCAATCTGTCACCTTCTCTCCAGCCTCTTCACTACCCTCGCACCCCTTCAAGAGGACATTGCGGTTCGTGGTTCGCGGCTGTCTTCATCATCTTCCTTGTGCTACAGCACCCTTGTTCCCTTGTATCACATTCACTCCATGATTCAGATCTTCATCGTTCCATTCATCAAAGTTTCTTCTCTCTTCTCTTCTCTTCTCCATTTTGCCGAGTTCACTCCATGTTCCTTCCCGCAAACCCTACTGTCTCACTCGTACATCAGCTTTTGACATGGTATCAGAGCTGGATCTGCTGAAACAACAGCAAAGATCCTCCACTCCAATGATGGCAAAGACCGGTGGCGGGTTTGGCATCCACTTCTCTTCTTCTTTAGGCGCATCAAAATCTTGGTTTTGCACGTTTCAAGTGTTTTCAGCTTGCTGCCCACATGCCTTTCGCGGAAGACATCGCAGTCTCAGTTGTCCATTGTTGTCATCTACAGTCCGGCGCCCGTTTTCTAGCCTTCCACCCGCAGTTTGCAACTATTTACAACAAAGCAACTGTTGCTGATCACTCTCCATTCAGAAAACAATCTCGTTTTTGCAGATTTCAGGTATTTCAGCTTGCTTCCCACACCCCGGACACAAAAGACATCACGGTCCAAGCTGGCCATTGCTGTCTATAACAGTCCGGTGCTTGTTTCCAGCCTACCACACACTGTTCGGAGCTGATTTCAGCATACTAATTGTTACTACTGGTTTTTCCTGTGTCTTTAGTCCTCTCTCATGCAGCTTGCGCTTTTAGTCTTTCTCTCTCCGGCGTTTTTTTGCCGGTTGCAACCTCTTACTGTTGGTAGCATCCTCCTCCCACTAGCAACTCACTTCCAGCCCTTCCACTACCCTCCCACCCCTTGCGGCGGACATTGCGGTCCGTGCTTCACATTGCCCTCACATCCCTTGAGGCGGACATTGCAATAGTTCATGGTTCATGGCTGACCTCTTCCTTCTTCAGCAAGGCACACTGGTACCCATGGCTTCTTCCCCAACAAATGACCAGACTACTAGGTGCTCCTGCTGTGGCATCACCAAACACACCACCGATGCTTGCCGACTTTGACCTTTGCTCCCCACCCCCTCGGAATATATGCCTCTCCCACCTAGCACTTCCTATGCCACCTCTCCTTTCTGGGTCACAGAGATCGTTTTGCATCAACTATCGAAGTATTATGCTCAAGGCAATAAGTCGCAACAGACACGCACTAAGTCCTTTCGAGCACACAGAGGCTCTAAGGCCTTACGAGGCGATAAGCCCTCCTGGAGACCACCCCACTGCGAGGAGGTTTCCCCCACCCACTTCCGGGTACAGTGGCTTCCATGGCCCACATCTCCACCGTAGTCCACTCTCCTGAGAGCCCGCAACTATTCCCCACCCTTGGCTCATCCTGAGCCTCCTTTTTCTCCACCCTCTTCCACTCAAGTTCAAGAGGCCACTTCTAGGTACTTTTTAGCTTCTTCTCCTGAGCCCCAAATACCTTCTTCGGCACAACCGCGGACACTTCCTTCATCATCACATGCTTTGCAATCCGTGAGCCATGAGTGGTTGGATTTCCTCTCTCTCAAACTGGGATTCAGAGGGAGATTTTCTTACTTCGCCCTCAGCAGGGGCTTCCAGTTCTTCTTCAGCTTCAAAGAGGGCTCCTACTTCTACTCCTTCAGATTCAAAGAGAGACCCTATGTGCCATGAAGTTCTTTATACACCACCACCTTTCACTTTCGAGGAGTGGCTCTCCTTTGAGTTGTCATTTCCTCTACTCATACCCAAGATCTAGAGGATCTAACTAGATCGGGGCCCTTGGGTCTTCAACAACGACTTGGTGGCTAGGCCTTCGTATTCCTTTCAACATGGAATCACGAAGCTAGTGGCTTCTCTCCCAAGGTTGACTTTCGGGTTCTACAGCTCATCCAGTCTCCTAACTATCTTCAAAGGTCTCCTTTCAGGTGGTATTCTCAGGTTACAGGGTGGATCTTCTTCGTCCCTTGGTCAGCACGGAGCCAACTCCCGAGATCGAGTACCGGCATATCCTTATGGTTCTTGGCACCACACAAAGTCCGTCATTCCTCATATGCATTGCATGTTCTCATCATCTTTCTACTAGGGGCGCTTGGGCAAGTGAACAATTTCCCCACGAGAAACACTGTCCAAGTGGCACTTGCTACATGCGCATTCTTCAGTATGTAGCATTGCATCTCCACCTCACACTCCTCTTGTTCTCCTTTTTGGGCCTGAGAGGGGGTATTGAGAAACCCTTCACCCGCAGTTTGCGTTTTAATGTTTCTACGTTTTGCGTTTAGGGTTTGCAACCTCAAAAAGGAGGTGCCACCCTAGATTGATTGTGCCTATTTATAGGCCACTCTCTCATTCATTCCTCACAACTTATTCATTCAATTTGTCACCTCCTCTCCAACCTCTCCACTACCCTCACACCCCTTCAAGACATTGTGATTCGTGGTTCGTGGCTATCTTCATCATCTTCCTTGTGCTACGGCACTCTTGTTCCCTTGTATCACATTCACTCCATGATTCAGATCTTCATCATTCCATTCATCAGAGCTTCTTCTCTTTTCTCTTTTATTCTCCATGTTTGCCGAGTTGACTCCATGTTCCTCTCCACAAACCCTACGGTCTCACTAGTACGTCATCTTTTGATGCCAACTGGGTATGGCTATATGTGGCCAAATGCGTTGAATACTGCGGACCAGCAATAAAATATGCCAACAACGTTGGCCAACCTACACAACTACTTATGTGGCATCACTAAATGCTAGTGATTGCTTACATGGCAGCAATAAATGCTGCCAATTGCAAAGCAAATGCTGGTGTGGCAGTTCACAATCATCTAGGGCTGATCACAGTCCTTTGGAGTTGCATAGATGCCAAACAAATACACAATACTAGAATTAGAAAAAGGCAAAGCTCCAAATGCCCCTGTCAAACTCTGACTAGGACTCACAACCAAGAAGTGACAGATTGACAAAATAAGGCAGGCTGACACCCCCTTCAAATCTTGGGAAAGTCTAAAAACCCAACAATCACATGTGATGAAGTAAAAAAGCCTTGGAAAAAGGCTTCATGAAGAGATCCGCCGCATTCTCCACTGTAGGACAATGGACCACCGCCAACTCAAAATCCACGATCCGCTCTTGTACATAATGGTACTGAATCTCAATGTGCTTTGTTCAAGCATGAGACACAAGATTCTTTGCCAAAGCTAAAGCACTCTAATTATCCATGTGCAGCTCAATGGGACCCATCTGTGAAAATCCAATTTCCACCGTCTTCTAACGGAGCCAAACTGCCTCCATAGCTATGGAACAAAGGGCACAATTGTTTAAAAATGGCAGCCAGCTATGGAGAGAGAGAGGAGAGACAATGACAGCAAGAGAGTGAGCTGAAGCAAAAAAAGAAGAGTGTACTTGCTAGAATGAAAGATAGAGTGAAAGTACAACTTATGTTTAGGTTAAGGGTTGACCTAATTAGCCCTCCACCAACTAACTAGAGTTAGGTTTATTTTACTCTAGAGCCTAGTATCACTACTTTAAGTTTCTAAGACACTAGGTGTACACACCTTACATTGACACTTTAATAAGTGTCCACACCACACAAATTACGTTGGGCGCTGCCCATAGAATCGGCCAATTCTAACACCCCCTTGCAGTGCCAATGTGATGAAGTACAAGGATGATCAATCACCAAAGGGTAACAAGTTTTAAGGACTTTCGAAAAGCCTCAAACTTCTTACGTGGTAATGCCTTGGCGAAAATGTATGTAACATTTTTCTGTGTGGGTACATACATCAAGTTGATCTCTCCTACGTAGCACCTCTCTCTAACATAATGGTAATGGACCTCTATGTTTCGTGCAATCATGAAACACAGGACTTCGTGCTACTACAATAACACTCTGACTATCAGAAAGAATGGGTGTAGGACCCTCCAATGGTAAATGTAGATCAGCCAACAATCTGCGCAACCATACACATTCCAATGTCATAAAGGCTGCCCTATACTCAGCCTCACAAGACGATATAGTCACTGTAGGTTGTTTCTTGCTTAGCCATGAAATGCATGAACGGCCTAGAAAGAAACATTGTCCGCTAGTATACTGCCTAGTGTCGGCATCACCAGCCCAATTTGAATCATTGTAAGTCTATAAGTGCAAGTCTCCCTCCCAGGAAATAATAATGCATGTGACTAAGTACCTTGCAAATATCTGAAGATCCGCTTAACAGCTTGCCAATGTATGGTCTGTGGGCTATGCATATACCTGCTCACATGAGATACTACATACTGAATGTCAAGGCGCGTTGCAAAGATAAATAAGACAGCCAACAGCCTGGTTGTAAATTGCAACATTAGACATCTCTTCACCATCATGCACAGCTTATCCACATATTGTGACTGTGACATGATGATATCATGCTGATTTTGGATGAATTGAATCCCCAAATAATAGTGTAGGCAGCCCATATCTCACATAGCAAATGCATGTTTTAATTCAACCTTAAAATCTGCAATTTTTTCTTCTGTAGGTCTACTGAGCAGCATGTCATCTACATAAAGAATGATAATCAGCAAGTCCCCTCCCTCATTCTTAATGTATAGAGTAGGAGCAATTGGACTATTTTTGAACCCTTTGCTAGCCAAATAAGTATCAATTTTGGAGTACCATGCACAAGGAGCCTGTATGAGACCATAAAGAGCTTTATGCAGCTTGCATGCCATGTGCTCTTTCCCTTTAACTACAAACCCTGCAGGATGTGACAGATAAACATCCTCATGCAAATCCCCATTCAAGAATGTTGTCTTAATGTCCAACTGATGTACTTTCCAACCATAGCAATCACACATCTCACCGTACTCATACGAGATGTAGGAGCAAAAGTTTCTTCATAATCTATGCCCTTCTTCTGTGCATAGCCTTTTGCTACCAACCGTGCTTTGTACCTGTCAATTATACCATCAGCCTTGCGTTTGAATTTAAAAACCCATTTTGTGCCAATGGCCTTCTTGCCAATTGGTAAATCCACAAGATCCCATGTAGAGTTAGTGGCAATAGAGTCTAACTCATCCTGCATGGCTTGCATCCGATGTACATTTTGCTGAGCTTCGTTCAAGGAAGTAGGCTCATCATCATCCAATAGTGAGGTCATAAACACATGCTCATCACAATCATCTACTTCCGTAAAATCAATCAAATGTACCCCCCTGCATCATTTGCTGCATTTCTGGTAGCCCTTCTAGTGCGTTGAGGTATAGGACCATCCATTTTACTCTCCTGGAGAGTCTGTAACAACCATATTGGGATTGTTTTGGCTACATTTTCAGCAACCCTTTCATGCTGTACTACTTCTTCCACTGCATGTGGCAAACCATCATCGATACCCTACTGTTCGGGAGTATATGGTGCAACAATAGCTTGTTGTATTAAGTCTGTCTTGCCATTTACAACAAGCACAAACTCCAAAGTGGCAAAAGGCCCTCAAAGACATCACCAATGTCATGGGTGGTTGGCATTTGAAACTGATCGTGTGAAAATGCAGCATTTTCAACAAATAGGACATCCCTACTGACAAAGACTTTCTTCGTGCGCGGGTCATACAAGCGATAGCCCTTGCTCTCCAAACTGTAGCCAATAAATATGCATTTCACAGCCTTGTCATCAAGCTTCCCACGAGGTTTGAAATGCATGAACACATCAAATTTTGCCTTCAGCCCATACACCCATGTATACCAAGAGTAGTCGTCAATAAATGTAACAAAGTACTGATGACCTCCAAGTGCACGTGTCCTCATGGGACCACAAATATCAACGTGAATAAGCTGCATTTTTCGGACATGTACCCCCCCCCTCTATCTGTGGGAAATGTTTGCACTTTTAAGTCAGTTTCAGCTTCAAGCTCTGCAACAAGATGTTTGAAATGCATGAACACATCAGATTTTGCCTTTAACCCATACACCCATGTATACCAAGAGTAGTCATCAATAAATGTAACAAAGTACTGATGACCTCCAAGTGCACGTGTCCTCGTGGGACCACAAACATCAACGTGAATAAGCTGCATTTTTCGGACATGTACTCCCCCCCTCTATCTATGCGAAATGTCTGCACTTTTAAGTCAGTTTCAGTTTCAAGCTCTACAACAAGATGTTTGAAATGCATGAACACATCAGATTTTGCCTTCAACCCATACACCCATGTATACCAAGAGTAGTCATCAATAAATGTAACAAAGTAATGATGACCTCCAAGTGCACATGTCCTCATGGGACCACAAACATCAGAGTGAATAAGCTGCATTTATCGGACAACACGCACTGAACCATCCTTTTTTAAGGCAAACCTATGCATCTTGCCCAAAATACATCCCTCACATGCATGAGGAGGCGGAGTCTCCACTAGAGGCAATGCATCTACCATATGACACCTCTGAAGGGTCATCAAACTCCCAAAGCTCATGTGTCCACAGCGGGCATGCCATAGCTCCGCATTTTGCATAGCAGGTGAAATAGTAGTGACTATTAACGCATCATGAGATTGTCTGTCATATATATCCAATAAAAATAGACCCTTATACAAGGTGCCGGACAGCCTAAGTGCATAATCCATCTCTCTGTCCCTAACAATGCATTTTTCATCCTTAAAGATTACTTGAAAGCCATACTTATTAAAAACAAAGATAGACAACAAGTTCTTTGTAATGCCAGGTACAAACAAGACATCTAGAAGCATGAAATCACAACCAACAGTAATAGTGACTGTCCCAATGCCACATACATTATAACTATTGTTGTTCGCACATGTAACACGCTTCCCAACAGGGGCTGAATGCAAAGAGACAAACAAACACTTCCTCGAAAAACTGCGCTTTGACGCCCCACTGTCAAAATACCATGTTTGCTGCCTTTCAGCAGCATTAAATACTGAATCAACCATTGAAGAATCATAGCTGCATGTAAGAAATGCATAGTCCTCTACAAAGTTGGCTGAAGTATCATCATCAATAGATTTGCTGGCTGATGTTTCTTGAACAGCCAAAACGGAGGTTTTTTTTTTTCTCTTTGGCCAATCTCTGTCTGCATTCATCGATATAGTGACCAGGCTTCTTGCAATAATGGCATTTCCCCTTCTTTTTAGTCTTTTCTATATCTTAGACAACCTTATTTGATGGCTGTCCAACATCACCCTTTTGCTGCACCTTTTTACAGTTTGCTTGACTTTTCCTTTGCCTTTGAACTTGGAAAGCATAGCCACATGTCACGAGGACGTGAAAATTTGATGCTTTGCTTATGTTTAATTGATATTTGATTAAAGGATTAATCAAATGTGCAATTAAAAGATGCACATGTGTTGCACATGTAAGGTGCAAGCTACTTTTTCACACTTCAAGACCCAAGGACCCTGTGAAAAAGATGGGTGTCAAAGGCAAAAGTTGTGACAAGTTACACTTGTTAGATTCTAGGTGAATTTTGGTGTCAGTTTGTCCCTGGGACCATTAATTGGCCATTAAGTGTCAGTGGTGACACTAGGGACTAGGCATTAATTAATGGATTAATGCTTGTCCAAGGATCAATTAATGCATGGGACCACTTTGGGTTGCAAAAGGCCTAGCCAATTAATTTTTGAATGGGCAAGGTCAATTTTTTGGGCATGGATTAAAGGCTGAATTAATTTTCAGAATTAATTAATTCTAAAAATTAAATAAATGGCTGAAAATTACTGAAAATGGATTAATAAAACTACCACTTGGTAAAACTTTCCCATGCAAGTGGAGGAAAGGCTAAATAGGGCTGAAGGGAGAGAGAAATCTCGTTTTTTCATTTCGGAGTTATTGGAAAGAGGTGTTGGACTATTGCTACCAGCTTTTGGAGCCATTTCCCAGCCATTGGAGACCATTTTGGTGATGGAGATTGCATATTCTCAACCTTGGGAAGCTGGCAATTGCTGCTGATGCACTTTCTCCTGAAGATCACAGTCTTTGATGCTCCTATTGTTGTTGGTGCATCCGTTTGGGGCTAGTACAACAGGGCAGCAACTGATTTTGATCAGTTCTTCACGACAAATCTCAAAATTTTCTCTCTTTACAGCATTCTTTCATCTCCTTCAGCCTATGCTCAGCCATTCTCAGCAATTCTCAGCCATTTCGAGGAGATTTCAATCATTTTTGGTGGGCTGATCTGTAATTTCTACAATAAACCCTAATTTACAGCAAAAATTAGAGTTTAGCAGCCACCTTGGGATCCGTGCCAGAGATTGAAGGCTCAAAGGACTGAAATTAACAGCTGATAATTGAAGATTATCAAGGGAATTCAGGAGCCAGCCCATCCCAAATTGATTTGGGGCAGCATTTGGCCAGCCAAGGGTCAAATTGAAGAAGAAGTCCTGGGTGAATCAAGGGGCAAATGACCCAAAAGGCTTGCTGGTCATTATGACACCAAGAGCAATTGGTTAGGAGGAGGAGATTGAAGAATCTCAAGTTGTACTCCTTCCAATTGAATGAAGCTAAAGAAATACCGCAAGGGACGCCAATTTTGGAGCCAACAGGGAGTCTACTGTCCAAGAATGCTATGGTAAAGTGTATTTCAGTTTATGTGAATTTATTTATTGCTATAATTAACTCTTAAATCAGGTTATCACCACCCATTCCAAGAAGGAAGGCTGGTTTCACACATCACCTGAACGCAATGCTGCCACATTCTTCCGAGTCTGTTCCTCTTGCAGCAAGAGGCCTTCCAACTCCACAAATGTAAGGGGCTACTGTCCCCCCTCAAAGACAACATCAAAGAGGTGTGGAAACCAAGATATGACTCTGGAAGAGAGTTCAATGTGATGTTTACCAATTTAGCATCCTGAATGACCTCATCAACATTGAGTAGCTACTCACACAAATCTTGTATATGAGTAAGGTGCTTTGTCATGCTATCACCTTCATCCATGGTCACACTCGCCAACTCTCTGCGGAGATAGGATATCCTGGCCTAATTGCATGCTGCAAACGTACGCTCAAGTACATCCCATGGTGATCTTGAGGTCTTACAAGACCGAATGTGCAAAATAATTGCCCTTTTCACTGACAAAGCAAACAAAGAAAGTGCATGTGCATCTTTTGAGTCCCATTTCCTCTAATCCTCGGTAGAAGGAAGAGGAGGGGCAATAGCAGTAGCAACACCAATACCACCACCACCACCACCACTTGCAACCTGTCCTCTAGTGTTACGCTAAGGTGTCTAAGGTGCAAGACCTCCTGGTCACTGCAAATCACCTGTAACATAGTTCCAGAACCATAAAACTCCACAGTGGGTAGTTTGAGCCATCAAGTTTATCATCCTGAGTGAAGACACCAGAATGTTGCTCTGAACATTATTTCCTTGACGTGCCATGCTGTCAATGATAGACAAAAATCTACAACCAAATACTCCAATGCTGAAGTATAGAGTATACTCCTGAAGGTACCAAAATCCCCCACATGATTAAGAAACAAGTACCAAATTGTCACACAAATGCCAAAGTGTGCACAATGCCACCCAAATCAGCTCTCAACCAATAAATTACAACAATATATTGTTGTACCACACCCGCCTCGAAATATATGCCCACAAAAGTACAAAATACAATAACTTAATGCTAATTCTTACCAAAATTTATTGAATTTTTTCAAAATTCTCTTCCCAATCTAATTGTAACAGCAATTAAATAATGTTGTACTCCTTGTTTGTCTTGGCGTGCGTGTCAAGCAAAAGCCCCAAAATCCTTTCTAAAATTTCAAAGAAATTGAAAAATTTTGTACCTTACAATTGGAATTTCTACAGAAATGTCACCTTGGGATGCGTGTCAACAATGAACAACAGCTAAAATCTGCCTCGTGATGCGTTCCGGATCTAAAAAACTGAAAAGCCCCAAATTTTCTTGAGCCAATGTGAGAGAATTTATACAATGTCTATGAGTTTGGTAACAATTTGCGCAAAGGGTCTCCAATCAAGCAAAAGCCCCAATTTTTTTGTGAAAATATCCAAGAAATTGAGAAATTTTTTCAAATTGGTTGTCAATTCAAACTCCGGGAGGAAAAATTAGCAAAAGCCCCAAATTTTCGGGCAACACGAGCTGAGATTCTAGAAGAGATGGTTGAAATAGACTGGAAATTCCAAAAATTTTGAGAAAACCCCAAATCTGAAAATTAGGGTTTTTGCACTTTTTAGGGTTTGCAGAAATTGGCGTGCAACACTAAGAAAATGGCGGGCAGAGTTGAGAAAATGGCAAGCAGAGCTGAAAACAGCAGCAGCTTTTCCAAAACAACTCCTCCTCGGGCTGCGTGCAAGGCTGCATGTGGGACTGCGCATTGGACTGCGTGCAGGCTGAAAACGGCAGATCTGGAGCAGATGATTGAGCTGGACAGATCTAGAGCAAATTGACACATTTGGAGCTGATGGCTGAACTGGACAGATCTGGAGTAGACAAGAGACAGCTCAGCTACAGCTCCTCCACTTCAGCAACATCTCATAGCAGCTGAAAACTCTTCCTTGAGCTGAGAACCAAGCTGCCAGCAGTAGAACCTTGGGTGGGATGGCACCGGCTGACGGTGGTTGAACGGAATCAGCGCGTATGAGCTGCTCCAATACCAAATGTTGAAAAATGGTAGCCAGCTATGGAGAGAGAGAGAGGAGAGACTGGCAGCAAGAGAGTGAGCTGAACCAAAAAAAGAAGAGTGTACTTGCTAGAATGAAAAGATAGAGTAAAAGTACAACTTATGTTTAGATCAAGGGTTAACCTAACCAAGCCTTCCATCAACTAACTAGAGTTAGGTTTATTTTACTCTAGAGCCTAGTGTCACTACTTTAAGTTTGTAAGACACTAGGTGTACACACCTTACATTGACACTTTAATAAGTGTCCACACCACACATTACATTGGGCGTTGCCAATAGAATTAGCAAATTCTAACAACAATGCCTAACCTCTGTAGAAGAAAGTGTCATAGTAGACTACTCCTCAAGATAGTTCTTAATCTAAGGAAAAAAGCATAAACTATAGTGAATCATCTCGATCCACATCAGCTATCTAATTTGAGTCACTTCATCAAAAAAGAGTAGCCTCCTCTCTATACATGATCCCATAGGATAAAGTCTCATGTTAATAGCGCAAATCGCACAAAGCAACTCTCCAACAAGCTTGAGTAGTAGTCTTCAACAATGCCACCACAAAGAAAATATATGGTCAAGTAGCTAACAACGCACTTATAATGGGCAGCATCTAGAAGCGGATCTCCGATTATTAAGAGCTTGGACTCTACATCCATGGGGCAAGAGATAGGCCAACATTTGGCCGTACCAAACTCTACTCAGAGATATAACTATGCTAGAATATGAAGATGGCTTGTGCCATTTTATAGATCTCGTATAACAAACCTTTTCTATATTAATTGTTACGAAGACATATTGGCTCAATGATTCCAACTTAATTTAATGCTTATATACTTTGCAAGGCAATTTGTATTATTTAAGTGTTTCAAGATATGATTAAATGTTCATCTTTCTATTCAAGGGTGGCCAATGGCCGAAACACCCCCTAAAATTATAATTGGGGTCGTCATTGACAAAATGCCCAAGAGAAATTAAAAGTTTAGTTGGGCGGTCAAATTGACCAAAAAGCTCAAATGACTAAGACTTTTACACTCAAATAGTCACATTGACTAAAAGCCCATATAATGAGTGGTTTCAAAAGTGAAACTTGATGCTAATGATCAAAGAAACAAACCATGAAACGGTGAATCTATACAATGAAGCTTTCCAAAAGCTAAATTTAGCGACTCTTGAAATCTAAGAGGTTACTATTTTTGGAAGTTGCTTGAATGGAAATTTGTTCACATCAAAGGCTTCAAAATTTTACAAGGAACAATTTTGTCTTCAATAGCTATCTCGAATTCTTAACCATTGAAAGATTTTTAGAGTATAAGGTTTGAAGGCTTCTTTCTCTAGCAAAGTGATATGAGGCATCTAGAAGAGAACATGTGTCATTTTGAAGAGACGAGTGTCCCTACACTTGTTATTTTCAGCAAAACACTTATCATTTGTAGCCTCTACTTTCTACTTTTGAGCACCCAATCCCCACACCTATATATTGAAAGTCTCTCTCTTCACTTATAATAAGCTCTCGTGCTAAAGTTTCAGCCACATGCTTTATACTCTCTTATCTATCTCTCATCCAAGAAGCATTTTCTACTTGGTTTGATCTAATCCAAGCACTAAAAAAAAAATCAGCTTGTTGCCCAAAGCTCGCAAAAATTAGACTTTCAGAATCCTAATTTTCAAAATTGCAACAAATCAGTCTTTTTGTATTTGGTTCAAGCACCTCCGTGCCCGTGGTTTGTTTCAATAAATTCTTATAAAGACGAAGGGCCCAGTTTCTCTCTCAACGTAGTGTCAACTCTCTCTCTCTCTCTCTCTCTCTCTCTCTCTCTTTTGATGATGATATTTAATCGAATTGGTTGAATTCAAAGTATTGTCATTCTCATATTCTTTTCCATGCTTATATCTCCAAGCCAAGGAAGAAGTGTAGGATCTCTAGATCCATCATGTCAAACTCCTATATCAAGATCTCCCAAATCCGATCAACCTCCAGTGAATCACTCCATGCGATGACAAAGTCACCCGCATACAAGATGAAGAGCAAACAACTGTCACCCACAACCTGGTAATAAAGGTTAGGGTTATAATCTGATCAGTGGAAGCCACTCGATAAGAAAACTGATCAGTTCTCTAGTACCAAGCTCAAGGAGTTTGCTTCAAGCCATAGAGGATCTTCCGCAACCTATAAACATGGTCCTTTCCCTACACAAGAAAACTAGAAGACTATAAGACACAAATCTCCTTCTCAAGGACATCATTCAGAAAGGCATACCTTACGTCTACCTGGATAACAAGCCAATGAAGATAAGCTATAAGAGCCAAGATGACTCGAATGGTAGACATCCAAGCTATAGGTGGAAAGATCTTTGAGTAATCCAACCCTGCCTACTACTAGGTAAATCCCTTGGCAACAAACAGTGCCCTATACTTATCCAAGGATCCATTTGCAAGATACTTAGTCTTATAGACCCACTTCACATCAATCACCTTCCACTTCTTTGGGCACACAACCAATTTCCAAGTCTAATTTTGCTTGCTAAAATTGAGCTCCTCCTACATAGCATAATGCCAAATGTCCTATGCAAGAGCCTCATCAATTGTAGTAGACTCACAATCTTGAATAATATGTGGCATAACGATGTAGTTCACAAACAATGAACTATCCCGCTAGGCCTGCAATCTGGCTGATCTAGATGGGCCTATGGAGATAGCAAAAAAGTGAGAAACAATAAACTCCTGTACAAGGTAAATACCGCCATGGAATGGTGATAGGCCCATCTTGTTGCGAAGGAGATCACCAATACCTATAATGCATGTTTGGGATAAGAACTCCTCTCCTTATGTTAAGATAATTCAAAGGCTAAAGAGAAAGGTTCTCCTTCTTATGGCTCGACACCCCCAAAGAAACCTAAGGGGATAAAAAGAGAGAAGGAATACTTGAAGACGAAGTAGTAGAGGGAAAAGGAGCCAACCATCAAAGGAGGAAGGGAAAAAACTAGAGAGGAAGAATGAGGGGAAGAAGTCGCAACCGCAAACAAAGAAGTGCAAATCAGTAACTTAGAAAGAAGGGTAGGGGATGGGTTTTTTTTTTGGGAAGGGGGAGTTGAAAACGAAGAACCACCTGCAAAAAAACCATCAATAGGATCGTCGAAGGCCAAAGACTTATCAAAGATCACGTCCCTACTCACCTCAATCTTTCTTTTCTCTAGGTCATAGAGCTGATAGCCTTCATGGTCATGCTATAGCCCACAAAGATAAGCTTCTTCCACTTGGAGTCAAGTTTGCTCCCCTCTTCTTATCCACATGGGCAAAGGCATCACACCCAAAGATACCGCTCCTGTAGAAGCATCTTCCATAGTCACTATATCCTGGGTAAAAAACAAGTGCCTAAATGTATAAGACCATGAACAAACCATAGGTTAAAACACAAATTTGGTACATAAAAGACTTTGGCCAAAGAATGTTACTAATCCAACAACCAAAAAATGATCCCCACGCCACAATTGGGTATGGAAGAATTGTCACCAATGGTGACGGATCGCCCTCTAGAACTCATGTCCTTAAGCCAATCTTCTCGATAGGTAATGTGAAAAGAAGCCCCACTCTCCATGAGCTAAGGCTTCTCTATAATGGAAGAAGCAAGAGCGGTATCCTTCTCCTTGAACACATATACGCAGGCAAACTTGGTGGTAGCTAGGATAGCCTTTGAATCGTTAGACCTCTCCTTGGGCTTCAAATGGGGGTACTTCTACCAACACTTCTCTAGATGTGTACCCTTCTCACAATGTGGACACTTGGGTTGCTTCTTATTATCCTTATTATCCTCTTTCATGTCATCCTATTTCTTTGCCTTTGGCCTCACCTTCTACTTCCCTCCTCCTGAACCTATAAAGCCTTTTTGGAGCCGAATCCACTAGTCCCTACCTCTCTAAGTTGCTCGTCATGCTCCAAGACTAGCAAGGCAAACTTCTTCCATAGAAGAATCTATCAGGTCCTCGACGTCAAAAGGTGGTATAGAACACATTGAACTTTGAGGATGGGAGCTCAATCGAGAATCCTTGCCACATCCTCTGAAGGTATAGTCCTCTCAAGGGATGCAAACTCATCCCTCATGTCCTCTAGTTTATTGATGTGATCCTTCGTCAAAGAAGAGTCATCAACATTGAACATCTAAAGATTCTTCTCAAGAGAAATCATGTGGGCAAACGTCTTTTGATGGTACAAAGACGCAAACTTCTTCCATACTTGTGACGTTGTCTTTAAGCTAGTCACATGCACTAGGACAGAATCTTATAAGCTCATGTAAAGGAAGGGTCAAGCTCGAGAGTTGAGCCAATCACATAGGGCTGCACGATCCAGTGTTGTTCCCTCGTGGGAATCCTCCACAAAATGAAGTATAGATAGGGAAGCAAGCTTCCAAAGAGTGAAGGTGTCAAGGATACATTCCACCTTACGTGACCAAAGCGAATAGTTGAAACCATCAAGCCAGTCATCTTTGGGTAAAGAAGGGAGAACATGAACCCGAATAGGTGGTGCTATATTAGGCAGTATAAAGCCAATAGAACAATATGTGAAACATGGAAAGAAAGGGAAAGATAAGGGTGTTCAAAATGATGAGACCGTACAAACCAACATGGTGATCTCAAATCATCATGCCATTGTTTAGAGGTGTGATGGAAAAGTTCCTCATCCAAGTCTTCAAAGCCTTGGAGCTGGGATCAAACATCTTCATATAACCTACAAATACACAAAGGCTGCTGCAGTTTTTTGTAGGAGGGCTCGTACAAAGGAAAAATCGACAACACTTGCAAAGAAGAGTTGTGGATGTCCCACCTTTGTTGAAAGTCATGTATAAAATGCAAAAATTTTATGTTAACAGCAATGAGCAGCAGGTTGAAACTTGAGTTTTCAACAACAGAGTGATCTTCTCTTTGACTGGAAACTCTGTGTCCTCACATAGGCTATAATACCATGTGAGAGCATGATGGAAGAGAATCACAAACACAAAGAGAAAAGGAAAGAAGAGAAAGCAAGAAGAGAAGAATGACCTACATTCTACAAAGAAGAAAGCTTAATACAATGAGGACCAATCGGCCCCTGCATGCAACCCAAGGCAACCTGTTGTCCTCGATGAAGACAAAGAAGACTACACCCATCTAACAAAGCACCTATTCAAGACAAAGAAGAATGACCAACCAGCCAGCAAGGTACAACCATAAATAGCCAAATACACTAACAACTAGCCAACCAGCAACAAAATATGCCAAAAATACTGGCCAACCTGCACAATTGCTGATGTGGCATCACTAAATGCTGGCATGGCAAGTCCAAGCCATTTGAAGCTGATCACAGCCATCTCGGGCAACACAAGTACCAAACAAACACATAAACCTAGGAGAAAACACAATCTAAACTCCAAATGCCCCTATCAACCTTTAACTAGGACTCACAACCAAGAGATGACAAATTGACAAAATACACCGAGCTAACAAAAGCTATCTAATCATTACATGATTCACATAGTTTTTCATACGAGTCTTCTTAACCCTCTTCATGGTGATATATGTTAGGATATCAGTGAGGAGATGCAAGTAGAAGTTGAGAAACTTGATAAAATCTTGGCCCCTGAGAAAATATTGGCACATAAAAAAAGAAAAGTCTAGGGTAAAGTTTCTCATCACTATATGGAAAATCTTCGTACTACAAAATGGATGGAGAATAATGATTTGATAGAATCACTACATTTGTTACAACTTTAACTTCATGCTTTCCAATTGAAACCAACTTTGGTTTGAGCTCAAGCTCGATCAAGCTCGATAGACGCAAACCTAGAGCACTACCTAATGCTCACTTGGGGGATTGAGCTTCTACTTCCTTGGTGTAAATATGCTCTCATATCTAGCTATTATTTGGAAATCTTTTGGACTCCATACAAAAACTTCTATGATTAGTCTATTGAACATTTTTCGAGAACTTTAGCTTTGTACAATTGTGATTAGTTGTATACATTCCCAACACATGGAGTAACAGTAGTGTACTTAGTTACTTGTAAACATGTATGGATACATTGTCAATACACGGAACAACACTAGTATACTTAGCTTCTAGAAACATGTATTAGTCATTTCATATGATATATTCAATTTTAACTATGTGCAATCAAGCTCATTTGCAATATTATGGGAGGGGGATATGTCATCAAAATGAAAAACAAACTTAGTTATATAATTAAACTTCACTACGATCTTTAATAAGAATGAACTTTAATTTAGGTATTAAACAAATTCCATGAGTCACAATAATTCTTGGCCTTATAAGGACCAATTCTTAGTATTGATAGCATCTTTGAATTTTTCATTGAATTTTCTTCAAATTCATAACCACAAAAGTACCCAAAGGGCAAAACTCCCTCCTTTTGAGCTATCTATTTTGACTATAATGTTGAACTTGATTTACTAGGCACTCGAGGCTTGAGCCAGATTTGTTTCCTCCAGCTTATGTGACTTTTAGACTCTCCTCATATGAGTATAATATTTATTTTCCTTTTGTTGTCTCAAAGCTCAATAACAATATAGAGGTAAGGTTGTCTTTGAAAATAACCCCAAGTAGCTTGACTCACTTGTTGAGACGACAACTTCTTTCCACCCTCCAATACAAGTGTGAAATAAATGGCTTCCTGCCTTCCTTGAGAATATTATTCAAGGAAAGTGTAAAATTGTGACCTACAAGACCCAAAAATCTAGTCAAAGGTTTTCAATCAATAAGCGTGCTATATTGATGATCCAAATGGGTTTATAGATTTCACACACTTGGAAATAACAAGTGGTTGAATTTTTTAATTTACGTGAGCAACATGCAATTTCATAGTTTAAAAGGGAAGCTAAAGACCTTGGTTTTAATATTGCATTTGAAAATAGGAAACTCATGATAGAAGAGAAACCCAAACTCAAGAGGTAGATACCATCACTTCCATGCAAAGAAGAGTGGGGAAGGATCTTATGTACCTCGAGAATATAAAATGTCAAAACATGTGCTTAAATTTGCCTTATCCTTCACTTCCATGCAAAGAAGAGTGGGGAAGGATCTTATATACCTCGAGAATATAAAATGTCAAAACATGTGCTTAAATTTGCCTTATCCTGCCCTTGAAAGAGGGTAAAATATGGATCCTAATTTCTTCTCTCAACCAAACACACAGCTTTCGCAGGATACAAAACTTAGAAAAATACTTTGGCACATTGCTGGGGATACATGGAATGTGTAAAACACAACTGGTGATTGTATATCGAAGAGGATCTTTACCTGAATTATTCCCATCTCACCCCCTGCAACAACCAATTGCCCATCGGGTCGAAAAACTCCAGAATAAGCCTTGATATTTCAAAACGACAAACAAATCAGTCTGATAAAACAGAAGCCTCAGAATCACAAATCCAAAGCTACATGCCCACGAACAAAAGCAATCAAAAGAGGAAAATTCCATACAAACACTCGTAAACGATACTCGATAAAAAGTCACGACGTAGAATGATGATCTGAAGGGAAACGAGGCTCACCACGTCAGAAAACCGTGATATAGTCTTCTTAACCTTACAAGTATTTCCATCATAAACGGAGACCTGGTAAGAGAAACACGAGAAAGGTGAGAAATGTGTATGTGCACGGGGGTGCGTGTGTCTGTGTGTGCGTGCGTGCAGGCAAAAGCTAGCTATTTTTTGGCAGGCATGATCTTCTTACTCTGGTGGAGGAGGTGACAGTGAAATCGTGAGGAGGCTCTGGACAGAAATGCACGCAAGATACGCCTGCAATCTGCTGTTGGATGTCCTTGGTGGAGAAGGATTTCCAGAACTTAGACTCGGCGGCCAAGGGCTTCCGAGATGGCGCGAACTCCTTAGGTCGGACGGGCCTGTAACCGTGGTGGTGAGCTACTTGTTCTTCCATGGGATCTCTGTTCTCTCTGTCTCTTCTCCAGCTCCTCCCCTATCTCTGTTCCTGCGTCGTCTTCGTCTTCTTCTTTCTGCCCGCCAGGGTTTTCTCGTTTAGTGAGGGTTTTAGGACGACCTGAAGAGAACCGGCGAGTATTTACAAAAGAACCGAGCTTTAATGTGAATCGTAAAATACGAGCGCTCATCTTTCTCTTTCCTCTTTTTCCTCTCTCTTTCTCCCCCTCCTCTCTCTCTCTCTCTCTCTATTTTAGTTTATTTTTTCTCTTTTTATTTTTTATTTTCTCTTCTCTCTCCTCTTTATTTTTCCTTTTTTTCCTCTCTCTCTTCATTCTCTTTTTTTTTCATTTCTCTTCGTCTCTCCTTTTCTTCTCTTTGCGAATTTCTTCTCTCTCTATCTTTTATTTTCTTTCTCTTTTTTCTCTATTTTATATTTTCTTTCTATAATTCTCTCTACATGTTTTCTCTCTCTCTCTCTCTCTCTCTCTCTCTCTCTCTCTCTTCTTTTTCTTTTTCTTCTTTCACTTTCTTTCCCCCCAATCTCTTTTAAAGTATGTAAATTTTATCTTTTCACTATATATAATTCTCTCTTTATATTTATATTCTCTCTCTTCTTCTCCTTTCTCTCTCTCTCTCTCTCCACCTCCTTTTCTTCTTCTCCCCTTTTTCTTAATTTTCTATTTTTTCTTCTCTCCCTCTCTCTCTCTTTTAAATTTTATCTTTTTATTCTCTCTCTCTCTCTCTCTCTCTCTCTCTCCCCCTTCCTTTCTTTCTCGAAAAATATTTAAATTTTTAAAAAACTTTTCTCTTTTCTCTTTTTTCCCATCTCTCTTCCTCTTTCTTCTTCTTATTCTTCTTCTCTCTCTTTCTTTCTCTCTCTCTCTCTCCCCTCTCCTCTTTTCATTCTCTCTCCTCTTTTTTTCTCTCTATAATTTTTTTTCTTTTCTCTTTCTTTTAAATTTTATATTTTCTCTCTCTATTATTCTCTCTTTGTGTTCAAATTCTCTCTCTTCTTCTTCTTATTTTCTCTTTCTCATTTTCTTATCTGTCTCTCCCTCCTCTCTCCTCTCTTTTCCTTTTTTCTTTTCCTTTCTCTCCCTCTCTCTTAAATTTTATATTTTCTCTCTCTATAATTCTCTTTCTCTCTGTTCTCCCTCTCTCCCTCCCTCCCTCTTCTCTTCTTTTTTTTTGCTCTATATATCTTAAATTAAAATTTTAAATGTAAATTTTTTATTTGATTAAAATAAGGAAAGAGAGATTAAACTTTTAAATGTAAACTTTTTGGTTAATTAAAATAAGAAGAGAGGGAGAAAACCTAGGCCCTACACATGAGAGAGAGAGGGGAGGGGGAGGAATTTAATTAAAAAGGGGAGGGAGAAAAGAAAGAGGGAGATTATAAGTGAGAGAGAGGGGAGGGGGTTTTAATTTTAAAAAGGGGAAGGGGGGGGGGGGGGGGGGAGGCTTTAATGAAAAAAGGGAGGGGAAGAGAAAATGAGATATTACACGTGAGAAAGAAGGGAGGAGAAGGGGAGGGAGGTTTGGAAAAGGAGGTAGGTTCGGGAAGGGAGGTTTGGAAAAGGGGGTAGGTTCGGGAAGCCCTCTGGAGGTTTGGAGCTTTCCGAACCTATAGCTAAAATAATATAGTAGTAAGATTCCCCAACCATAGAGAGTTTTGCAGAACTTGTAGAGCCAAGTCACTCTTAGGTCTCGAGATCTAAGCGTCATCGCTGAACTCAGTGCAACCACATGTGACCGTGGCACCATGACTACATCCCATAGATTTCAAGACTTGGCACAATCTACCAAGCCACTCCAAAAATGGAATGACCTCATGTGCCTAGAGAACTCGACCACCACAAGACGATTGTCCCCTGTTGCAAGTGTCCTTGTTTGCAGATTCCACTGTTACAAGCATCCCTTCTAGGTATGCAGCTACACCTCCACCTTGTGCATGATGTTATCTTCCTCTTTGCACAAACTTGCCTACCATCCACCTTGCCAGATGAAACACAAAAACTTCGAAAAAGGAACATGCATAAAACATCTAGAGACTAACTTGTCTATCCATGAAAGCTTGATATTGTCCCTCGTGTGATACAATAAGCCCGGCCTCTTCCCCCCCCCAAAAAAAACTTGCCCCCACCCATAAAATGAATGCATCTAGGCCCAACATCTATTGTGATTTTGGACATTTTTGCAAAAGAAATCCATGCATGAAAATGCTTTGGAAATGGCTAGTTCTCTAATGTCATGTACTGCATCCATGCTAAGAAAGAGTATTGTGTATGCAATCATTGATGCAACTCTTAATGTTAAGGAATTGAACATGTCTTCATATGCATGACTCTCCTATGTGATGAGGCATTCAATCTTTTTGTTCTCATGTATCTTCATTTGTATATTTTGTTTGTTGTCCGCTCACATATTGTCCAAACTTCATGCAAATCGCCCCTATAAAGTGGAGTCTATGGGACATATTATAATGCATTGCTTTGCATTTCACCTTTGTTTTGTTTTAATATATATATTGCACTATTTATAAAGTTGTCCACCATGTCATTTGTATTGTGGCAAGAATCAACATGAGCATATGAACACAATGTTTCATTACTTGCTTCAATTCATAATTGTGATCCAAAGGTTGTATAATGCATAACACAACTATATTCTTGCTTCAAAACATGTTATGCAAGCACAATGGATTTTCTCACTTACCAATAATTTTGCATATGGATGCTTCACTGCTTTCATTTATATTAATGTTTCATTTATAGCATGCTTATTTCAATGTCCTTCATCCTAATCTTAGTACCCAAGGTGAGTTTGCTTCCATTTTATTTTATCATGTATACTAGCTTTCTTAGACCAAACCTCAACTCTCTTCCCAAGAGGATTAAATTTTTTGCATTTCCAAAGGAGGTGAAGCTGGTCTTCATCACCTGAGTAGTAGAATCGACAAGGAATACAAAGTAGAACCCACTTCGTAAGCTATTGAATAAGCTAAGTGGTGCATATCGAGGATATGTGAAATTTACTACAAAACCATGAAAACAGTATCCTCACATTCATAGAAATTATGAAAGTGGTTCCAAATGTGTCCACATAACCAATGGTGGCTCCCTTGTATCTCGTATAGATGGGGTATCTCAAGAAGTAATTTTGCATCATTTTCTCAATTCTACATACCTCTATCTTATGGTCATATCTAAATCCTCAATTCAATGAACATACCCCTATTTTAAAAGATAATAACATGAAGAAGGCTATATGTTTAGGACTTCATGGCTTTGTAGGTTAGTTATTTCAAGCTATATAGTGAAAGTGTGGCAACATTGCAAGAAAATATTTCATAACCCTATGATTAGTGAAGGGGATGATAACGAGTGCAAGATGGAGTTAATTTTGACTAATGATATATACATAACGGTAGGCATCATAACCCACTCTCCATGATATAAATCTTTTATAATGTCATGTGAAAATAGAAGTTGTAGCGTTAAGGCCAAAGAATAGGCCGTTGTTCAACGTCAAAGATGACATTGTTCTTCTATCGACTTTGGCTTTGTTGTTGTACTACATGCACTATTTCAAAACCCCAAATTCATGCTTTACAAAAATTAACATGTCTTTTTTTGGAAGGACTTTTCAACATGGAAGGGAAAGCGCTCAATAAGAGAAGGTAAATCCAACTCTAGAGAGTAGATATACGTTAGTGTTGTGGATAACCCCCCCACCAAAAAAAATAAGTAATCAACATCATAGGTATTGAATCATCAAAGAGAAAGCACTCCCACCATTGAAGAAGAACAAACTATTCATAATTGTTGCGACGCTGAAAGTAACTTTATATTAACTACTAGCAAGTGGATACAAAAACAATGAAAACAATGATATGGATAGACTATCTATAGATAAAAGTCATTCCTCATTATGAGGGCATACTCCATGAGGTTGTTTATGATCAACTCGCCCTCCCTACATTGGTTACCCATGAATATCTCATCATCCCAATGGGCAAAGTGGTATAGATTGGGATTGTCAACAAGGGGATCATTCAAATCCACATTGTAAATGCCTTCCACATCCTCCTCATCATGGTCTATCAGCATATTGTGTAAGATGCAACATGCATTCCTAATTTTGGGCAAGGAACGCAAGCCAGGGTTTTGAATAGTTTTGCCAAGGTAAAGCCATGATCACTTGAGCTTGCCGAATGTGCGCTCCACCACGATCCTTGTGGAGGACTGCATGTAGTTCTAGTTTCACCTGAAATTATTAGTGAACTCATCCTTTTGAAAATGTGTTATCAACCATGGGAGAAGAGGATACCCACCATTGCCAACAATGCATTGCCTTATTCTTACATCTCCAAATTCGAACTAAGCACCATTTAATCATGGCAAAGCTTTAAGATAGTGAAGTTCCTTAGAACTCTTGTGTCATGTGCAAAGCATAGCCAAGCAATGTTGACATTCAAAAAATGCATACCTCCATCCACAATTCCTTGGACAATCCTGTTATAATATGCATATAGATTGAACTAGTTGCCTTCATTCTCAAGGGGAGGCAAGTCTAGCTTCAAGTGGGTTGCATCAATTGCCCCACAATATAGTTGGGGAACGAACGCAAAGCTTGAAACCCCTCCTTCACCTCAGTGAGCTTGGACACATTTGAGGCCACTGCAACAAACGCCTTCCATTTCTTCCCAAGGAGCAAGTGAAGTCCTTGACAATCTATGCGCCCAAAACGTTAAGAGACATCAATGCACCACATGCCAAATGATAGCCTTAGGATAGTGATGGCCACCTTCCTCTCCACATAGAATATTCTCATGAGCACATTTTGAAGATACAATGGAATCCTTCCTTGGCGCAAGTCGTTGTGAAAAAGAGAGCAATAAGATCAAATGATTCTATAAGAAGACAAAAAACCTCTCTGAGTTTAGCATCATCGACATGTGCAAAGGAGACATAATGGTTCCACCAATTAATCGATGACCTGATTTTACATATCAAGACACAAAGTGGTTGTTGGAAGTGATGATGTTTGGTGGCACCAACCAAACTATAAAGACAAGAGTTGTGGCAAAATAAAGGCATTGTCAACTTCGATTTATTCCTCTTCAGGTGAGATACGCGCATTTGGTGCACAGATTGATCGCCGTATGCGCGCGTAGTGAGCGTCAAAAGGTCCCCAAGAACAAAAGAACTCTACTTTTTACACAAAAACCAATGAAGAAAGCTTGCACGACATGAACAAGAGACCAATTGGGTGCAATCTCCCCCCATGCCTTGTGTGAGCGCTCCACAAAGCATGTATTTCATATATTATTCATCTTCAAGCTCAAATAATAGCCCAATTTACAAAATAGCACGCTTTAGCTTTTGAGTTTGCTTTTGTGCCAATAAAGAATTAAAGCTAATGGGTGCCCAATAAGTCAGGCAGTACCCAAATACAATGTCCAATACAAATATTTAAATCGTGCGCCCATGCGCATACAAAAATAATAAATAAATATCAAGCGCTTTAATAAATAAGCGCGACAAAATATAGGTGCCATGCCTAAGATACGTGCCCATAAAAAATTGATGATAATTTGAATACACGCTATTCTCCAATGCTTCCCAATACCACCGTTGCTCGCTCTACACATCAACTGAAGCATTCACAATTGTTAGAAAAATAATACAATTAAACCGACAAAAGTGAATACCTAGCAGTCTTCAGCTAATCCTAACCTTAATTTATTACGAGTGCGCACTCTAAACTCATAAATGTTTATTAATTTAAATATGTATTTTGCGGAATCACCAGCTATGGAATCACCCACGTACACATAAAATTAACAAAACGCCCGAAAAGGATAGGTGTCCCCATCGACTTCTCGCACAAAGAATCCACTTTGTGTATGAGCCCCGATAATAATAAAATTTTACGGAATCCGCCGCAAAACCTCACGGAATCCACCGTGGAATATGCCTCCTGACATCATACCCCCGGGGTGGGATAGCAATTGTCCTCAATTGCTATTAGCTCAATGTGGAGCTAACAGTGTGGGGAAAGCATTTAAGTCTCTAGCGTGCATCCATTGGGCCTCTTCAACAATATGATTTTTAAACTTGACCAAATATCTAGAATATTTACGGCCAGTTCTAGTGGTCATAAAGTCAGTACCTATAATAGTTTCAGGCTCAAGGATTTCAGTTTCATCATCTAGTAAAGGAGGGCTTTCATAGACAGGGTGTACAGGTAATTGGCCTCTAAAAGGTCGTAATAAACTGATATGGAAGGTATTGTGGATTTTCCAATGTGGTGGTAATTCTAGTTTAAATGCATTGTCATTGATTTTGTGTATGATTTTGAATGGTCCATAAAATCTAGGTGCTAATTTGACAACAGGGTGCTTATCTACACTTTGTAATCTTCGTTTTTCTATTCGTAACCAAACATGATCATCAACTTTAAAATTTATAGCCTGTCTTTTCTTGTTTGCTTGTTTTGTATATGATTGTTGGGCTTTTGCAATCATATATTTAACTTCATAAAAAATAGTGGTATGCATGTTAGCAATATCATCAACAGTTTGAATTTTGTTTGATAATGATGCAACAGGTGTAGGCAATCGATATCCATAAATAACTTCAAAATGGTGCTTTCTTTATAGCTGTATGTGATGTATTATTATATGCAAACTAAAGTAAATGTAGATGTGTATCCCATGTGTGTGGTTTTGAAATGGTGTAAGCACGTAAAAGATCTAAAATAGTATTGTTAGTAGCTTCTGTTTGACCGTTTGTTTCAGGATGAAATGCAAATGAAAAATCAATCTTTGTTCCTAAGTTAGCAAACAAAGTAATCCAAAAATTATTACAAAATCTAGAATCACGATCGGAAATAATAACTTTTGGTAAACCATGGTTAGTGAAAACAGTTTTAAAAAACAATTGAGCAGCTTGAGATGCAGTTAAAGTTTTCTTGCATGGAATAAAATATGCTTGTTTGCTAAACCTGTCTACAACAGTCCAAATCATATCGTGGTTAGCTTTAGTGTTAGGTAAACCAGTGATAAAATCCATTGAAATCTGTTCCCATGGTCGTGATGGAATAGATAATGGCATTAGTAAACCATATTGTTTACCATGGTGTCTTTTAACTCGTTGACAAACTAAGCATTCAGATACAAAGTTAGATACATCAGTGTCCATATGTGGCCAATAAAAATCTTTAATCAATGTACGCAAAGTAGATATAATTCCTCTATGACCTTGATATGGAGGACAATGAATTTCATGCAAAACAAATGATCGAAATGGAATTGTCACACATAATCTTTTTTCATAAAACATGAATCCATTATTGTAAGACAGCGAATCAATAGGAATCCAATTATTTGCAACTAATTTATCCCAATCAGCTTGAAAAGTAGGATCCTGATGATAAGTATCTTTCATAGGGATAAGGGAATCAAATGATATCACAGAAATATTTTGAATTGTCGGTCTTCTACTCAAAGCGTCAGCTACAATATTCTCTTTTCCTGGTTGATATTGTATAAGGGGATGAAAACTTTGAATAAAAGCGGCCCATTTAATGTGTCAGTCAGATATTTGTGGTTGACTAAGGAGATGTCTAATGCTTTGTTGGTCAGTTTTGATCATAAATTCAGATCCCATTAAATAATGTTTCCATTGACGTAAGGCTTGTACTACAGCTAACAATTCCTTGTCATAGGTAGAATATTTAAGTTCGGATGGTTTGAGTTTACAGCTAAAGTGGGCTATAGGATGAGAATCTTGCATAAGGACGGCTCCTATTCCAGATCCACTAGCGTCATCAACTACTAAGAAGAATGGTCTATTGAAGTCAGGTAGTTGTAATATAGGAGCATGAGTTAAAGCATGTTTCAATAAATCAAAGGATTTTTGTTGATTGTTAGACCAGTTATACACAATACCCTTCTTTAAAAGTTTTGTCAAAGGTAATGCAAGTAATGAGAAATTCCTCACAGAACACAGGTCAGTCACCGTATGCACGCATAGTGAGCGTCAGAAGGTTCCCAAGAACAAAAGAACTCTACTTTTTACACAAAAACCAATGAAGAAAGCTTGCACGACATGAACAAGAGACCAATTGGGTGCAATCTTCCCCCATGCCTTGTGTGAGCGCTCCACAAAGCATGTATTTCATATATTATTCATCTTCAAGCTCAAATAATAGTCTAATTTACAAAATAGCACGCTTTAGCTTTTGAGTTTGCTTTTGTACCAATAAAGAATTAAAGCTAATGGGTGCCCAAGAAGTCAGGCGGTACCCAAATACAATGTCCAATACAAATATTTAAATCGTGTGCCCATGCGCATACAAAAATAATAAATAAATATCAAGCGCTTTAATAAATAAGCGCGACAAAATATAGGCACCATGCCTAAGATATGTGCCCATAAAAAATGATGATAATTTGAATACACGCTATCCTCCAATGCTTCCCAATACCACCACTTCTCGCTCTACACATCAACTGAAACATTCACAATTGTTAGAAAAATAATACAATTAAACCGACAAAAGTGAATACCTAGCAGTCTTCAGCTAATCCTAACCTTAATTTATTACGAGTGCGCACTCTAAACTCATAAATGTTTATTCATTTAAATATGTATTTTGCGGAATCACCCGCTATGGAATCACCCATGTACACATAAAATTAACAAAACGCCCGAAAAGGATAGGCGTCCCCATCGACTTCTCGCACAAAGAATCCACTTTGTGTATGAGCCCCGATAATAATAAAATTTTACGGAATCCATCGTAAAACCTCACGGAATCCACCGTGGAATATGCCTCCTGGCATCAGCATTTTGAACACGTACATCAAGAGCTTGCCCAAGGATAGTTAGCAATGTAGGGAGTGTTTTTAGAAGTGTCAATAGTGTGAAGCTTTTCATTCGCACCCAAGCAAAAATATGCATATCCACATTGACAAATTACACGGCTGTGTTGTTGGAAGTGCCATTAGAGTTCAAGATAGAGGTGAGTGGTTGTCCATCTTGAATGAAAGAAATGCATGTTATGTGTTGCATATGCGAGGTGGGATAGCAAATTTTTATTGTGGTAAGCAGTGCACACTTGTTGGAAAATATTGGTTCAATGATTTCTTTGTGTAAGCAAGTGCAATAGAGAGAATGCCAGATATTGAAGGGTAGATCCATATAGCCAATGCAAACACACTATAGGGGGCCTTTCTGAATGGGCACATAGAGAGAGAGAGAGAGAGAGAGAGAGAGAGAGAGAGAGAGAGAGCATTCTGGTTGAGAGCATTGAGAGCATCTAATGATGATAGTCAAAGAAAGCATATAGAAGTTAGCTAACCATGACATTCAAGAGGTAGCATGGAGAGAGAAAGCAAGAGGCAAAGAAAACAACACAAAGGCTGATTGGCTGTGTTATTGCAGCAGTCATTATGGGCTGATTGATGGGGGTCATGGTCAAATGTTTTTTGGGTCAATTCTTTGGGGCCATGAGAGAAAGCGGCATGTGAAAGATTGTGGCCGAGTGGTTAACTTAAGTTAACAAATACATACTAGCTAGTCAGCCTGCTATCACACTTCATACCATTGCTTCTGGTTGCTCAATAAAATTACTTTTTAAAGGCATTCTGCATGCAAATGGGCATTGGAACACATGTGATTGTGCAGCGGTGATGATGCTTGCATTTTTCTTTTTGCACGAATGGTTGTGACCATCACTCTCTCTAAACTTCATTTTACTTGAAACAAAGATGTTATTCTCTTATTAATAAGAGAATTGTATCCCAAAATAATTGAAAGGAAATAGAAAATGTAGTTCCAATCACTAGAATTAGAAGAAGGCACGCGAAACTTAGCTCCATTAGATACAATAATGCCAAAGTGCAATTGATACACTCTAACCACACATGAAAGATCCATGAACTGACGATGCTCCCAACATTGTGGGATGTGTAAAAATATATATTTTGAATCAAGAATGCTTCCAATGGGGTGAAAACATAGAAACCATGGACATGAGTCCTATATTAAATCTCTACAAATGCTAGATTGGAAGAATCCAAGTATGGGAGATGTGGCAGACACTCGACAACATAAGAAATGCTAATGCACATAATGCGTGAATTGTTCCTAGAGACATAGCTAAGTATTTAATACATAGTAATATGTGTAGATAGGAGTGGACATTTGAAGAAGCCAGTGAAAAAAAGAGAGATCTTGGGCACACCGAGTGTAAATTTAAGCAAGAGAGGTAAATATTTAGAAAGTAAACTCTATATAAATACAAATATGAAAACATTGAACTTATCAAAGCAAAGCTAGATGAAAATTCACATTACACAATGCACCAATGAAGAAAACCTATTTTTGGTAGAACATGTGATCCAACTTAACATTGAATTAGATTTCTATTTGGTAAAATCAATAACAAAATATGTGTACAAGGATAACCTTATTTATACAATTTTAAGGATACCAATATTGTTATTGAATTGAAAATATTATTTTGATGATGCAATCTATAGAATATTTAAAATTTTATGAAGGCATATCATAAGAAGCCTACATAATGGTGTAAGTGGAATGGAGATACCAATAGATTCTTATGCAAAAATGATAAACTTGGTCTACATACATTGAAACCCATATCCTACAATTCTCCCTTAAATGAGATGAGTCTTTTGCAGACTGAAGTGTTTATCTCACTCTCTAATATCCATGAATCATGCCTCTTTCGTCAGTGTGATATCCAATAATCACCTTGTTTCATACACTCCCTCTAGTGCACCTTTCAACTTGTGGGAGCTTCTCGCTTGACTGCCAAGACCCATGGACCACTTATTGTTTCAAGTGTTTCAAGCCAAGTGCAATGGCTACCTCTCACATAGCGGTACGCGTTCTCACACCTATGAGTATAGTGAGCTTACCTCCATGCTTGATCGAGTTGCCTCCTCCCTTAAGCACTTTGGTAGCTCCACGATCCAAGGTGCAAGCTCAAGCAAGCTCGATCCTCAAGCTCTAAGCTCCATGCTCCATTGTTGCGTGTGAGATAAGAGAAGACAAGAGAAGAAGAAGAGAGGAGAAGATGAAGAGCTTCTCCACCACAATCCCTCACCCTCGCACACTCACTCCCTCACTCCCTCTCTCAAGAACAAGCTCAAGCAAGCAAGAACAAGAAGAATAAGAAGAAGAGGAGAGCTAGTTTTGGTTACACACAAGAATGAGCTTCTTCATTTATTTTTTGCCTTTTATACAAAATCCTAATCCCCTTTGGGAACCCATCCCTTTTTTACATGCCCGGCCATTTTAGCCTAGGTCCTCTTTTCATATTCCCTTCTTATTTCCATTGTGTCTTCACCCATGCCTGCCTACATTTACAAATTACATAGGAGGGAGTCTAATACTCTTTTACAAATATTTAGAGAATGTTTTTATATTTAAAGTGCACCTTTTCTCTTTTACGCTTGCCTTGAAATTTCAAGGTTGTAATTGTGCTTTTGGCATTTTTTCCTCTTATTTCTTCAACTAGGCCGCCTTTTTCCACTTTGCCCTATGTCTTTTTTATTTTCTATTTGCTTTCTTTGCATTGGGGTTAACACTACCCCCCTCCTAGTTGAGTGCTAGTCCCATGGCACTTTTTTTTGTGCTTGTTGATGAGGGCTTGGGTGGTTAAAGGGTTTTCATGTGGGCCGATGATGGGGCTTCATGGAGATTGGATGTGGAGAAGAAGCATCACCAATTGGATGAGAGATTGCGAAGGTGAAGGATAGATCTAAGTGGATAATGGGGACCTCCAATGTTAGCGGTTGATCGCAGTTGTTGAGTGTACCTGAAAAAGACAAAGGAAGTGCACTACCTAGGGTGTGTCTACCTCACCATGCTATGCGGGTTGTCCATGCTAGTGAGATTGGGAGTTGGGTTGAAAACCTCAGGAAAGCTTGTGGTATTGTCCCACACTTGAGAACCTAGTTTGTGTACAGGGGAGGTGTTGTGGGTGTGACTTAGGGAGATAGGTCTAGCACAAACTCCCTAGGTGTATCCTGCCCTTGATGTGCCCTAAGTGCGAAGTGGGGGGATAGGAAGGGGTAGGGGGTTAGGCACAGAGCCAATCGACCGAGGCCATGAGATGCATCTAACTTGAGGACCCCTAGGTGCAGTGTTTGTGCCACCCTAATATTACATGAGAATTCTATTTCGTCCTTTTTTGTGCTTCTTCTCTATCTTTTATTGTCCTTTTCTCCTTTCTTTTTCTCTTTTCTTTTCTTTTCGCTCCTTTTCTTTATTTATTTATTTCTTCTTTTTTCATTTTTATTAAATGCTTTATACATGGTGAGAAAGTACGCTAGTTGTCATCCCTATGCTCTTTAGGGGCTATGCTACGAGAGCCTAAGGGACTTGGTAAGGAAGGATCTGCTCAGCAAGTAGCCTTTTTTATGTTGATGTGGACATTTAGAGGTGTCATTGATAGGAAGGGAGGATGACTGCACTTAGTGAAGCAGTTATCATTCATATCTTCTAGGATGGCCATGCAAAAAGAAGAGAGGAGCACGGCCCTCATCATTAGTCGAGCCATCGCATCTATCTTTATATGTGTGACCGACATTAGCTGGATACAGTTGTAAACGTGTGTGACATTCAATAAGTCAGTGTAGTCGGTGACTTAACCACAGTTAGTCTTGGTTAGTCATACCTATGTGTGTAGGTCTCTTTCAATTAGTATGATGGAAGAATAATGGAAGAAGAAGAACAATGAGGTGACTCATCTTCCGCTCCACTCTGTTTCTCTCCCTCTCTTCCAACATGGTATTAGAGCTTGAACACCTGAAGCCTGAAGGCTTGGTAGTGGCCATTTGACATCAAGACATCAGATCTGAAGAAAACATCATCAAAGGAGACTGTGCCTATAGCCCGTTTTTTGCATAAGCTATATCTTGCTATAGAAATGGTTTTTGGAGAAATGGCCCTTAATTTCTGACCGTTTCGACTTGGTCTACAACTTTGCAGAGAGACTTTTTTCAAATTCCTCACAGATTTTGAGATATTCAGCACAGACCTGTGCATATTGGTCGTTTACTATAGTAAACAGCAGGTGATCTCAGGGCACTGGTGGCTTTTATCCTAACAAATATGCCCTTATTATTATGCATTTGAGCATGATATTGGAGTGTTAAAATGCTCAGTTTTGGAGCTTATTGCTGGTTGGAAACAGTGAATTGGTTGCTGTCATGAATTTGAAAACAATATACCTACAAGGTTGAAGTATCTGTGATGCTTATTTGCTACTGACAAATGCTTAGATCATACCACTCGAGTGGTAGATACTTTTTGGGATATTGTGAGTGCCAAAAGTCCAAAGTTTGGATTTATTTGTTGCTGTTTATACCAGGGTATTGACTGGTTATTGTCTGCAGGAAGGATACCTATCTTCACTTGACATACATGCAATATATTCTGATCAGTTGGACATGTATCAACTTTTGCATAGAGTGGCAAAACTGAATGAGATGTTTTGGGGCTGTTTTGGGGTCTGAATACTCTTGTTTTAACAAAGAAAATACTACTGGCTATAGTAGTGGGCTAGCTGTATTTGGTATTGCTACTTGCATACAGTACAAACATTGATACTTGTATGGATATAATTTGTTGCTAGGATGTTTTGCCACTACAATAGAATGTTTTGAATTGATTTGAGCTTGGTTTATGCTCAGTCGAATATGTTTTTTCATTGTTGGAATACAGTTTACAGCAAGTAGGTTGTCAAGAAAACTGTCATGAATTGCAAGAAACTGTCCTGAATAGTAAGAAACTTGTCCTGAACTATAAGAAAAGGAGTCAGATACTTACAGGTTGTATACATCACTGAATACCTAAGCGAAAACTATGGAAAATGCTCAAGGCACTAACAATATCATTCAAATTGTGGGAGAAAAGCTGGACAACAAAAATTTTGCTTTATGAAAGTTTCGTATGAAGAATTTTTTGGTTGGCAGAGGTTATTGGGACTTATGTACAAGTGATGAGGCTGAACCTGAAATACATGAAAGGAATCCGACAAATGATTAGAAAAGGGCTCATAAGCTATGGGCTGAGAGAGCATGCAAGGTGTTACATTGGTTTTCCTTATGTATATCAGATGCTATGGTTATACAAATTACTGGATGCAATTCCCCAAAGGATGTGTGGGATATACTCATGAAGAATTATGGGAATGCAACACATGTAAGAAAGATTTGGCTAAAGAAATAGTTCAATAATATGTCTAGGAATGACAGAAGCATTCATCCCTACACTACAAAGATAAAAAACATAGCGGAGCAGCTTGCCACCATTGGATCTTCAGTGTCTGAGGATGATATGATTACAGTGACATTGAATGGACTTGGCAAAGAGTATAAAGCATTGGATACGTCTATTTCTGTGAGAACTGAATCCCCTGATTGGGATGAGATGATTGCTTTGCTGTTGCATGAGAAAGTTAAGCTTGGGCTAAATACAGGTTCTTGTATGTCTCAAAGCAGAGACACTCTTCTTTACTCTAGCTAGTGTGGCAAAGGTGGTAGAGACCATGGCTCTTTTCGAGGTCGAGGAGACACTCGAAACACTTATGGACAACATCGGCAGAATGCCTAGCATGGCACAAATACATAGGGCCAGCGTGGATCTGGCAGCTTTAGAGGCAGGGGGAGATCACCCCATGGTAGAGGTGGTGGATCTGGTTCATGGCAGTCAAATGATCAGTCAAATAGAGATAAGGACTATCATTACTGCGGCAGATATGGACACATTGCAAAGGATTGTTACAAGAAGCAGAGAGATATGAAGGCAAAGGGCAAACAATATGGGCATTATGCATCCTCTAGCGGTGCTCATGATGAGTAGGTTGACAGATTGTTTGCCATGCACCATGTGTCTAAGAATGCATCTAGGCAGAACAGAGATGAGAGATGATACATTGATTCAGGGGCTTCAAATCATATGACACTCCATGGAGAATGGTTTGATGAGATGGTTGCAGCTTTACATGGTTATGTGTGTACTGGGGATGACACCCAATATGACATTCAACACACACGAATTGTTCCATTGTTGATGCATGATGGCAAGAAAAAGAGCCTACATGATGTACTACATGTACCTACAATAACCAAAAATCTTTTATCAGTTGGATAGATGGTTGAATAGAATTTGCAGGTGAGGTTTAATAGAGATGGATGCTTTGTTGAAGAATATGGTAATGGCTACAAATTGATGGGCTAGAGGCCGAAGAGATGGCATAATATTTACTCTTGATGCATCAATTCTAGAATTGAAAGCAGCCATGTTTGCACGTGGCGATGGTGCTATACGGGATGTTGAGATATGGCATAAGCGAATTGGCCATGTGAATGTACAAAAGTTGAAATCTATGCATCAGAACGAGATTGTACTTGGACTGCCTAAGTTCAAGTATCATGACTTTGGACATGTATGTGATGCATGTCAGTTTGGAAAGCAACAGTTTTCATTTATGAGACATGCCCGGAATAGCTCACAACCCTTGCAGTTGGTACATTTAGATGTATGGGGTCCATCTCATAATGCTTTGTTTGGTGGTGCTCGTTACTATATATCCTTCATTGATGATTTTAGCATGTATACTTGGCTTTACATACTGGAACATAAGGATAGTCTTTAAATGGAATTTGCAGTGAGGAACTCTACAAGGCCTTGGCAAGCAACTAGAGCTTGCCGAGAGAGATACTAGCTAGGGTCTTCGAAGAGGCCATATGAGTGGACAACCAACTCAAAGAGAGAAGCTCTAGGAACTCGAATTGAGATGATGCTAATTCCAAATCCTCAGAGAGAGCCACGACATCTAGCAAACGATCAATTTCGGGCACCCAAGATAAAGGAAAAAGTGTTGACTAAAGCCAAGAGCTAGTAGAGGTGAAGATGGAACTAGCAAGACTACAAGAGATAGTGAGGAGACCTACGTGCCCACATGTCCAATGCGTGCATTGCAATGGAAATCACCTTCTAGTAGAATGTTAGGACCCTAGGTCTCGATCTTGAGCCAATTACGGTAGGTTCGGCCATGATGCCATGCATTCTAAACTACCAAGGAAGCTTCCATACTTGCAACTGTACAATCAGCCATACCTAGGGAATAGGCCACCAAACTTCTTCAAAAGGGGAGTCCCATTGGCTCTATTGGTCATCCCTAGAATGGAGATTAATCCCATAAGCATTCCTAGGCCACTTGGACCTTTTGTAACCCACCCATCAAGTGATGCTTCAATCCATTACGTGGAGGAACCAAATGATGAGGAGGCATACGTAAACCCTTGCGTCTTGTAGGACAAAGAGGGCAACCCCATTCTCATGGACAATGCAGGTGATGGCATTAGGCAGGGGTAGAGGTAGATGCCTAGGAGGGTAGAACTAAGAGCCAATCCAATATTGGAGTTGCGATCACCTAGGGCACATTTCTTCGTAGTACTGCCCCGAGAGGGAGCAAGCCAATAGAGAGAAGGCTGACCTTAGATTCCCAGAGTGCAGAATCACCCATCTGTTTTGCTGATTGCCCTAGAAGGAAACCATTCTCTAGTTTGACAATCATGCCATTACTGCCATTGGGACTGTTTAGAGTTGAAACACTTGATGGAGAGGCTACGCCCATCCCGTTACATGTTATGACCTGAGCACAGACGAAGTGAGCCGACATATCATTGCCAGGGCCTAGTAACCTAGACATAGTCTTAATAGAAAAAAGAGCCGTGGGCAAAGGAAGAAGAGAACTAAGACAAAGGTCACACTAAAGACAGAGAGTGCCATGACACTATCCACATGAAAAAGAGTCATAGATGCAGAGGCAGAAATGTTTGTTCCGAAGACTATAGAAAAAGTGAGTGCTAAGGTCAGGGAGTACCCTAACCCAAAGCACTAGCTTGAAGCCATAGATAAGGTCAAGGAGCAGGTGAGAGAATCCCAAGAGCACTTAAAGAATGCAGAACCCATCTTAGAAGATGAAATCGATGAGCTCTCTAGTGGAAGCACACCAATCTCACTAACTCAATTGAAGTTAAGAGACACATCTGCACCACGAGCAGTATCGCATAGACAAAGCTTAAGCGCCACCACAGGCCAACAAACTAGCCAAGACCATTGGCCAAGAAGCATGGAATTAGGAGGGAAGTAGGCAGTTGATAACCTTCTTACGATGCTAGTGTCAACCCCTGTGACTTTGTGCTTAAGAGACCTACTTAGACAGCACCCAACACTATGGCAATAGTTGAAGTAGTGGGTAGAAGGACCAATCGAGCAGGGGGCAGCTGACCTACATGACGTCGATGCAGTGACTCAGATACAAAGCTTGATGCTACACTCATTAGTACCCTAGTCCTTACATGTTAATGCCTTCTGAAGATGCATGCAGTCTTGTTCATCCTAGAGCTAGGAGATACTACAAGGAAAGGAATCATAGACATGGGGGCAGGAGTTAGTGTACTTAGCCACAAAGTGCTCCAAGCTTGGGTAACCTGCCTGTCGAGAACACTAGGTTCAATGTCACATTGGCCAATGGGATGAAAGTTAAGCCATTCGAGGTGTTGAAGGATTGGCCGTTGAAGATCGTAGGGGTCCAATGTTCAATGGATGTCATCATCATGAAGGGGGTAGACTACGACATCATGCTAGGCCGACTCTAGATGAGGAACACATGAGTCATAGAAGATAGGGGAAATGGTCTAATATTCTTGGGCAATTGAATGAAAGCAATAAGGGTAGAGATGGATACCTAGAAGACCACGCTAGTCAACCTAGATACGATCTACACCATGCTGAAGGGTGACGCTCAAGTTATGAAATCTTACAGGCCACTAACGAAGTATATCCCTTACCCTGAGGATGAGCAGGATTGGATGCACGTGCTAGCCACAATCCATCTTCCATTCTCAAACAAGGAGGAGGAATACAAGCAAGTCGCTAAGGCAGCCAATAAGCCCACAAATAAGCCTCAGTACCTTTATGCATGATGGCTAGAAGCTCTTGTAGCTGACCCACCCCTGTCACATTCCACATCTCGAATAACAAACAAACTAGGTGGTAACCCAACTGCTAATCTTAAACCCCTCAAGGATCTCATGGACAAACCAAAGTGGAAATGGACCAAGGTACATGATCTGAACCTGATGTACAATTGGGCCACCTTGGTCTCACGGACGAGAAGAGAGAGAGTAGAAATCTAGGAGATGATGAGTAATTGGACGAGGATAGTTTGAATGACAAGTATGAGGACTGTTGTTCCTTCAGTGAAGAGAGCAAAGAAGAGATTGACACGATAGAGTATGACACTGATTGGACATGAGATTAAGCAAATATGAGTATATTCCAAGCCGCAGTAACTTTAGAATTGAGAGAGGAATCATGCAAATAGAGTGCAATCGCACGTGATTGGAGCATATAGGACCGATTGAAACAATGAACAGGCAAGGCTCACCCAACCAAGTGTCACACTACTCCTACTTAGGACGAAATCACCTTTGGAGCTACAACCACCAGGAGAGACTCCCTCTTCCAGCGAAGATGGAGAGTTTGACTCTGAGTCGGAAGTAAGCTTAGATAGGTACCCTAAAATACCCTGACCGCCTAAGACCAAATGCACCAAGGGAAACCTACCAGTCCACCTAAGGCACATACGATTGAAGGAGGAAAGAAAGAGGCAATCTAGGGAGTCAAATGGTGAGAAGTAGAAAAAACCACAAGATCTACTGAAGTGATTCACGAAATTTAAGAAAGGTAATAGAGAGTAGTGATGTTCATGGGTGCCAAGAGGCAAGGACAAAGTAAACAAACCCATAGAAGGGTCTATTAAGGTCAAGGAGGTCAACTTGGCTGGGGAAGGGGAGAAGCCTCGACCCCTCTTCATAGTTGACGACTTGACCGAGCAAGAAGAAGTAGATCTCATTGCGCTGCTATAAGAGTACATAGATGTACTGGCTTGGTCCCTCGACGAGCTGAAAGGAGTATATCTGAGTGTAGTGACTCATAACTTTGGCCACATACAAGAATTAGCTTCTTCATTCACTTTTTGTCTTTCATACAAAACCTAATCTCCTTTGGGCACCCATTCCTTTTTCACATGCCTGGCCATTTTAGCCTAGGTCCTCTTTTGCTATTCCCTTCCTATTCGAATTGCGCCTTCACCCATGTTGTCCATATACATTGACAAATTGCACATGAGGGAGCTTGGAGCTCTTTTATAAAGAATTGGAGTGTGCTTTTATATTTAAAATGTGCCTTTCCTCTTTTGCACTTGCCTTGAACTTTTAAGGTTGTCCTTGTGCTTTTGGCCTTTTTTCCTCCTATTTCTTTAGTTGGCTACCTTTTTCCACTTTGCCTTATGTCTTTTTAATTTCTTTTTGCTTTCTTCGCACTGGGGTTAACACAACTCATAACACAATGTTGTGGAGCTAGAGATATACACTTCTCGTCACCCTAATAGAACCTCATGCAAGTATGCAGTATGCATTTGTATTTTCTTTGAAAATGATTGCATGAGTTGGCCAAAATGACACATCAAATTTTCTCCTTTTTCTTCTATTTTTTGAAAACTCCAAGAGGAAGTAGGATTACTTATCATCTCCATAGCTCTTTGATGCTTGCGAATGCAAGGACATGGTTCTTGCCCCATTCCATTTTTTGGTGCTGGGTGTGCCAACCCCTCTTCCACTGCCACAAAAGACTTGGGCCTAAGGAATAGTAGATACAACATTTTTTAACATACCTTAAAACAATATATTACAACCTTACATCAAGAAGTCAACTAGAGATTTGAATATAAAAATATTCAAGAAATGCAAACAAAGTGGTAAGTAGTATACACCCTATTGAATGGCACCAATGAGATAAGTGATATTGATATATTGTTTTCCTAGCATCTTTGACATTACACACATTTATTGAATTGGGAGAAGTTGCAAGAATTGGTTTAGAAATTGCAACATGCATAATAGGGATAGAGGACTGTCAACACTCCATCGCCATGCAAAATGTAGTGGGAGCTCATACTCGACTGCCAAGACCCACGGACTGCTTATTGTTCAAGCATTTCAAGTGAGCTCTAATCGCTATCTCTCACCTAGCCGGCACGCTTCCGATCCTATGGGTGTAGTGAGCTTACCTTGATGCCCGAATGAGTGGCCTCCTCCCTCAAGCACTCCAATAGCTTCACGATCCTAGATGCAAACTCAAGCCTCCTCCCTTAAGCTCCATCCTCCATAGCTGTGTGCAAGAGAAGAGAAGAGAAGAGAAAGAGAGAGGAGAGGATGGAGAGCTTCTCCTCCCTGGGTGCCTCACCCTCACACACTCACTCCCTCACACTCCCTCTCTCAACACAAGAAAGAAGGGGAGAAGAGAAGAGAAGAAGAAGAAGCCACTTTAGCCACACACAAAGAATGAGCTCCTCATTCACTTTTTGAGTTTATATACAAGCCCTAAATCCCTTGGGCACCCATCCCATTTTTTACATGACCAAGCATCTTGCTAAGGTCCTCTTTCCCTATATCCCTTCTAGTTGCCTTATCCTTTCACCTATGCTTGTCTAGATTTTACAATTTGTACAGGAGGGAGCATGACACTCTTTCACAAAATTTTGGTGACGTCTTTGCATTTTAAAATGCACCTTTACCTTCGACTTGACCTTTTGTACTTTTGGCCTTTCCTCTCTTATTTGTTTGTCGGGCTGCCTTTTTCCACATTATTTCATATTTTGAATTTTCTTTTTTTCGTCCCACATCAGGGTTAACATTACCCCCCTCCTAGTCGAGTGCCAACCCCATGGCACTTACAGGTTTTTTTTGATGAGAGCTCGACGATTTGAAGGGTGGTTGTGTGAGTCGATGATGGGGCCTTGTGGGGATTGGTCATGGGAGAGAAGCTTGTCAATTGATTGTGATGGTGGAGGTTGAGGGCATGTTGAGTGGATGGCAGGGCCTCCGATGCCGCTAGTTGGGAGCATTCAAATATATTTGCCAAAGATAAGAAAAGTGCATTGCCTAGGGGGTGTGTCTACCTTACCATGCAATGCATTGTGCTCCTACTAGTAGTGGAACTAGGAGCTGGGTCAGTCCCACACTTGAGGACCTAGTTCATGCGGGAGGGAGGGGTAGTGGATATAGCTTAGGGAGACAAGTCTAACCATAGGCGAGGTTGATCTCCCTAGGTATGTCCTCCCCCCTTGATGTGCTATAAGCATGAAGTGGGGAATCAAAATGGGCTAGGGGGTTAGGGATGGAGCTGGCTGATTGAAGCCACCGGATGCACCTAGCTTGAGGACCCCTAGGTGTAGTGATTGCGACACTCATGAGTCTCTTGCTTTTTCTTGTGATTTGCTTCTCTATTATCTTGTTCTCGTCCTTTCCTTTTTCTCTTTTCTCTCTCTCTTTTGACATTTTTCTTCTTTTTTTTTCCTCTTTTAAAAAAAAAATTATAAATTGTACCAAGGAGCTAATCTTCGTTGTTGTGGTCATGAGGGGGAGAAGTAGGCAGTTTAAGGGACTTACTAAGAAAGCTTTTCCCTTGCATATATCCTTTTAGGCTCATTCAAACATTGAGGGGAGTTGTGGACAAAAATGGGCGGTTGCAGGTAGTGAAGCGACTATCACTCGTGTCCTCTAGGAGGGCTACGCAAAAAGATCATAAGAGGGCAGCACACATCATTAGCCTTGCCATTGCACAACTATCTGTGCCAGCATTGAAATCAAAAAATAGTTGCAAGTGGAGGTATTCTTGCAGATTAGGGTCTTGCCTTAATAATATTCTAAGGACACTAAGGTAATTACAAGTTATGAGGAAAACAAGGTATGGAAAAGAGTTGAATTCATTGAGGAAATGGTCATTAGGGGCATACAATTCATGCACAGAAAAGGTGAGCGCTTCCTTGGGCTTAATGGCATTGTCATTATAGATTTTTGTGAGTTGTTTGGGATTTTTGTTTCTAATCTGTCATGCTGGCTTGTGTGGGCAAGATCGAGGGTTGTGCTTGAGTAGTGCACTTGGCAGTCTTGGTTTTGTTGAGATGGCAAGCTCAACACATGTGGACATTGATGATGGATCACCTGGCTAGATGGGTCCGCATGTCTACACTTAGCACATTGGTGGTCATTATGATACTCACATGGCCACTGACTTATCACTTATTATATTTAGTTTGTTACACCTACCTACAGCTGGCAAAGATATAGTGCCAGTTGCTTAGTGTAGTCGGTTATGCACTGTTTGACTTAGAAGGCCACTTTCCTTTATGTTGTATATTATCTATACTTTGTGTACATTGTATAGTGTGTGGAAGAAGAACAAAAAACGAGCAAGAAAATGTTTTGGCCTCTATCTCTCTTCTTGTGTTCTTGAGTGAGCTTCCTCTTGTGTATACAGTGTGTGTTTGGCGCTGCAGCTCAAGCAAGTCCCCCCACCACGCGATTCTTAACATGGTATCAGAGCCACGCCACTGAGAGAGGCTGATTTCGAAGACTAAAGTGAAGGAGAAGAAGCAAGGTTCAAGCAAGAAAGCAACGGGTAAGAAGCTCTCCCATTCTTCCACTCTCTCTCTTGGATAGTGCCTATGGAGACATCGGAAGTAGGGTCGAGCAAAAATCTCAGATTGCTGTGAGATTTGCTGTGCGAGCAGATCACTGTATATTCTGCAGTTAGGCCCTTTAGGGCTATCTTGCAATTATTTTGGGCATTTGAGTCCGTTTTAGGCCCCGTTTTAGAGCCGCAAGGTTGCGGACAACAGTTTCAGGGTACACTGTGATTTCGGTTGTATTGACCGAAAGTGGGTGTGCAAGTTACAGATTGCTAATCCGTAATTTTTGAGGTGTTTGCAGGAAGCAAACATAAGGTTTATCTACAAACAGGTCGCAGATTACATGTACTATTGAGAAATCAGTGAAAAAGGTTGCTTGGTGTAGTATTGTGCATGTGTCATGAAAGATTGCAAAAGACTAGCTTGTTGTGCTGTATCCTTGTTTGTGATAATGGCAGAGAACAGTGGAAATCCCATTATTGAGAAGCTTGACAAGAACAACTACCCTTCATGGAAGTTTCGTGTGACGAACTTCCTCATTGGAAAGGGCCTTTACGAGTTTGTCTCAGGTGAAGAAAAGGAGCCAAAGCTGGGCATCCCTTCGACTGTAGATAAATTAAAAGCATGGAAAGAGTGAAATGCGAAAGATAAAAAGGTGATATACTGGCTATCTGTAGTCATTGATAATACTATGCTAGGACATATCAAGAATGCAGAAACTTCACATGCAGCTTGGACAATTTTTGAGAGCATATTTTCAGTAAATACAAAGGCACGAAAGATTCAACTCAAGCAAGAGTTGAATGCCTTGAAGAAAGGAAAAATGTCTGTCAATGAGTATGTGTTGAAGGTGAGGAGCATTGCAGATGCTTTAGCAGCGATTGATGCAATGCCGGATGATGACGATTTGGTTTCATCCACTTTGAGTGGCCTTAACAATGAGAAGGCATGGAAATCATTTGTTACTTCAGTATATGTACAGAAGCCATTTCCAGATTTTGATGAGCTGATCTCTCTCATGATTATTGAAGAGATCAATATGCAGGGTGATTCGTCTGAAACAAATGGTGAACAGGTCCAAGCATTTTACCCAAGTTCAGGAAGGGGACGTGGTAGATCCTCTTCAAGAGGTCGTGGTATAGGACGTGCGGGCGATAACCAGTAAAACTGGTTCAATCAATAGTTTGGTGAAATGCAGGTTTCTTGAGGCAAATGAAACTTTAGAGGCAGGGGGAGCTGTAGAGGAAGAGGTGGATAGCAGAATAGAGGTTTTGGAAATTCTGCTATTGTTTGCCATTATTGTGACAAAACAGGCCGTATTGCAGCCCATTGCTATGCAAAGAAGGATGATATTCGCAGTGGTAAATTGCAGCAAGGGAACTATGCATCGTCTTCATGACAGAATGAAGACAAAAATGAGCGTATGTTTGTTATGCAGCATATGATGAATGCAGTTACAGGAAAGGGGACACATGATGATGTATGGTATGTCAATTCAGGTGCATCTAATCATATGACCAGTCATGTTGAATGGTTTGGGGAGATGCAGGACTTACAAAATCTGGGTTATGTGTAGACGGGTGATGATTCATGCCACCCAATTTCACACATTGGAAAGGTTCCCTTGTCCTTGTATGATGGCCAGACAAAGAGTCTGACAAATGTATTACATGTGCCATCAATTACAAAGAATCTAGTATCTGTTGGCCAAATGGTAGAGCAAGGGTTGCATGTCCGATTCAATGCAAAAGGTTGTTTTGTAGAAGATTTTAATGATAAGTGCAGGTTGGTCACAAAAGGAAGTAGAGTTGGCCGAATGTTCACTTTAGATATTGGAATTCTTGCAATGGATGCTGTTATGTATGCTAAAGGAAAAGGAGTAGTTGCAAATATTGAAATATAGAATAAACGTATTGGACATGCAAATGTGCAAAGGCTGAAATTAATGCAGTCTAGAGGATTGGTTACAGGGTTGCCTTCTTTTAGAGTTGCAAAATTGCATAAAGTTTGTGAAGCATGCCAGTTTGGTAAGCAGGAAAGACAACCCTTCTCGCATGATAGAGAAGTGAGTAGAAAAATTCTTGATGTAGTGCATATAGATGTTTGGGGGCCTACACAGAATGTATCTCTTGGTGGCAGCAAATACATTGTCACATTTATTGATGACTGTTCAAGGAAGTTATCGATATACTTCATGAAGGAAAAAATTGATGTGTTTGAGCACTTCAAATCTTTTAAGGCAGCTGTTGAAACAGAAACAGGCTTAAAAGTAAAGTGCTTGAGATCAGATGGAGGGGGAGAGTACCTCTCTAATGAGTTCAATGGCTTCTTGAGAACTCATGGGATAAAGAGGCAATTTAGTTGCAGGTATACCCCACAGCAAAATGGTGTTGTAGAAAGAAAAAATAGACATATTGCAGAAGTTGCATGGGCATTAATGGTTGAAAAGAATATGCCCAAATATTTTTGGTCTGAGGCTGTCCATACTGCTGTTTACATTAAGAACAGAACTCCCACAGCTGCAATTCATGGGATGACTCCTGAAGAATGCTTTACTGGCAAGAAGCCTGATGTATCGCACTTTAAGGTATTTGGCTATGTTGCATACGTTCATGTGCCAGATGAGCTACGAAAGAAGCTTGATCTAAAGTTAGAAAAATGTGTTTTTATTGGATACTCTTTAGAGCAAAAAGGGTATCATTGTTATAACCGTGTCACAGGTGAGTTCAAAGTGAGCAGGGATATTATCTTTGATGAGATGGGAAGTTGGTATACACCTGTTGGTGATGTTTTGGATGATGATACTGATCAGGACAACTATGTGCGAAAAGATAAACAAGAATCACAGAGTCTTAGTGGACCAGAAACATCATTTGGTACTACACCTACAGTGAGCCCTAAGGAGTAGCCCCACATCTTCAAGTGGATCTATAAGTGTTGCAGGGAAGGATAAATGAAAGAAGAAAGTGCTAGATGGTAATGATGCATCTACCGGTCATTTGGGATTGGATGGAGATTCTAGTGGTTCGGAGAGCTTGGATGATGAGCTTGGTATTCCTTCAGTCAGGACACCAGGTGTATAGAGAGCTCATAGTAATGTAAAGGCTCCATTGAGTGATCCAGTGGTACACAGATCTAGCAGGGTTAGATACCCTGTTAAAAGATTTGGTTTTGAAGGTTATGCAGCTTACCATTATGCTTATATGGTGAAACTAGTTGAGGATGTTGAGCCCACTTGTTTTGAGGATGTTGTTGGTCATGCTCATTGGGATGCAGCAATGGATGAGGAGATGGCTGCATTAGAAGCCAATAAGACTTGGGATTTGGTACCCTTACCTAAGAGTAAGAAAGCTATTGGCTGTAAGTGGATTTACAAAGTCAAGCATAATGCAGATGGTTCAATTAGCAGGTATAAAGCTAGGCTGGTTGCAAAAGGCTATGCTCAAACATATGGCATAGATTATGAAGAGACATTCAGTCCAGTTGCTAGGATGGCAACTGTTAGATGTGTGATTGCCTTGGTAGTAGCCAAAGGTTGGAGTTTGCAGCAAATGGATGTTAAGAATGCCTTCTTGCATGGTGAATTGCAAGAAGAAGTGTATATGGAGCAACCAGCAGGTTATGAGGATTTAAAGCATCCCACATATGTGTACAGGTTAAAGAAGGCGCTCTATAGGCTGAAGCAAGCACCTAGAGCATGGTCTGACAAGATTGGAGAGTATCTTGTCAATATTGGATTTTGTATTTTTGATGCTGATCACTCACTTTATGTGAGAAAGGGAGATGCAGGTTTGGTCATCATAGTCATCTATATGGATGACTTGATTATTACGAGTGATAGTGACAATGGGATTGCTGAAGTTAAGGACTTCTTGAAGAAGAAGTTTGAGATGAAAGATTTGGGTGAGCTGAGATACTTTCTTGGTATTGAGGTGGTTAGATGTGATGATGGTATATGGGTGTCCCAAAGGCAGTATGGCTTGGATATGTTATCCAAGTATGGTATGACAGCATGTAAGCCTCTTTCAGTACCATTGGAGCAAAATGTGAAGTTGAGTGCTGATGTTGGGGATGAGATAGAAGACCCTACTATGTTCAGGAGGATAGTAGGGAGTTTGACTTACATGACTATCACAAGGTCAGACTTGAGCTATGCTGTTGGCCTTGTCAATCAGTTTATGCAGATGCCTAGAAAGCCTCATTTGGATGCAGTTAGACGTATATTGAGGTATGTGAAGTCCACTTTACATTATGGAAATTTTTATGAGGCAGGTAAGGATGTACATGTCTTTGGATACACAGATGCAGATTGGGCTAGTAGCATGTCAGACAGAAGATCTACAAGTGGATTCATGTTTTCCCTTGGTAGTGCAGCAGTTACATAGAGCAGCAAAAAGCAACCTATAATTGCTTTATCGAGTATATAGGCTGAGTATAGAGGTGCTGCTATGGTAGCATGTGATGTGGTATGGCTGCAAAAGTTATTAGGTGATTTGGACGTGCAGGGAGATGGTCCAGTTGTCATTCATTGTGACAACATGAGCAGGATATAGCTAGCTAGGAATCCAGTGTTCCATGCTAGGACAAAACACATTGAGGTGCACTACCACTTTCTGAGAGAGAAGGTACTTGCAGGGGAGATTGACTTGGTATATGTCAGCACACAGGATCAAATAGCTGACATTTTCACAAAGGCATTGGGTGCAGAGAAGCTTCGAAAGTTTTGAAGCTTACTTGGAGTTGCAGAGATAGAGTTGAGCTTGAGGGGGAGTGTTGAGATGGCAAGCTCAACACGTGTGGACATTGATGATGGACCGCCTGGCTAGATGGGTCTGCAGGTCTACACTTAGCACGTTGGTGGCCATTGTGATACTCACATGGCCACTGACTTATCACTTATTATATTTAGTTTGTTACACCTACCTACAACTGGCAAAGATATAGTGCCAGTTGCTTAGTGTAGTTGGTTATGCACTGTTTGACTTAAAAGGCCACTTTCCTTTATATTGTATCTTATCTATACTTTATGTACATTGTATAGTGTGTAGAAGAAGAAGAAAAAACCAGTAAGAAAACATTTTGGCCTCTATCTCTCTTCTTGTGTTCTTGAGTGAGCTTCCTCTTGTGTATACAGTGTGTATTTGGAGCTGCAGCTCAAGCGAGTCCCCCCACCACGTGATTCCTGACAGGTTTTGGGCACCTATATCCAAATATTGCCCTCGGAATAGCCTTGCACTTGCAAATAAGGTATTGGTGACCCAAAGTGGCTTGACCATTTGTTGATGCCTATAGTTTCTTCTCTACCTCCTAGGATTTGAGGATGAATTTCTAGCCTTGCAAGTTCATGTTTGGTTGCTTCTTGGTGGTGGTCCTTGATGTTTAGATACCCATTTAAACTTGGGTTCATGGGCTTTGGCTTTCATGTCTGCGGTTTGCCGATGTTGAGGCTTGGTGAGTTGTGACAAGTCACGACTCCTCTCCTTAGACTTGGTGGTGGATTCCTCTATCGGAGGCTTCGTGGGCTTTGATGGAGCCATGATGTCATTTTGCTGAAAGATGTCACAATGCGTACATTGCCAATGGCAAGGTGAATGCACTGTGACTCATAGCCAATGTTGCAATGGGCATGTTTTTTAAAGGCGTGCCCTAGTAGCGATTCCTTACCGGCATCTTTTGTGTCTAGCAACACATAAAGGATCATGGGTATGATTTCATACTCAATAGAGACTATGACTTTGCACTATACCAAAAGTGCATATGATTGGCCCCCAAAAGGGCTGAGTTTGGCGCTCGTGGATTGTAGTTGTGGTTGTCGAATGATTGTGAGTTAAGATATTAACATTAGCTCCTTCATCGATCAACGCATGGAAGGTATGTGTTCGTTGGGCGGCGACTGTTACACGGAGGTAAGAAGGTTCCACTACTTCTTCATCCTTCATCAATCAATGCATGGAAGGTATGTGTTCGTTGGGCGGTGATTGTTATACGGAGGTAAGAAGGTTCCACTACTTCTTCATCCTTGTCTTCAATTTTCGTAATTGTGGCAATTTGAACTTTCACAGGGAACTCTAGCATGGGAGGCTCGTGTAGTGGATGTGTGGGAGGATAGTACTTCTTTATGCAACTACCATTGAAGAAGCCTATGCCCTCTCCATCGAGGGTCTCGAGCTCCATATTGTTGGTTCAGTTTTGATGGTGTAAACTCGAAAAGGCCCTAATTGTTGAGATATTTGCAATCACACCTACTTCAGTCCCTTTGTAAGGAGAAGTGAGGGCTCAGAATCAGAATCCCATATGCACAGTAGGAGAAAGTGCCACCACTCAATTCCTATAAAGCATTGTACTTGCACTCTTTTTCTAATGCAATGATAGTACTCTTTTCTTTCTAGTAAAGTGTCTTGTCACTGTCAATACACAAGATTGTGTCTATGAGTCTAAGTCTCAATCTTGGAACCTAATTCACTTGTGTGACAATTTGTCTTTGTCAGGGTCAATGTCTTCATGAGTTTCTTCTTCCTCTTTCAACCTCCATAGCTTCAACATCTGCCATGCTTTAGATCTCGCACATTTTTACACTAATCCCCTAAACTTCATTTTCTACTTATGGCCTTTCACTGAGTATAATAGCACGAGGTCGCCTTGATCGAAGTCTCGCTACTTGACATGCTTGTCAAACCAACTCTTACGTTGTGCCTTTTCACAAATCAATGCATGGGTAGCTAGAAGTCGAGTCTCTGATAGCGTTCTAACTCAACGAAGTGTTTTATCCATGCCTCCTTCCCATCCCATTGCTCTTGAATGGTGATTCTCAAGTTATGAACAAAGAAATCCACTGGTAAAATGGCTTCAGTTCCATAGGTCAACCTAAAGGGAGTGTGTCTCCTATAGTTGTTTTATAGGCTGTTCGATAGGCCCATAAAGCTGCCATTAGCTTATTATCCCAGCTGTTTGCTACGCAAAGAAAAGACTACATTGGTAAGGACGTTCACTAAGATCTTATTTGTAGATTCTACTTGGCCGTTCACTTGAGGGTAGTAAGGCGAGGATTTTCGATGGACGATCAGAAAGATAGACATGAGGTGGGCAATTACTTCATTGATAAAATGTGTGCCTTGATCACTATGACTAGTTTAATGGGGTAGCTGAATTGTTAGATCACCTACTCCCAAAGGAACTTAGTAGTGGTTCTAGCATCATTCTTTTTAGTGGCTTGTGCTTCTGCCCACTTTGTGAGGTAGTCCATGTGGAAACTATGATGTACTTGGCTTGCATTGGTGATGTTAGGCTGCAGTTTCCTTCTGGTAGTAGTTTTGTTATGTAGGATGTATGTCATGTACCTGCTTTGACACGCAATCTCACGTCAGCTGGATAGCTTGATGACGCAGGTTATCATGTATCTTTTGGAGATTCTGCATGAAAGATCACTCGTGGCAGACTTGTGATTGTGAGAGGTACTAAGGCTGGCAGTCTTTACCCCTTGATTGTATCAGCTTCTTCCCTTGATCATGTTTTGTCTGTGGGTTCTATCCCACATGTATCTCTTTGGCATGCCCGTTTGCGCCATATGTCTTTGAAGGGAATGAAAATGCTTTCTAGTTTGCAGTACTTACCGCCCCTTGATTATGCATGTTTTGATTTATGTGAGCATTGTCTTTATGGCAGGTAGACTAGGTCTACGCAAAAGAAGTATGGTAGGCCACACATGAGTGAGCCCTTGGCATTGGTACATTCGGATGTCTGTGGGCCCATGCCTTGTCAGTCTACGGGTGGTGCAAAGTATTTTGTTACGTTCATAGATGATTTTTCACGAAAATTTTGGGCTTATCCCATTAAGCTGAAATATGATGTCTTGACTGTGTTTCAGAGATGGCTTGCATTGGTTGAGAACCAGTTTGGGTATAGGCTAAAATGCCTAAGGACAAATAATGGGGATGAGTATGTCTCACGTGCTTTTGAGCAGTTATGTGATGAGAGGGGTATTAAGCGTCAGTTGACTGCCCCCTACACCCCCCCCAGAATGGTTTGGCTGAGCAGATGAATAGAACCATCTAGGAGCGTGTACGTAGTATGCTTCGCCATGCAAGCCTACCACAGAGCTTTTGGGCTAAGGCAGTTAGTACAGCTATGGATGTCATAAACAGATCACGTTCTAGTGGTTTGGATTTCCAGGTTGCAGAGGAAGTATGGACTGGAAAACCCCCCTCTTATGCGCATCTCCGTGTCTTTGGATGTGAGGCATTTTGCCATGTACCTAGGGACAAGAGAAGTAAGCTGGATCCCAAGAGTGTCAAATGCATTTTCCTTGGTTATGGGGATGCAAGCGAGATGGGCTACCGTCTCTGGGATCCGCAGGCGCGGAAAGTCATCCGCAGTCATGATGTAGTCTTCCATGAAGACAAGATGCATAGGCAGCCTGAGAGAGTTGTTGAGATCCGCAGGGTCATATTTTAGGAGGAGTCGAGATCTCCCACACAACCAGTTGGACAGCCTATAGCTGTAGTAGATGCTCATGGTCAAGGCGTTGGATAGGCAGCTAGGCAGGCAGCAAAGCCTCAGTCTACTAGAGACAGACGTCCACTGGATAGATTTTAGCCATCGATGCATTATGTCTTAGTTACAGATGCATGAGAGCCTTTCACTTATGATGAGGCTATGCACAGGGGTGACAGTCACTCTTGGGAGAGGGCTATGCAATCTAAGATAGACTCCTTGCATAAGAATGACACTTGGGATTTGGTTTCCTTGCCTACGAGCAAGAAGGCTTTGCCATGCAAGTGGCTGTACAAGCTAAAAAGTACCCCTAGACACCCCAAGCCGATATACAAGGCTAGATTGGTAGCAAAGGGTTTTAAGTAGGAGCATGGTGTGGACTTTGATGAGGTCTTTTCTCCTGTGGTTAAGATGACCACCATGCGCTTAGTCTTGGCTTTGGTTGCTTAGCTTGACTTGGATTTATACCAGATGGATGTCAAGACGGCTTTCTTACATGGGGACTTGCATGATGAGATTTATATGGAGCAGCCTAAGGCCTTTGCAGAACCTGGCAGGGAGCACATAGTGTGCAAATTGAAGAAAAGTCTTTATGGCTTGAAATAGGCACCTAGGGAGTGGTATCATAAGTTTGATGCCTTTATGCAGTCATAGGGCTACAGCCGGAGTGCTATGGATCCGTGTCTTTACACGAAGAAAGCTCGTGATGGTTCTTTATTGATTTTGGTACTCTATGTGGATGATATGTTGATAGAGCAGGGAAAGATCATGATGAGCTAGATGCTCTTAAGGCTCAGCTCAAGAAGAGCTTTGAGATGAAAGATCTGGGACAGGCCACTCACATACTTGGTATACGCATTACCTAAAGGGTATCATGAGGTACCTGAAGGGCACTACAGATATGTGCTTATGCTATGGCAGCCAGGATACAGGAGTCATGGGGTACACTGACTCTGATTATGCAAGACATGCAGATAGTAGAAAGTCCACTTCCGGCTATGTATTCACCTATGCTAGAGTTGCTGTTTCTTGGATGTCACGGGTGCAGAAATGCCCTGCCCTTTCTACTACAGAGGCCGAGTATGTTGCAGCCACTGAGGCTTGCAAGGAGGCCATTTGGTTGGGTCGTTTGGTTGCTGACCTTGGTATTGATGCTATCCCTACACTGCATTCGGATTCTATGAGTGCTATTTAGTTAGCCAAGAATATGATCTTCCATGCGAAGACGAAACACATTGAGGTGAGGTATCACTTCATACGTGGGGTCGTTGAGGACAAGTCTGTTGACCTTGTCAAGATCTCGACTGCTAAAATCCTACAGATCTGCTCATGAAAAGCCTCTCTACAGAGCGCTTTGCCTTCCTCAGGAGGTTGATGGGCATGGGATTTAAGCATTTCATATGCCTATTGACATTTCTTGGTCCACTCAAATACTATCAATAGCTTGTACTATGGTCTAGCAATCAATACATAGTTTAGTACAAACCACCGATAGTATCCTGTGTGGCCTAAGAAACATTGAAATCCTTTGAAGTTGGTCAGAGAGGAAGCTATATAATCACCTTGACTTTAGAGGAGTCTATGGCTATCCCATTCCTTGACACAAGATGCCCTAAGGTGTAACTATCATGCTTTACCCAAAACTGGCACTTTAAGGGGTTTAGTGAGAGATTGTATTGCCAACACCATTCAAAGACTATTCACAGCTTTTTCAAGTGCTCTTCTTAGTTGGTGTGAATGCATAGATCATCAACAAAAACTTCCAACCATTTTTTGAGCATGTCCTTGAAGATAGCACACATGAGGCATTGAAAGTTAGCAAGAGAATCAGTCAGTCCAAATGGCATGACTATATAGGCAAACACCCCCTATTCAGTGGTGAATGCCGTCTTGTGCATGTTGTCCAGATGGACTCACACTTGGTTATAGCTTGAGAAGCTATCCAGAAAGTCATAGGCTTCCTTTCTTGCCACTTTCTCTAGCATGTGCTTTGTGTATGGTAGCGGGTAATTGTCTCTCTTGGTGACTATGTTGACCTTCTTATAGTTTATGCACACTTGAATCTTCCCATTCTTTTTCATTACTATGACTATGGGTAACACCCAGTCTGTGTGCTCTATCTTGTAAATGAATCTTTCCTTCAATAGCTTATCAATCTCCTCCTTTATGGCATGTGTATGCTTAGGATTCATTGTATATAGTTGTTGCTTGACTAGTACTACTTCGTGGGTCATGGGAATGTTGTGAGCCATCATACTCAGATTTATTCCCTTCATCTCATTTAAGGACCATGCAAACACATGATCAAATTCCCTTAAGGTATTTATGAAATTATGCTCTTCCTCCTCGGTTAGGTTGTCTAGTATGTACATGGGTGGAGGCTTGTCCTCTCTTCTCACCAAGTTGATCTCCTTAACCTTGGCTGGTCCTTTGATGGGTTCACTTGCTTGCCCTTCCCTTTTGGCTCCTACCAACACCACTATTCTGTTACCCTTTTTGTACTTCGTGAAGCACTTGGGCAGGTCATGGGGTTTCTTTTGCCATTCAGATGACTTTGATTGTTTCCTTTTCTTTTCCTTTAGCTTTGTGTGCCTCAGGTGGATTGGAAGGTCCCCCTTGGTGCATCAAGTTCCCAAGTGCTCGAGGTATTTCAAGGTCACTATCAGAGCCCATCTCTAACTTGAATTTGTACTCATTATCTTCACTAGAAGAGGCTATCTCCTCTTGTGCTTGCAATTTTGAAGCTCAATCCACTCTAAATAGTGGTGTGGTGCAATAATGAATTAGTCCCACTAGTTCATAATCTACCACCTTGAGGCATTCTAGCCAAGCTCGATCACAATCTACCTTGGCAACACCTTTGCTCACTTGAAACATGTTAATCTCTCGGGGTTTAGTGTCCGCTTTGATTTGCTCAATCACTCTTCCATCTGTGTCATATTATATGGTCCCTACTTCCTCTTTGCTCTCCTCATTGATGGAACAACATCATTGATACCCACTACGACACTCGTTATGAGAGTCTAGTTATATGACAAATTTAGGTTGTGGACCTTAGTCCATTGCCACTCTTTGCTTTCCATAAGATCATGGGAGGCTTTAGATTGGCACCTGCGCTACCTGGAAGAAGCTGACTTGATAGGTACTCAAGGATTTTGTGAAGTTCTAATTTGTTTGCTAGGACACGATAGGTGATTGGCATCGATTGACCCATGGAACTCCCAACCATCATGCACAAGGATACTGCGGGTAGGTTAGAAGTGATGGCAATGTTAGGGTTGCTAGCTGAGTCTATGACTTGCTTGGATTCACCCTCATCCTCTGAGAGCAGGAGATCAATGGTTGCCAATACACGCATCCACTCTCTCTCATCCTCAAGGCAAGGAATGTACCTTGTTAGAGGTCCATAATTGCTTCTAGGCCTCAAGTCACCCTTTAGCAAGGTAGATATGGCATCTTAAGTCCACTGGTGAGGTTTTCCATTTGTCTAGGACTACTTTTGATCTATTTCCCAAGAATATTAGGCCATTTCCCGAGTCCTCTATTACTTTCGCATTCCTCATCCAAGGTCTATCAAGTAGGATATCATAATCCACTCCCTTCATAACTATGAAGTTCACTAAGAAGTGGATTCTTGTTATCTTTAGAAGCCAATCCTTCTTCTTTTAGACTCAGAAGGGTTTAACCTTCATCCCATTAGCTAAAGTGACATTGGACCTTGCAATTTCCATCGGTGGGTTTCCCCAAGCTTGGAAGACTACATGACTAAGTATATTAACCCCTATTCATGTATCCGCTATTCCCTTTTGTATAGTATCTCCTAAGGCAACGATAGGTAAGATTGCGTGCATCTCACTGCCCTCTCAAAAGGCATTTACTTGTGGGGTCTTAGATATTTCATTCATCATTAGGCTTGGTATGTGTCTCACTGCATCATGGTTTGGAAAGTCTTGCCGTTTATGTTCATTGCTACCTTCTACCCATCGCTTCAATTATTTCCAAAGTGTGGAGTTTTGCCTAAGCAATTCTCCCAATGATAATGTCACATGAGTTGTAATTAGTGTGGTTAGCAATTTGCCATTCATATTTCCCTCCTCAGCTTCATGGGCTCCTTGCTAATGCTCGTGAGCTATTTGCATAGTCTTGACCCCCTTATTCTGCTTGTACAACTGTTCATATGGTGGTATTGTCTCTCTTGCCCTTAGATATGTGGGAGAGATTGGTGGGCTTATGGTTGAGATTTTGTTAATCTCATCCTCAGTGATAGGTTCGGAATCTTGAAGGTCAGCTTGCACTTCTTTTATCCACTCCTTGCCTTGTCCACAACCCGAAACTATTGGTTGGGGTCAGGGTACTCTCCAACCTTAGCACTTTCCTTCTCTCTCGTCTTAGGAGCAAATGTTTCTACTTCAACATCAGTGACATGTTTTCCCTTGGTTAATGTGATCTCACTCTCGGTCTTGAGCATTATTTTTGCCTTGATTCTCTTTTTTCTCCATTGTCAACTCCTCTTCCCTATAGAGGATGCATCCAGGTTGCTAGGTCCAGGTAATGAGATACTGGCTTGCTTTTTTTGAGCTCATGTAATGACATTTAGGAGAATAGGTGTGGCATCCTTGTCAGATGACTTGACATAGAAGAGTCCAACCTACTTTATTTGAGCTAATGTCATGACATTTAGGAGAATAGGTGTGGCATCATTGTTGAGTGACTTGACATAGAAGAGTCCAAGCAGCACAGATGATATGATTGCCAAGCTCATGGAGGGTTTTTTCCTAGGGCAATCGGCGAACATGTGTGTGACTCCACATTCGAGGCATCTCAAGTTGGCCTTCTCTCTATTTGCTTGCTCCTTTTTAAGGTAGTGAGATGAGATATGCCTTGGATGGCCACACTTCCAGCATGTTATGGGTTCCTGGTTATTCTGAGTTCCTCCTAGGCCTCTACCTCTTCCTTTGCCTAAGGCCATGACTGGCACAGGTCTATAGTCCATCAATATGGGATTGCCCTCTTCGTCTCACAAGAGAAATAAGGGTTCAAGTAAGAATATCCCTCTAGTGGTTCCTCCACAAAGTGCATTGGAGCATCACTTTGTGGATGGGTCATGATAGGTCTTGGAGATCTAGGGATTCTTAACTGGTTGATGTCTATCCTTGGGGTGGTTGGCTTTGAATCATTAGACATAGGGAGAGCCAAAGGGGCTTCCCTTCCAAAATACGGTTATCTAAATCCTAGATGGCACGGCTAAGTATAAGGTTGCCAGTAAGGCAACTATCTTGGCAATCGAAAGTGCATGCTGTCATGCCCAAATCTTCTACAAATTGGCACAATACCTTGATTTGGGATCAAGACATTTAGAAGGTAGGTGGTTCCCTCCACAGTGCACACACTGCCCATGAGATTGTACTGCCCTTTGTATTGATTCTTACAATCTGCTAGCCAGCTCTAATCATAGATCAACTATAGCTTGGGTCTGGTCAACACTCTTCTCTTTTTCTTGTTCATTGGGGCCTGCTTGTTTACTAGTTGCTATAGCTCTCTTGTCATTCCTAAATGTATTTCTACCTTGATGCGTAGCCCAAGAGCTTCCCTCCTTGAGCAAGTCATCTACCCATATGGCCTGCTCAAAGACTCTTGTAATACATCCCTTTCCATGTTTGAGTTGCTTGCAAGGGCCTTATAGAGTTCTTTGCAGATCCCATAAATGAACATGGTAGAGACCGCTCTCTCATTGGGTTGCTCAACTATAGGTATCCTCTTATAGAGACTCCTTACACGTATGACATAGTCTCATATGTCCTCTTTATATTTTTGGATGACATTCATAAGCTTAACAATGAGGTTATCGGAGTATCCTACCTTCGAGAATCTCTTGATGAAGAGATTCTTCAATTGAGTGAAGTTATTACGTTTAGCGTTGTCTAGACCAGTGAAGCAAGTCCATCCCTTATCTCCCCAAATGCTTATGCTCGTTGAGCGGGATCCATGAGGTTATTAGCCTCACACACATGCTCAAACTGCTCGACGAAGCAACTATGGGTATTTTCTTTTGCCTCTTGGCATTTGGGGTTACTCCTAACCTAGCTAGCAATAATACCGCCAAGGCTACCCCACTTTGCTTAGCGTTGGTATCGTCTAACAATCTTTTTGTCAGTAGCTCACTTACTGTAAGTTCAACTTCCAGGCTCTCTCCTTATCGACATTCCTTCCTGTCTTGTTTCTCCCTAAGATGGCTAGGATCATGTGAACCTCATTGAGCTTTCTCTCCTAACGCAACCTCTGAGGCCTTTGCTCTGGCTATAACTCACAATGTGTTGCAATTCTACCCTTCCTAGCCAAGTAAGTCAAATTGAGTCTCTATCCAAGTAGGAGCCAATGGTTGATTCTTTTCGGTCACCCCTAAGGGATTGCTAGGTCAAGGTTTTTGTGTGTAAACTGTTCTAAGGTTTCCAAGTTGCTGTTGGTCAGTTGGAAATGGGTCCTAACAAGTCCCAAAATGGTCAAAAATTTAGTCAAAACAAGGTTCTCGACAACTGGTTTGAGCCCTAGACTTGCCATCTGAGTCATAGATTTGGATGTCCGAGTGGACTCCTCTTCAAGGTATTCCTCCATTTCAGTGATTAGGCACAGACACTCAAAGAGGGGAAGTGTCACAACTCTATAGAAATAGAATTTGTATCCTTTTTCATTAATTTGTCTATATAATGATTTATTAAATTTATTTCCTTTGCACTAATTAGATATAAAGAAAAGTGCATTGGAGATGGCCATTGATGAGTGGTCACAGGTTATGGTGGACCCACGTGGTGGGTTAGAGAAAAGATAGTTCACACTTCCACCTATATGGCCCGATTGGGCGCCTGTGACTAGAACACACGCATATCAGGGTTAGACTCGCACACAGAAAGGATTGATGCCTTGAAGTGTGGGCTAGATCCACCAGAACAGACAGTTACAATCAACAAGATGGCATGAAATGCTTGTATAATGTGCATGTGTGGGCTGAAAGCTTGAAATGCACATTTCTTTGCATAGGAAAGTCACATGAAGATTTGGATACCATTTTTGCGATGTACACGGAAAAAGCTTTCATATGACACCCATATTGGGGGGGTCCCTAGATTTTAGGAGATCCCTAAATTTTAAGAGATCCCTAAATTTTAGGAGCCTCGAATTAGCCTAAAAATGCTAGTCCTAAAAAATAGGGATGTCATTCTAAAAATAGTAAGTTCTGTACTCTGACTGTGCTTACTAAATTTAGTTGTTTCTATTCTTGATAGTATTCAACCCAAAAAGGAAGGCCATAGAGAAGAGACAAGTGTCAAGACACTTGTCACACAAGTTTCCAAGTGTCCCACCACTTGTCACATCTCATGACATGTGGCTGGACACTTGTCTTGTGCTACTCCACTTTCCCTTTTTGTACTACCTCTTCCCTCTCCTATAAATAAGAGCTCGTTTTTCTTCATTCAGCATCATTTTTCTTTGCTGTAAACTCATGTACAGCACCCACAGATAGCCAGAAACTGGCCCCATCCATCCCCATCATCATCCCCCACTTCTTCATTATCAAATTCCTCCATATTCCCTCTTCTCTCACTGCTATTTTGCAGGACAGCAAGCCTGTAAATTCATTACAGCACCTCCTTTTCAAGCTCTTTCTTCCATTTTAGCAACAAGAAGCAAGTCCTATCCATGTACTACTGTTCAACGATGGAGAAGGCTGATTTCCCCTTTTTCTTCTCTCATACTGTAAAGAAATCAGTTCTTATCATTGCATAATAGATAATGCATGTGTGTTTGTACATCTTTGCATGATCTTGTGAGAGTGAGAATTACTTCTTCTCACTCTCAGGTTGATTGTAACTGAGCTCTTCCCTAAGGGACTTGGGTTGAGCAGAAATACATTCCTTCGGGGGGGGGGGGGGGGGGGTTGCCCATCTTCAACCCTCAATCTTGTCTCCATTACTTTTACATTTTCATGACTGTAATTTTGTGAGTAATTTTCATTTTCAGCTTTAAGTGTTCATTCTCTTTTATATTAAATCTCGAAAACAAGCGAATATCATAATTGTTAAGCATACTACGTTGTTCGGGGCGTTTACAGTGGTATCAGAGCCAGGGCTCGGTCCTCACCCCAACACTGGTAGTGCTTACAATTATAAGTTTGTTTGTTTTCAGCCCTTGCATTGAACGCTTGAGCTTTTTTAAAAAAAAAATTATGAGTCTCAATGGATCAGTCGAGTGCTATCCTTCAAGCCATTCAAAGTCTTAGAGAGGAGAATCAACAAATTCGTGACCAACTTCCCAAACTAGAAAAAGTTGAGAATCCCAAAGAATTCAAGGAAAGAAGCCCATCTGCTTCAAGGAGACAAAGCCATACCAATGAAAGGAGCCGATCAAGAAGTCCAACTACTTCTAAGAGGCAGTCCCATTCTACTTCAAGACAAAGAAAGAGATCGCGTCGAAGCTCATCCTCTTCTTCAAAGTCATCTGGCGCCTACTCTGATGGACCCTCTTCTAGTAACGAAGAGTCACACCCTTCTCGTGGAAGACCTCATCATCGTCAAAGGCGTCGACATTCTTCACCCTCGTCTCCATCTTCATCCCCATCAAGCACTTCATCATCTTCAACCTCAAGATCCGGGCATGGACGAAGGCATAAGAGGAAGAAGAAGACTAAGTCACTATCTCAACTTGAAAAGAAGATCAAGTTCAGTATGTATGATGGTTCCCGAAATCCTGATCTTCTTCTGAAGTTTATTCGTCAATTTCAAATTTTGTATGGTCGTGACAAGTATAAAGAAAAAGAAAAGATTAAGTTTGCAGCTTTACATTTAACCGACTTAGCCCATACTTGGTGGACGGGGTTGGAATATGATCACGCTGCCCCAAAATCATGGGGGTCCTTTGTTCACATGATACAAAGCCAATTTCTTCTTGTTCATTTCAAAAGAGATGTAAAAATGGAATGGGATTGGCTTTGGCAAATGAAAAATGAGTCACTTGGTGACTATACCAAGAGATTTTGGGAGCTACTTTTGAAGGTCCAACATTTCAAGAAGATCAGCAGTTCGGAAAAGCTTAGGAAGTTTCAAGGAGGTTTGCATTTTAAACTTCGTACTGCTCTTAATCATTATCATTGTTCTAGTCTCAGGGAACTCATTAACCATGCTAAGACATGGGAAATAGAGCACAATGGCAACAAATCATTCCAAAAGAATGATAAGAAGAGAGTAGCTGATGATGAGGAGTATTCAGCCCCAAATGAAGGACAAAAACAGCGGCAAAAGCAGCCATCAAATCAAAAGAAGATGAAGCCCTATGCACCTCCTAATGCTCCTCAATTTCTCTCCAATCTATACTCACAAGCAAAGCAACTTTCCGAAGAAGAAAAGCAATGCTTCATGAAAGAAGGGAAGTGCTTTAAATGTGGACAAACAGGCCACATAGCGACGCAATGTCCAAACAAGGGACAAAGCAAGGTTTCTAACAACAAGCCTAAGTCGCCAGTGAAAATCAATGCTATCAGTGATGTAGTTGCAAACACAACTCACACTCCAGAGACGCGCAAATTATTAAAAGCTTGGGGACAGTTGCAAGGTAAGCAAGCACTATTCTTGATAGATCTTAGGGCGAATGAAAATATCATTTCCTTGCAATTAGCTAAAGAGCTTGGATTAAAGAATGAAGAGATGGACACTCCGGCAGAAGTTCGCCAAGCTTTAAATGCTGATGAAGGTGACACAGTGAAGACTGTGATACCCTACATTGGTAAGCTCAAGTTTCAAATTCAAGGCTACATTGACGAAAATACCTTCTGTATCGGAGACCTTGATGGTTGCGATGTGATTCTTGGCATGCCCTGGAATCATAGAGTAGATTCAACCATCTTCTCTCAGAAAAAGAAGGTAGAACTCACCAACAAAGGCAAGAAGTACGAGATCCAAGCTGGAGTTTCTGGAGACACCATACCTATGGTAAGCCATATGCAAGTCTCTAGAGCAATTAAGGATTGTGTTCAATGTTGTCTGCTTTATGTCACTGATGTAAAAGATAATATGAATGCTGAAAACCAAGAGCAACTTCAGCTCTTGGAAAAGTATAAAGATTGTTTTTCGAAAGATCTTCCTTATCAGCTTCCCCCAGAAAGGCCAGAAGACCATCATATTGATATTATCCCGGGCAGTTCTCCTCCTAATATAGCACCATACCATGTGAGCCGTCCTCAACAAGAAGAAATCAGAAAGCAAGTCAAAGACCTACTCAACCGTGGGCTAATTAGGCCAAGTAGCTCACCTTTTTGTTCACCGGTTCTTCTTGTTCAAAAGAAAGATGGCACATTCAGGATGTGCATTGATTATCGAGCCCTCAACAAACTCACTGTGAAGAATCGGTTTCCTATTCCCAGAATTGACAACATTTTGGATCGTCTAGGAGGCTCAAAGGTTTTTAGCCGCATTGATCTAAAGAGTGGTTATCATCAAATTAGGGTAATACCACAAGATGTACACAAAACTGCTTTCCGCACTTCATACAGTCTTTATGAATTCTTGGTGGTTCCTTTCGGATTAACCAATGCACCAGCCACCTTTAATCGAATGATGGAGCTCATCTTTAGAGAGCATCGACAATATGTCGGTACTTTCTTTGATGATATTCTTGTCTTTAGCAAGAATGAAGAGGAGCATCATCAACACTTGGAAATTGTTCTACAATTACTTCAACAAAATCAACTCTTGGTAAATGGTAAAAAGAGTGAATTTTTCATGCATAAAATAAATTAACTTGGGCATGTCATCTCTTCTGAAGGGATTCAGATGGATCCTGAAAAGATCAGGATAATCCAAGAATGGCCTCATCTTCATGATGTACATGAGGTGCGATCGTTTCTTGGCTTATGCTCTTATTACCGCCGCTTCATCAAGCATTTTGCACATATGGCTTCTCCACTTCATGACCTTACAAAGAAGAAGATCTCTTTCCAATGGAAGGAAAAAGAGAAGGCAGCCTTCACAAGGCTGAAAACAGCTCTTACTTCTAGACCCGTTCTTATCATTCCAGATCTGGTAAAACCATTTATGGTGGAAGCAGATGCTTGCGGTGATTGTATTGGTGCAGTGCTAAATCAAGAAGGCCATGCCGTAGCCTTTGAAAGCCGCCGTCTAAATGATGTGGAGAAAAGGTATGACATTTATGAAAAGGAGCTCTTAGCAGTGGTTCATGCTTTAAAGATATGGAAACATTATCTTTTAGGCAATGAATTCCTTATTAAAACTGATCATCAAAGCTTGAAGTATTTCAAGACTCAAAGGCATTTGCAGGAGAAACATGCAAGATGGGAAAATTTCTTGTCTATGTTTCATTTTCAAATTATGTACACTCCAGGGAAACAAAATGTAGTTGCTGATGCACTTTCTAGAGTGCCTCGCATTGCAACTATTACAGTGGCTCATCATGAAGATTTTCAAACGATGAAGAATACTTATGATGAAGATACTGATTTTGCAGCAATTTGGTCAAATTTACAGCAAGGAGGTTCTCATCCAGATTATTCCATCAAAGACGGTTACCTTCTCATGAACAATCGCCTTTGTGTCACTCTTCCTGTTCGACAAAATATGCTTAAAGAAAGTCATGAACCCCCTTATGCAGGGCATAGAGGGAGGGCAGCCACTCTAAGTGCAATTAAGCGCTACTTTTATTGGCCAACATTACGAAGAGATACACATAACTTCATTGATGCTTGTCTGGTATGCCAAAAATCCAAATATGATAGGCAGAAGATTCCAGGATTGTTGCAACCTCTTCCAGTGCCCAAAGATCCATGGGAATCTATCACAATGGATTTCATCTCAGGTATTCCAAGAACACCTCAAGGTCATGATATGATTTGGGTCATAATTGATAGATTTAGCAAACAATCACATTTTATTCCATGTCATAAAACATTGAAATCCGCACAAGCTGCAAGACTTTTCATTCAACATATCTTCAGATTACATGGTATGCCTTCTGAGATCATTTTAGATAGAGACTCCAAATTCACAAGTAACTTTTGGCATGCTTTATTTGAGAATTTGGGAACCACTTTAAAGTTCTCCTTAGCTTTTCATCCTCAAACTGACGCCCAAATAGAGGTGATGAATCTCACTCTTTTGGATATGTTGAAAGCTTATGTTAGTGAACATAAGTCACAATGGGAGAAATATCTTTCATTATTGGAGTTTGCTTACAACAATACAGTGCACTCATCCACAGGGAAAGCTCCAAATGAAATAGTATAGGGTAAAGTGATTCCTCCTCCAATTATTCGCACTAAATATAAGATTTTTGCTGCTGATGAGTTTGCTTCAGATTTAAAAACCGCAATGGATCAAGTTCGAGCCACTATCAAAGTTGCCCAAGAGTGACAAAAGAAGCAAGCAGATAAACGAAGAAGACATTTGGCTTTTGAAAAAGGTCAATATGTCTTGCTAAAGTTTGATAAAAGCAGGCTCAAACAAGGTTCTGGTCAAAATTCATCTTTTCCAAAGCTCTCCAGTAGATACTTTGGACCCTTCAAAGTGATTGAGAAAATAAATGAAGTTTCTTATCGACTTGAGCTTCCTACTCATTGGAAAATACATAATGCTTTTCATGTAAGTTCGCTAAAACCTTACATAGGACCAGAACCAAAGGAACCCATTACTGAAGATCCCCCAGAAGTTAAAGAAACAGAGCAACTCTTGGAACCTGAAAATATTTTGTTTCTCAAGGATCGAACCACGAGAAGTGGCCTTGTGACACGAAAATTCTTACTAAAATTTAAGAATCTACCCACAACAGATGCACAGTGGGTAGATGAAAAATTCATGAAGGATTACCCAAATATTCTACAGCAATATCAAGAAGCTTTTCAGCTGAGGACAGCTGAATAAATGCCAGAGGGATGTCACAACTCTATAGAAACAGAATTTGTATCCTTTTTCATTAATTTGTCTATATAATGATTTATTAAATTTATTTCCTTTGCACTAATTAGATATAAAGAAAAGTGCATTGGAGCTGGCCACTGATGAGTGGTCACAGGTTATGGTGGACCCACGCGGTGGGTTAGAGAAAAGATAGTTCACACTTCCACCTATATGGCCCGATTGGGCGCCTGTGACTAGAACTCGTGCATATCAGGGTTAGACTCGCACACATAAAGGATTGATGCCTTGAAGTGTAGGCTAGATCCACCAGAACAGACAGTTACAATCAACAAGATGGCATGAAATGCTTGTATAATGTGCATGTGTGGGCTGAAAGCTTGAAATGCACATTTCTTTGCATAGGAAAGTCACATGAAGATTCGGATACCATTTTTGCGATGTACACGGAAAAAGATTTCATATGACACCCATATTGGGGGGGTCCCTAAATTTTAGAAGATCCCTAAATTTTAAGAGGTCCCTAAATTTTAGGAGCCTCGAATTAGCCTAAAAATGCTAGTCCTAAAAAATAGGGATGTCATTCTAAAAATAATAAGTTCTGTACTCTGACTGTGCTTACTAAATTTGGTTGTTTCTATTCTTGACAGTATTCAACCCAAAAAGGAAGGCCATAGAGAAGAGACAAGTTTCCAAGTGTCCCACCACTTGTCACATCTCATGACATGTGGCTGGACACTTGTCTTGTGCTACTCCACTTTCCCCTTTTGTACTACCTCTTCCCTCTCCTATAAATAAGAGCTCGTTTTTCTTCATTCAGCATCATTTTTCTTTGCTGTAAACTCATGTACAGCACCCACAGATAGCCAGAAACTGGCCCCATCCATCCCCATCATCATCCCCCACTTCTTCATTATCAAATTCCTCCATATTCCCTCTTCTCTCACTGCTATTTTACAGGACAACAAGCCTGTAAATTCATTACAGCACCTCCTTTTCAAGCTCTTTCTTCCATTTTAGCAACAAGAAGCAAGTCCTATCCATGTACTACTGTTCAACGATGGAGAAGGCTGATTTCCCCTTTTTCTTCTCTCATACTGTAAAGAAATCAGTTCTTATCATTGCATAATAGATAATGCATGTGTGTTTGTACATCTTTGCATGATCTTGTGAGAGTGAGAATTACTTCTTCTCACTCTCAGGTTGATTGTAACTGAGCTCTTCCCTAAGGGACTTGGGTTGAGCAGAAATACATTCCTTTGGGGGGGGGGGGGGGGTTGCCCATCTTCAACCCTCAATCTTGTCTCCATTACTTTTACATTTTCATGACTGTAATTTTGTGAGTAATTTTCATTTTCAGCTTTAAGTGTTCATTCTCTTTTATATTAAATCTCGAAAACAAGCGAATATCATAATTGTTAAGCATACTACGTTGTTCGGGGCGTTTACAGTGAGAGCATTTCAAGCTTTCAGCCCACACATGCACATTATACAAGCATTTCATGCCATCTTGTTGATTGTAATTGTCTGTTTTGGTGGATCTAGCCCACACTTCAAGGCATCAATCCTTTCTGTGTGCGAGTCTAACCCTGATATGCATGAGTTCTAGTCACAGGCGCCCAATCGAGCCATATAGGTGGAAGTGTGAACTATCTTGTCTCTAACCCACCGCGTGGGTCCACCATAACCTGTGACCACTCATCAGTGGCCAGCTCTAATGCACTTTTCTTTATATCTAATTAGTGCAAAGGAAATAAATTTAATAAATCATTATATAGACAAATTAGAAAAAGGATACAAATTCTGTTTCTATAGAGTTGTGACAGGAAGCCTGGTGTCTGAATGCTTGTCCGAGAGGCCCCAAGTTTGGCTATCTATTGTAGTTATCTGAAGCCTATGGTCATCATTCGAGCATTGCCAAAAAACCCATCTGAATGGCACAAATATCATTTTCTATAACTTAGTGCTCACTCTTGCATGCACCCAATATTCCAAAACAATACAACAATTAGTAGCAAGGATTCATGGCATATCTAGAAGGACTGAATGCATCAAAGGCAGGGATTGTAGGTGTTATAGAATGCAAGCCTATCACTCCTTGTCTCTCTCTCAATAGCTCTCTCTCAATCTCACTGCATGCAAATGAGCTCTCTCTTCCCCTTTTTTCACCTTTTGTATTCTTTCTTTCAGCTCCCCTTACACTCTATTTTCCTTCCTGGACATGAACAATCTATTCTCTTTCTTCCCTAGTTCCTCTGTTTCTTAGTTATCCAAAGAGTTATCTTTTTCTTCTTTTTCTCCTACTTTAACCAATGCACATGGAGCTTCCTAAACCTAAACTAATCCACAAAAGAGATTGAATAGCCTCTGACTCCCTTGCTTTCTACCTAAAACCAAGTGTCGTTTTGGAGTTGAACTCCTATTTCGTCACTCAATTTAGAGCACACAAGCACTCAAAGCTTGAATCCATTGGTTGTGGGAACGAAACCAAAATGTGGGAGCTCTCACTCAATCCCCAAAACCCATGGACCACTTATTACTTCAAGAGTTTCAAGCCAAGTGCAAAGGCTACCTCTCACATAGCCATGCACGCTCTTACACCTACGAGTGTAATGAGCTTACCTTCATGCCCGATCAAGTTGCCTCCTTCCACAAGCTCTCCAGTAGCTCCACAATCCAAGGTCCAAGCTCAAGCTCCAAGCTCCATTATCATGTGTGAGAAAAAAGAAGAGAAGACAAGAGAAGAGAAGAAGAAGAGAGGAGAAGATGGAGAGCTTCTCCTCCATGGTCCCTCGCCTTCACACACCCACTCCCTCACACACTCTCTCTCAAAAGCACAAGCACAAGCACAAGCAAGAAGAAGAAGAAGAGGAGGAGGAGGAGAGCTAGTTTTGGCCACACACAAGAATGAGCTTCTTCATTCACTTTTTGGCTTTTCATATATGCCCTTCTCCTCTTGGACACCCATCTCTTTTCTTTTGCATGACCAGCCATTTTAGCCTAGGTCCTCTTTTCCTATTCCCTTTCTATTTACATTGTTCCTTCACCCATGCCCATCTACGTTTACAAATTGCATAGGAGGGAGTTTGGCACTATTTTTCAAGGATTTAGGTGCACTTTTATATTTAAAAATGTGCATTTTTCCTTTGCACTTGCCTTGGACTTTTGAGTTTTCTCCTTGCACTTTTGTTCTCCCGTTTTTCCATTGGGCCACCTTTTTCTACTTGTCCTACCTCTTTTTTATTTTCTTTTGCTTTCTTTTTGCTTTCTTTGCATTGGGGTTAACATTGCTACTACCCTATTTCCCTAATGCTAGCCATAGTGTATCCTTAGTCAAGACCTCATCAAGACATGACCTTCATCAAAGAGATTTAATAGTATATTTGTATCATCTATGATTCATCAAGGGGATGCATTTACTAAGTTGCCAAATAATACTTCCCTCTACTAAACCTCTACATAATAAAATGAACAAAGTTAACAAAGTATGAACAATCATAAATCCATCTAGAAAGGCTGTGCAATTGAAATGACAAATCCAAGGTAGAGTTTAATAGTTATGGATATTGAACACATTGATTTTTTATGCATGTCTATATATTTAGGTACACTAAATAACTCTCTCCCCCCTCTTATTCAAGAGTGAGGTAGCGTGTCTTGGTTGAAAGGTTACAAATGATTTCAATATGATTATAAACCTTTTTAGTCATTATAGTTTTGTGGCTTAACACATACTCCCATTTAAATGACACTAGGTTGTAAGGTCCCCAATGCTAGTCACCTAGGAGAGTGAGTGTCACAGACACACATTTTCCCTTTCCTTTTGTGCCCTTCTCTATTGGTTATAGGAGGTTTCCTCACTCCTTGTCATCTATAACTCGCCTCTCCCTCCTCCACTCTTTGCAGTGAGCACCTACTTGCAGCGAATTCATCTCAATGCCCCTTACTTGCAGCCTCCTCACAGTCTTAGTGGCCCCACCTACCTACTTCTTTGTCTCAGCAACCCCTAAGTGCATCACCTTCATCTCAGTGCGGCCATGCCTACCTACCTCTTTGTACTCAGTGGCATCCTCTTTACATTCTCAATGGTCACACATGTAGCCTCTTCGTCTTAGCAACTCCACCCTATAGCCTCCTTGCAGTCTCAATGGCCTGAACACTTCCCAATGAAACTTATCTTTAAAGAAATAAAATAAATAAATAAAATACATATACATACATGTATACAGATGCTTTCATGAAACAAAAGGATTGAAGGTTGTTTGCATTTCTATATGGTTTTGTAGAGAATATAAAAAGTCAACTTGGGAATGTGCTTGTTGATGAAGACATTGCTCTTGCTAACTGTTGAAGAGAAGAAAGTGACGAAGATAGTGGTCAAGTACACATGACAACAAAGATGTGATCCAAGGCTAGCACTTCCTAATCCTCAGCCTATTCTAATCAATCAAATCGATCAACATTGTTGAATAGAATCAATCAAAATTAAAATGAAAATATCAAAATACTTACTTGATGGGGGAGGAAGGACAACAAAAGTGTTGGCATGCATGGTTGCTCCATTTTATAGACAGGATGAAGGACATTTTCATACTCATATCTTGCCTCATGAAGTCAACTCCATCTAAAAAAATCAAGCTTTAGGTGGCACTAACTTCCTATCCCCTTTTTTGTATTGTCTTGAATTCAAGCTATCAAGACAATCACCTTTTGTTAAGTCATGAATTGTAAACAACAACTTCCATTCCTTTTTAGGTGCCATGGCTTTTGTGATATCATTTCATGGAAAAGGGAAATGTATCTTCATTCCTTTACTTTATGTCGCTTAGTTAAAATGATCAAAGTTGCATCCTTTTTAGAAAGTTGAATTTCCATTTTCTAAAAGTTTGTCAAAAAATTAACTTTGGGGACATTTGTATGGTGACCATGTAGACTCAAGAGTCAAGTCTACTAGATCCATGAATTATAAGCTTAATATATATTCTTAAAATAAAGTGAGGTAGATATATTGAAAAAATGGAAAGTATTTACATCATCCCAACTTTAAATGGAAGGGGATGTTTTATAGATTAAATATGCACCTTCAGAGTTCTATAAATAGCCATGAACATGCCATTTTTCCTACCCAATTCCATCAAAACTTCTAGGATTTATTATTTGCATATATTATAGTTCAGTGGGATAAACCTTTTATACCCTCAAGATATTATTCCATTTTTGAATTTCTAAATGAAGTGAATGCCCACACTGCATGTAGAACATTCTATATGGCAACACGTGAAGCATCATTTAACCTTCCTTGGGCACCAAATAGGATAAGATCAGGAGTTACAACACCATGAAATCCTGTAGCCTAGACCCAATTGGCAAATTTTCCCCACAACCTTGCATCTCACAGGTGTTGCTAGCCTTCATCATATAATAAATAAAAATTGAAAGAAAATATAAGATGAACAAATAGCAAGAGAAGAGAAATCCACAAAACTTACATGACAAGAGATTGGGTACAATCTCCCCCTATGCATGGGTGAGCACCTTCCCCATGCATATATTTATTGATTGTATTAAGCTTTTGTGCTCAAAATACATTGAAGGTATATTTTTACATTCTTGCCTTTTCTTTTCTTGCATGACTTGCTTTTGGCAAAATAAATCTAGCATAACTTATTCTAAATAGCTTTATATCCAATAATAATATTTTAATATTAATAAATTTGTATGATAAATACATTAAAATAAATTAATTGCACATGTACACATGCAAAGTCCTTGCGCTTATGAGCACCTACAAAAATATAATATTTTCATGCTATGAATCACATAATTTTCAAACATTAAAATATGCATCTCAAAATACTTATTCCATATAATGTCCAATAATATGTTCACATTATAAAGCGTATAATTTTCAGACATTTAAACACGCATCCCAAAATACTTATTTCACATAAGTTCATCTAATAATCTACTCACCACAATAGAAAACACATTGGTATTATTCTATCTATCTATTAAGCATAATGCGACTAGTATCACATGTGTGCACTCGTGCAACAAGTCGTAGATCATGCAACCAATAGATAAAATCCATAATATTTTAAAAAATAAGTTTATTATGGAATTTTTTTTTGCATTAAAATTATGCACGAATCATTAGCATCATTTGTTGACAATAAGAAAGAAAGGGTGGAAGGGTCAAAATATATTTTAAAGTGTTAAAGGATTTTTGTTGACTAGGGTCCCAATGAAAAACAATATTTTTATGAAACTCCATAGTTAGAGGCAAAGAAATTGAAAAATATTTTGAATTTTTTTTGGGTAAAAGTCTGCTAATCCAAGAAAAGATTAAACAATATGCACATTCTTAGGATTAGGCAAAAAGGGTTAATAGTGATACCGTTAGCATAAACTATATGTCTCGAATATTCAATTTGATTTTAAATGAATGAGCTCTTATCAAGATTTGCATACAATTTATTTTTATATAGTAAATCAAACACAATACTAAGATGTTTATTATGCTTCTCTTTTGATTTACTGAAAACAAGTACAAAAGCTTAAAAATAAAATTCTATTGTGATTTATTTGTAGCATTTTAGGCATTTTATGCCATTTACTGAATGACCAACTGACTGCTATTTTTGGCATATTTATTACTGATTTATACTGGGGCTCCTCCTCCTCCTCATTCATCATCATCATTCATGAGGTGGACTTCCCATTGGAGAGAGGAGCTAGTGCCCATGCCCACGCAACTAGTGGCTCACTGTTGTATGCAAGTGTCTTGTGTTTGGTATATGGATTCCATCTTCCAAGCACATCGCTGAGTTCTCTTCTTTTGCAATGTTCTTCTGTTTTCTTTCTCTTATGTCTTGTGTTCATCATTTTATTTTAGCATTTGTCTATGCTTTGATTATTGCACCATTTCTGATATGGTATTGGATTGCAAGATCTAGGTTATTGTTGCTGATTTTTTTGTTGATTTAAGGCCTTCACTTTTCACTTGTTGATTAAATGATTGTTTGATGCTACCCAGCATGCTGATTTCCATTTGATTCTTCTATGTTTACTACATTTATGCAGTGTTAGTTGACATTAACCTCAACTACATCTGCATTTTCAAGCAACATCCCTATTGCTCCATTTGATGGTTCATGTAGTGTTGTCACCTATTACTTTTTACTATTTTTCCTCCATTTTCAGCATTTGACACTTCTCTATTGTGCTGGGTGAAATCTTTTGATTGTTTTCTTTGCAAATTTTGGTGCTAACAATATTGTGTTTTGTGATCAACTTGTTAATATTGTATGTGACCTCTATTTTTGTGTAGTTTGTGTTGTTGATATGGCTCTACTCTCTCTCTATATACCTTCTGTTTTCTATCTTCTCTTCTTATCCTCTCCATATGGCTCCTCCATGCACTTCTATAGATGATAAGTTACATGGATTTCACTATCTAAGTTGGAGTGTTGTCTTGAAAGCCTAGTTTGTGCAAAAGTAGATCTTGTACATTGTTTGTGGAGCTATTCCATGTTTGTAGCATCATTTTCCACTTTCCAAAGGTTTTGATGAGGAAAACCATGAGGAAGTTGTTCTTACATGGGATATGGATGATGCACATGCTTATTTTGATATTCTTCAATGTATTTCTAAAGAAGCTCTATCAACGGTTACCTCTTGCCGAACATCTCCCAAAGTATGGTCAAAGCTTCAGATGTTGTACGAGGCACCTTCCACCATGCATGCATAGTGACCCTTTATGGAAAGCTTCATTAGATGAAGTTTGAGTCTAAGGACACCATTCAATCATTTTTGCTTTGTGTTACATAAGTAGAGAACTAGCCTCGACACATGCAATCTTTCCTTCCAAAGGCACACCTTGTGGGAACTATACTCTACAAGCTCCCATTGAAGTTTGATGGAGTGGATAATAATTTTAGGTGCAGACATCATCTACTGCTATGAGCTTCACACATATGTCCTTGGTGCTACTTGAGCATGAGGCATCCTTGAGTCTATAGGGTAGGCTTCCATCTTCTTATGGAGGATTAGATGAGGCTTTTGTAACTTCAAAGAGGGGTGATAGGAAGAAGTCATCGAAGGCCCAATGTTATCATTGTGGTAAGAAGGGCTACTTGTTGTGGAAAGACTACAAGGAATTAGTAGCCTCACCAAGAAGAAGGAGAAGAAGAAGATGTGGGATATGCAAACTCCAAGTCTTCCTCTTCCTCTTCCTCTTCCTTGGACTTTGACTCCAATTCTCCAACCAAGAAGAAGTCCAAAGCACAAGAGAGATCTGCTTCTTTAGATTGAGAGAAGGGCTTGGCTTCCCCTTCCTCTATTGGTTTATATTCCTAGTGCGGCCATCCCTCATGACTATCTAATACCAAAGATGGAGTGTGAGAGGATGGTGAGATGGGGCAACCGAGTCTCATCTATATATGTATATAGGTGCACATGTTCCAAAGAGAGGTGTTCTTGATGCATCGACCAAAGTTTGGCAAGTTCAAACCTTGGAGATGGGACTGACTTTCAAGTTCATGATGAGCTGGTTCTGTGACAAAGAGTGGGCTTGACTCCTAGACTTGAGCTCACATGAGGGGACACTTTGGTGGTTTGGCCAAAGGCAAGAAATCCATAGTCACAGATGTTCAGAGGCATTTTTGATAGGCTTGTCTTATATGCTACTATGAGACATTGACGATGGACATCAGGACAAGCTATGGTTATTATCTATTTTAAGAGTTGGTATGATTGACATCGATATCATGTACTCTTCAAGGCACCTTATTGGTGACTTGATTACCCACTACTTGGGTATCCATGGCTCTACTCTAGTGGTTCTATGTTGTATAAACTATGGTGGTTCTATGTTGTATGCACTCATCATAGAATCTGAATGCAAGGTAGAAGTCATGGAACTGATACTGAAGTTTGCAACTAAACAACCTAACCATAGGGCCTCCTTGTTACAAGCCTGAATTTGGCTACAATGTACTTTGTCACAATAGTGGATAAGGCTATGTATTTTTGAATCCTAGACATCCAAGAAACAACATCTCTAGCAAACCCACATAGCCAAAGGTGGACTTCATATTATTTGTGTGTCTTGCATAATCTAAATCAATGTAACCCACGACTCCTTTATCCTGGGGCTACCATAGCAAAGGCAGAAGTCTGCATTCCCGTAAGGTATCTCATGATACCCTTAACAATGTCCCAAAGTTGCTTTCCATGTGTTGCCATCTAACAAGCCAAACCTCACACTACAAATGTTGTGTCAAGTCTAGTGGCTATCATGGAATACACTAAGCTGCCCATTGTAGATGCATACAAAATCTTAGCCATCTCGACCCTCTCATCATGGGACTAGGGACATTTCGTCTAACTAAACTTCACATGCAAAGGTAAAGGGGTGCCAATAGACTTACCACCTTGCATATGGAATTGCTCAAGTACCCTATGGATGTACTCCTTCTACAAGTAGAGGAGTCCCTTAGAGCAATCACACAGAATGTTCATATTAAAGTATATGAGAAGCGTGCTCCATATCCTTCATCTCAAAGTTCTTCTTAAACCGAGTCTTCAAAGCATCTAGCTCATCATGAGCACTCATATCCAAATCAACATATCATTGATATATAGTACCAAAATGATAAGGTCACCATCGCATGCCTTCTTTTGTAAAGACACAGATCCATAGCACTATGGTATAGGACCGTGAATGCATAAAGGTATCAAACTTATGATAGCATTTCCTAGGTGTCTACTTAAGTCCATATGGACTTTTTCTCAACTTGCACACTCAACATTCCATGCCCTTTTCCACAAAGCCCTTTGGTTACTACATATAAATATCCTCATGCAAGTCCCTATGTAAAAAAGTCATTTTAACATCCATTTGGTACAAGTCTAGATGTAACTTAGCAACCAAGGTCAAAACCAAGTGAAGCTAGTCATCTTGACCATACAGGGGAAGATCTCATCAAAGTTAACTCCCTTTTTATATTTGAAACCCTTTGCAACCAAATGGGCCTCATATGATGACTTAGGGTGACCATGTATGCTCTTTAGATTTTATACATCCACTTGCATGGCAATGGGTGTTTTCCATTAGGCAAGGAAACCAAATTCCGAGTATGATTCTTCTACAATGAGTCAAACTCAAATTGCATAGCTCTCTCCCACAAGAAGAATTGTCATTTGTATGCATAGCCTCCTCATAAGTAAGAGGCTCATCAAAATTTGTCACCATGGCATAGCACATAGAGGGACTCATAATGATGTCACCTTGGATAGAGAGCACATAGCTAGTACATCATGTCCTATTTGTCCCCATCATCAATATGATCATGTACGATAGGCAAATATTGGGCCATTGGAGTATCAACAACAACTACAAGCTGTCTAACTAGGACTAGCTACACAATAATATGAGGCTCTTTCTAAAAGATTACCCTGTTGAGAAGTAAGCATGGGAACTCTCCTTATATTGGAGAGGATAAGGGTAGCTAGGTGTAAATGGACTGGAGGATAGAGGAGCAAGGGGAAACCCTAACCCTAACCTCTCTTGAGGCTATATAAACAACCTAAGGTACACACTCACAATTGGGGAGAGTATACTAGTTGTACCTTGAACAATTGACTAAGCAAGATCTTATTCTTGTACTTGAGCTCTCTCTCTCCCTCTTGTGCACACTCTCTCATGCTTCCAACTCTGATTTGCCACGTGGTATTAGAGCCACCTCTGATCCCTTTAGGTTCCCTAAATCTCAGCTCAAACTAAGTGCACAAGCAAAGCTTCATTTTCTCATCTTGGACCTTCAACCTCCATAGCCAACTAGTACCTATCCCCATTGGAGGAGCTCGAGTGAGCAAAAGAGGGCATATCAGCCTCCAATTTCTTCTAAGGAACTCCTCCCCAACTCAAGGCACAACAAGTTAGCACCACAAACCCCCACATTGGCCACGTAGCACGATGGTATTGCGAAAAAATGCAGGCAGGCGCAAATCTGGGCAGCGTGCAAATTCGTATAGCTGCATGCTCAACTGAGGGCGACGGCGGCCATCTTAGGGCTTTGATAGCCTCCCCAATGGGCCATCTCCCTCTAAGAGGGTTTGGAGAAATTCCTTCTGTGTTGGTTGCTATGAGCCAAACCCTATTTGTGGGTTTATGGCAGCCATAGCCAGGAAGCTTCAAGCTCACTCATTTTCATCTTTTTTTAATTTGGGCATTATCAACAACGATTTTAATAACTGAAAAACCTTTTTCAAGATTTATTACTGCCCTGTGGAGCTTAAATGCAGATTGCTTCTCATTCCATGGGCAATATTAAGCTCATAAATATCAACCTATGTTATGAACTAGAATGAAAGTTGGTAGGAGTGCTTCTTAGCACTACTAATGCATTCAACATGATGCTCCTTATTGTTTGCTACTGGTAAATCATAGAAATGAGTGTTATTGTACTCTTCTCTTATTCATCCCATAGCATAGAGTTGACTGATAAGCCGCGCTCCACCAAGAACTCCTCTAATAGGCCACATTATCAGGAGGACCCTGAAGTCCACCAGTCAAAGCTCACCTCATTGAAACCTAGGAAAATAGTAAAAATTAAATCAAGGGTTGTCCGAAGAGCAGGACCTCCAAAATCCTATCTTGAGATATTACATATGTATGATTTCCAACATTTTTCATTTGTATAGCTTTAAAGTTGGTTATCATTTGTAGGGCTATCGATTCTGCTATTTGGCTCATACTTGGCCACTTGTAAAGGACTAGACATTGCCATTTCTTAAGGCAATAGGTAAGACCTTCCTATAATGGCCATGGCCTATGCAGATGTAAGGCCACAAATTCACAAGTTCAATGGAAAAGATTTCCATCCCTGGCAAGTCCTAGTAAAATATAAAATGATGGAACGAGGCTACCGGCCCTTCATATAAAAGGGAGCAAAGTTATTGACCCATCCAATCCCCTTGATGTAGAAGATGATGAAAGAGCTCAAGCCATCATCATGCTTCATTTAGACGAATCTTTAATTCATCATATTGACCAACTCTCCACTGCCAAGGAGAAGTGGGATGAACTTGAAAGGCTTTACATGCTACAGGGAAGAACTCCGAGATCTTTCTAAAGATTGAATTATTTAGCTTGGAATATAAACAAGAAGAAGATCTAAGCAAGTTTATTTCACATATGAAGGGGCTTATGGCATAGCTGGCCTCCGCTCAAGCACCAATTCATGATGAAGATGCCATTGCCATCCTTCTGGAGTTTGTGAAGAAGGTCTTTCCAACCCTTATGACTACCCTAACTAATAACCCGAACCCAACCTTGGCAAGTACCATCTAGTCATGCCTGGATGAAGAGAAGAGGAACCATAATGAAGGGACTTCAACATTTACTTCCCGTGAGCAAGTGTTAGTCCATATAGCTTCTACAAAGTGGTCCTTCTGTCATAAAAAGGGCATATTGTAAGCAATTGCTAGAAGAAATATCCTGACAAAATGAAGTGTAATAAATGAAAAAAGCCTGGGCATATCACCAGTATGTGTCCCAGTGTTCCCGAAGTACCTAAGGAATTGGAGGCCAACTTTTACTCCCAATCCACAGATGATCGACTCTTTTGAGTCTTGTAACACTCTCTACCTATAACCTTCTTTTGTAGCGTGATTTATAAAGGCATCTCATTGAGGATAGGGGAGCAAGGGGAAACCCTAACCCTAACCTCTATAAACAGCCTAAAGTACACACTCACAGTTGAGGAGAGTGTACTAGTTGTACCTTGAACAACTGACTAAGCAAGATCTTATTCTTGTACTTGAGCTCTCTCTCTCCCTCTTGTGCACACTCTCTCATGCTTCCAACTTTGATTTGCTACATACCCTAAGCACCTCAATCAGCCGCTCAAGTTTCTTATGCATCTTATCCTCAGGAAATAGAACATCATGGCTATGGATAACTTTCCTAGCCTATGGATCAAAAAGATGATAGCCCATATCACATATATCACCATAGCTAATAAAGATACATTTGATAAACTTTGGATCCAATTTATTGTGGATGTCTTTGGAAATATGGCATAATGCCTCATATCCAAAAGGTGTGCCTGCCTGCTTTTGGCTTCTTGTGGCTTTTATGGTTATGTCTTGTACTCCTGGTGGGCCCACTCTCTTGTAAGGCACCTTTTCCTTTTTTCCGCCTTGTGCTTTTCCTCTTGATGACTCGTTTTTTGCTTCCTTCGCTTTGCAGTAAACATGAACTATGCATTGATTGCTGCTAGACCATTTTAAAAGTTGATGATTGTATTCAATGGACCGAGGAGTGGCAACGCGATTATGAGGAATTGAAAAGGACTCTTACCATAGAACCAATCTTATGAGCCCTAGACTAGAGAATAATATTCCATGTGCATATTGATGCATCAAAGTTTGCCATGGGAGCTATTCTGTGCTAGCCTGGTGAACATAACCTTGACTATCTAGTGAGCCTTGCTAGTAAACAACTCACAAATGCTGAGATGAATTACTCCATGATAGAGAGAGAAGGCCTAGCCATGGTGTTCGTTGTGAAGAAATTTCAGCATTCTCTTTTAGCTTTGTCCTTCACCTTCTTTGTTGACCATCAAGTGCCTTGCTTTATCTTGTGAACAAACCGTGCACTATAGGATGCATAGCTTGATGGTTGCTTCTACTTTTAGAGTTTGACTTCTTTGTGTTATATGCAAGGGCGAGCAACATTACATGGTAGACCACATGTCCCGCATACCCATAGGGGAAGCCAGTGGACAAAGGCATTGTAGATTACTTACCTGATGCATACCTTTTTAGCATGTCTAGTGAAAATGACTTATTCAGAGCCGATTTAGTGCCTTATTGGGCAGATGACATAGTCAAGATCCTAGAGCATGGATTTCTTAAAAGACCTATTGAGAAGGCAAGGCTAAGGAGCCTCATGCTTAAGATTCAACCCTATCAATTGATCGTCAGACGGCTCTATAGGTTAGGATAGGATAGCCTATTGTAGAGATGTGTATGTGAGCACAAAACGCATGATTTGTTGACCGAAGCACATGGTGGAATTGCTGGAGGACACTTCAACAAAGATATTACAACCCACAAGGTGCTATAATCTCAACTGTGGTGGCCCACCCTATTCTTGTGATGTTGCTAAGTTTGTCAAGCATTGTGACGAGTGCCAAAGGACCAAGGTCCCTATTTTTAGAGATAAGATAGAGTTGACCACATTCATAGCATGACAACCCTTTGAAAATGGGGTATTGACTTCATTGGACTAGTAGAGCTAGAACGTCTCTTTGAGACACCACTTTTAGCTACTCATGTGCTAATATGTGAGAAGGCAAGATTTGGTTTTATAGGCATGTCAAACAACATGACTTCAAGCAAGGTGGCCTTGTGTTGCTATACTCAGTGAAGGGTCATAAGCAGAAGATGAAATTCACAGGATTAGGGCCTTTCAAAGTCTGCAATATTAGTGAATTGGCAACGTAGAACTCGAGACCTTAGAGGGAGAGGGCATGGGATTCTTTAATGGTAGTCGCCTCAAGAAGTACTACTCTCCAACCCATTCGTTGCATGAGCTACCAATGTTGCAACCACCTGTCAATGTGAGAGTAGCCACCATCATAGAAATCGAGGATACAGATGAGGAAGCAATGGAACCTGCTTACTTGCAAATCATAGTCACTGCTCAAAAATGCACACTTTTGATGCTCTTTATCCTTACCCATGAGCATTGGACTCTCATTGGTCAGCCCCAATTGCAACCAACTAATGTGAAGCTCAACCCATTTGGGGGATAGTCCTACCCACTGCTAGGAAGCTTAAAGTAGTGGTCTCTATCGAGAGCCTAACTATAATTTTTTATATATTGCCTAACTCTAAGGCCACTAGTAAGAAATCCCTACTAGGACATGCATTCCAAAAGCAAACACATTGCAATGTTGACTATGACTCACAATGCATTCACTTTGCCATTAGCAATAATGTGCAAATACTGATGGCTTTTAGCAAGGGCATTGTGGCCCCATCTAAGCCCGCAGTGCCATCGATAGAAGTACATAGTGCAAAGTCTAAGGAGGGGGGTTTGTGACTTCTCTCGCCCTACAATGACCGACCGACCACAACCCAAAGAAAACATAAGAAAGCCCATAGAGCCACAACTCCACTAGGTATCTACACGACACCCAGAGCCACCCAAAAGCCAACCCTCATGGGTCCATCATCCCAAAACATCATGCCCTAAAACTAGGAGACACAGTTGGCGCTATAGAACCAAACAAATGGCCAAAGCTGTGATGGGTGCCTATGGTGCACAGATTGGACGCTGTATGCTCGCGTAGTGAATGCCGGAAGGTCCCCAAGAACAATGAACTCTACTTTTTGCACAAGTTACAAGGTAAAAAGCATGAACGACAAGAGCCAGAGACCAATTGGGTGCAATCTCCCCCCATGCCTTGTGTGAGCGCTTCACAAAGCATGTATTTTATGTATATTTCATCTTTATGCTCAATAATAGCCCAATTTACAAAAATATATCAAGCTTTTAGCTTTTGAGTTTGCTTTTACACAAAAATAGGAATAAAGCTAATGGACGGTGCCCAAAGAGTCTGGCACGCCCAATACAATGTCCAAATAGAAATAACATAACCGTGCGCCCATGCGCATACAAAATAATAATAAATAATCGATGCCTCAATAAATAAGCATGACAAAATATAGGTGTGGCGCCTATCAGAATATAATCCATAGATCGAATACTCGCTATCCTCCAATGCTTTCCTCCGCCACTGCTGCTATCTCTACACATCAACTGAAGTATTCACAATCGTTAGTAAAATAATACAATTAAACCGACAAAAGTGAATACCTAGCAGTCTTCAGCTACATAAATAAATCAACTGGTTAGAAATAAATCCTAACCTTAATTTATTACGAGTGCGCACTCTAAACTCATAAACGTTTATTAATTTAATATGCATTTTGCGGAATCACCCGCTATGGAATCACCCATGTACACACTAAATTAATGAAATGCTCGAAAAGGACAGGCGTCCCCATCAACTTCTCGCACAAAGAATCCACTTTGTGTATGAGCCCCGGTCATCAAAGTTTACGGAATCCACTGTAAAACCTCATGGAATCCACCGTGGCACGGAATCCACCGTGAAATATGCCTCCTGGCATCATACCCCTGGAAATTCATTGCTTGTCTTTTCTTGTTGGCTTGTTTGGTATATGATTGCTGGGCTTTGGCAATCATATCTTTAACCTCATCAAAAATAGTGTTATGCATACTAGCAATATCATCAGCACTCTGAATTCTATTTGACAAAGATGCAACAGGTGTAGATAATCTATACCCATAAATCACTTCAAACGGTGCTTTCTTTGTAGATGTGTGTGGTGTATTGTTATATGCAAACTGTAATAAATGCAAATGTGTGTCCCATGTCTGTGGTTTAGAAATAGTATATGCACGTAAAAGATCTAGAATTGTGCTGTTAGTGGCTTCTGTTTGTCCATTAGTTTCTGGATGAAATGCAGATGAGAAATCAATCTTTGTGCCTAGGTTAGCAAACAGAGTAATCCAAAAGTTGTTACAAAATCTAGAATCACGATCTGAAATAATAACTTTTGGCAATCCATGGTTAGTAAAAACAGTTTTAAAAAATAACTGTGTTGCTTGTGATGCTGTTAAAGTTTTCTTACATGGAATGAAATATGCTTGTTTACTAAATCTATCTACAACTGTCCAAATCATATCATGGTTAGATTTAGTATTAGGTAAACCAGTAATGAAATCCATAGAAATTTGTTCCCAAGGTTGAGATGGAATAGACAAAGGCATAAGTAATCCATACTGTTTACCATGATGTCTCTTAACTCTTTGACAAATCAAACATTCAGAAACAAAGTTAGATACATCAGCATCCATATGCGGCCAATAAAAATCTTCAGTTAACGTACGTAAGGTAGATATGATACCTCTATGACCTTGATATGGGGGACAATGAATTTCATTCAAAACAAAAGATCGGAATGGAATTGTAACACACAATCTCTTTTCATAAAACATAAATCCATCATTATATGACAATGAATCAATAGGAATCAAATTATTTTGAACTAATTTATTCCAATCAGTATGAAAAGTAATATCCTGATGATATGTATCTTTCATAGCAATCAAAGAATCAAAAGATATGACAGAAATATTATGAATGGCACGTCTTCTACAAAACAGTCCTTAAAATATGCAAGAAATTCTTTATGCCTAGGATGCATATGATTTTCTTTTACTTGCAATTCATTCACCCAAATGAGATAAGATTTACTACTCTTGCGTAATGCACGTTTAGCTTGAGTATGCGAAAGCAGTGGAAAAACATTAGATGCATGCATACCATATAATGTAATAGATTTTCCTTGAAAATTAATATTCATTGAGTGTGTGGAATAATCTATATCTGGGTTATGCTGGTGACGCCAAGGCATACCTAAAATAATGTCACTCGACTGTAATGGAACAACTAGAAAATTTCTTCTTTCAATGTATTGACCAATTTGAATCTCTAAGTCTTGCACTTCTTGTGTACCATTATACCTAGTGCCTAAGAATGCAGCTTTTATGCGATAATGCATAGGTACAGTCTGTAACTTCAATTCTTTTACTAATTTTGCTGAAATAAAATCATGAGTACTACCGTCATCATGCAAAATAGTCTTTTCCTTTCCATGCACCAAACATTTCATAGTCAATAATGAATGTGGAGTAGGCATACCTGGTAAAGTATCGGAAGTAGTAGTAGTGTCGTCCTCATCTTCAGTGAAATCATGCATATCTTCATGTTCGTCTTCGTCCATTGCTCCAAGGTAGTTGATATGGGCTGGTGGCTTCTTTGAATGACAATTTGCTACTAGATGTCCATGCTGGTGGCATTTATAGTATACTATTGGCTTGGCTTTGGTTACATTGTTTGCAATGGCGGGAAGTCTAGGTACATTAGAATTTGGCTGTGGAATAGGCTTAGGGTTTTGATTGACATTGGATGGTAATGCAGGTGGTTTTGCCCAATTCTTGCGAAAAGATGATGAAGAGAAACGACCTGGATTAAACCTTCTAAAATTGGAATTGAATTGTTTAGATCCATAGTTACCATTGGCTTGGAATTGCTGTGGACATCTGTCTCTACCTCGTAGCTTATCTTCAGTGTCGTGAGCTAGTGAAATAGCGTCTTCAAGGGTAGCAGGCTTGAACATGTTAACTTCAACGTAGTAATGCCCAAGGAGTCCAGACATATACTTGCGCTTGTGTGTCGCTTCTGGTATGTCTTCAAGCATGCGTAGCTGGAGTAATGCATTCCAAAAACGCTCTGTATACTGAGGTATAGGCTCACGATCCCATTGTTGGAGAAGATCCCATTGTTTAATAGCTTTCTCATGAAATTGCGGTGAAAGGAAATTCTGCATGAACTTCTTCTTGAAATCTTCCCAAGTAGCAGGACAATCTATGCTCTTGCGTACTACAGTCCACCAAAGAGATGCTCTGTCTACTAAATGATTAGTGACACACTTGATTTTATCTTTTTCTGCATAGGTTTCCTCATGAAAATAGTCGTCAAACTGACTAATGAATGCTAGAACAGTTTTTCCTTCTCGTATGCCATTGAAAGTACGGAATTTGAAACTTCTTTTACTTATCTTTGATTCCTTGCGGATGGTTTGAGCTTCGAGAGTTGCGTCGATGGTACGTCGAATCAGATCTTCAACTTGAGGTTCTTCTTTGTCGGTAGACGCTCTTTGTAAATTTGCCAGTTGAGCTTGCAATGCTTGCCTAGCCCTTCATTCTTCTTCCAATTGCATCATGATTAAGTCCAGTCCATCGTAGGTTCAGGTAAGTCGCCTTCAGCCATAAGATCATCCATATGTGGTTCCGTCATCCTGTAAAACTCAAAAGACCTTTCTCACTCAAAATCAGGTTAGCAGGATGAGCGTAGCTCAAGTTCGGGAATACAAGGCTTATGTGTTTTTGGGTATAGCTTTCTCAATCTTCGGAAAATCTGCAATTTATCCTTCTTCGTATGCTGAAAATGCTTCAGCAAACCTGCGTGTGGGTAGAGTACCTTCCAATGAACAACTTTGCAGTTCCGAGTTTCTGCGCAGGAACAGTCCTTCTAGGAGTTTTGAGCACAAGTCAGTTCTGACTCCAGTTGACTAGTCTGACTTGCAGAGTTGTAGACTTATGTGACTTGCAGAGTTGCAGACTTGCAGACTTGCAGAACTTATTCGATTTGTGGAACTTGCAGAACTTGATCAGAAAATACTTGCTGAACTTGATTTTGTTGGGTGTGACCTGGAGTTTGTGACTTGCAGAAGTGACTTGCTTAGAGGACTTGTGTAAGTAAGAAGCTTAAAGCTTCTCAATAAGCGTCGCGTTTTTGAGGACAAGAGGATGTCCACGGTGCAATTTGCGGCCCTCAGAATAGCCCGCCGTCCTCACGATTCGTTTTTTTTTTAAATAAAGCTTTAGTTCAATTAACTAAAGCTTTTAAACTTTGAGGTTTAAGCTTGTTTAGCTATGGAAAATATGATCTTATCTCTGGTTGTCCACGACTTGATGAAGGAGATGAAGGAGTGGTCCTCCGCCTCTGTAGCCCGGTCCTTCGCGATCTAATGACAGAAACAGGGGTTCTTGATCGCCAGAAGTCTGCCTGTATCGACGGTTTGCGACGAGATTGACCGTAGAGCCCGATCGTTCCAGGAGCTCCGCCTTTGCACGGGATGGGTAGCGATTGGAAGCTCTTGATCTCAGCTTCGCTCTGATACCACTGGTGCGCAGATTGGACACGGTATGCTCGCGTAGTGAATGCCGGAAGGTCCCCAAGAACAATGAACTCTACTTTTTGCACAAGTTACAAGGTAAAAAGCATGAACGACAAGAGCTAGAGACCAATTGGGTGCAATCTCCCCCCATGCCTTGGGTGAGCGCTTCACAAAGCATGTATTTTATGTATATTTCATATTTATGCTCAATAATAGTCCAATTTACAAAAATATATCAAGCTTTTAGCTTTTGAGTTTGCTTTTACACAAAAATAGGAATAAAGCTAATGGACGGTGCCCAAAGAGTCTGGCACGCCCAATACAATGTCCAAATAGAAATAACATAACCGTGCGCCCATGCGCATACAAAATAATAATAAATAATCGATGCCTCAATAAATAGGCATGACAAAATATAGGTGTGGCGCCTATCAGAATATAATCCATAGATCGAATACTCGCTATCCTCCAATGCTTTCCTCTGCCACTGCTGCTATCTCTACACATCAACTGAAGCATTCACAATCGTTAGTAAAATAATACAATTAAACTGACAAAAGTGAATACCTAGCAGTCTTCAGCTACATAAATAAATCAACTGGTTAGAAATAAATCCTAACCTTAATTTATTACGAGTGCGCACTCTAAACTCATAAACGTTTATTAATTTAATATGTATTTTGCAGAATCACCCATGTACACACTAAATTAATGAAACGCCCGAAAAGGACAGGTGTCCCCATCAACTTCTCGCACAAAGAATCCACTTTGTGTATGAGCCCCGGTCATCAAAGTTTATGAAATCCACCGTAAAACCTCACGGAATCCACCGTGAAATATGCTTCCTGGCATCAGCCTAAAGCCCTATTGCATGCCCAAGGCTATTTTGAAGGCAACAACTAGATTTGGTTGCCTATGCCTACGAGTGGCATGTGTGTCCCTCAGTCATCTACTACTAGCCCATCTCCAAGACCTTGTGAGCCTCCTAGAACTGACAAGCCGCTTGAGCCAAAAACCACCAAACCCATAGAAACAGAATGGGTCTCTCGACCAATATCGCAACTTGTTGTCCCTAAATCGACTAAACCTAATGTTGCCAGTGTCCCAACAGCTTCACAAGCAGCAAGTAGCACAACATCTGTGCCCCAAACCATGTATATCACACAAGTGGCTAACACTAAGGGTCAGCCAAAGCAGCAAATACCAATTGCTGAGTTATCTAGCCTAGTCAAACCCCAACCTCTTGCAGGCCTTAGACCCTCTTATGAAAGGAGATTCATCCTTACCTTGGCCTGTGATCTAATTGAGAACACGGGGGATGACGTGATCACATGCATTAGATGCTTGGATACCACCTTCACCATGCTTGCTAAAGGCTATGAGACCGATTGGACTTAGGTCTCCTATACGAGCCTTTAGCAATGGAAGTATGCACACTGCCATGCACTTGAGAATAATTAGAATTCATGTTTGTTAAAGTCCCTATGATAGCTAAGGAGTTGATTTCCAATGAAATTTCTTGAGAGCAAGCTCATAACAATGATTGATCATATCCTATAGCAAGAGCAAAGTCTCTATAACAAATCAGGAACTAAAAGAGCTAAAAACACTAACCAACTTTGACTCTTCTTTTCAACAAAAATGGTATGCTCTCTATCTCCACCAATGGGAACAAAAGAGATACCAAATCATGACCAATGCCACACAGAGATGCACCATCAAAACCAAAAAGCATGATCCAACAACTTATGCGGCTCCTATCTCATTTAAAGTATTGGTCATCACCCATAGTTGACCCTTAGAAGATCATGTTATGGCCCATCCTTTCTTGGATCGCATCTTGAGTGAGGAAGAACTACACATTGTTAGCCAGATCAACTCTAGTGACTTTCTAACTGATGTCTTGACTTACATTACGCATGTCAGCATTAGACCTTAGGACATGGACCATCATGCTACCTTAGAGGACAACCCATAGTTTTATGCTTGGCTCATAAAAAAGTAAAAGCATCACACCCATGCACTTAATGCCCTTAACCCTTCATCCTCCAATCCTAGGAAGGATTCTCATCATTCTTGAGGGAGAGGGGAAAGGTGGAAAAAAAACCTCATAGAAACATGAATAATAAAAGCATAAAAAGGGAAAGAAAACGGGAAGAAGACTTTAAAATCGAAACCCAAAGTAAAAAGACAAATAAAGAGACTTTGCACTTAAGAAGAATATTCAGGAAATGCTTGCTTGGAATTACTGACTGTTTGAAGCAAAAATTTCCATTCTATCATTGAAGTTCCTTTGTTTCATTGCGTAAAGTTGTAGTCTTTTTACCTTCATGTTGGAAAATGGGTTTTGCAAGTAAACTAATAGAGGTTGTCCACAATGGCAGCACAAATTACATTCTCAGAAGAAGAACATAATAGGTATTGGTTGGCTGTCGAGATAGGAGTCTTCAACCAACTCAAGTACCGTGGCATTGGCAACCTAAGGGAACTAACATACTAAAGATGTGGTGAAGAGGATGATTGACTAGTACAACCTTCATAAATACATGGAAAAAGCTAGCCAATAAATCAACCACAGTGGATGCATGAAGTTCTTGAGAAACTTTGATGCTAGCAAGGGTAGTGGCATAGTGACTGTCAGGCAAGAAGGTTCTCCTAAGAAGATCGAAGTTGCACCAAGTCCAGAACTGGTGGAGAAAGCATTAAGGCTGGAAAATGCCCAAGGAAAAAGACCAAAGAGAGATTTCTATAGCATGTTGAAGATGAAAAAGGCAATGGTGCATACTAACGATGGAATCAATTTAGCAGACATTCTCGACGCTACCGTCCAGTTGTAAGTGAAAATGGTGCTTGCACTCTTTTGAATCCAAGTGCCTATTCTTGAAAGCATCGTGGCAAGATCCCTAGATGAAGTCAATTTGAAGCCAAGTGCCTATGCTTGAAAGCGTCGTGGCAGGATCCCTAGGTGAAGTCAATTTTAATGCTTATGTCAGGAGAACCATTGAATCTTCATCCAAGGCACCAGCATTCTAGCCAAAAACTGACAGGGGATGAGTCACCAATTGCCACCTCCAAATCTGATCATAGAATGCATGCATTCAAAGCATTGATTGTAGGGTTTGGCGAGGTGCTAACCACTATTATCCAAGGGGCAGTGAGAGAGGTGGAAGGTGAAAAGGAAATGGGGGAGACCCTTGAGAGATCACCAATCCGCAAACAAGATCAATCAAGTGAAAGAACAGTGAGCGAGGGGGGTGAAGAACAAGGGATGCCATCTAGCCAAGGAGGGCTGAAGAAGCTACAGATTGAGATTCCTCTGAAGAAGCGAGAGGAAACCAAGGAGAGGATGACTAAAAAAGAAAAGGCTAAGCTGCAAAAGGTGCAAGAAGAGTCAAAAAAGTCCAAAGAAGAGAGGGTGAGGAAACTGGAAGAAGAAGCACAAAGACTACGCAAGAAAGAGAAAGAAGACACTGCTAAAGCTATTTGCATGTTAATAGAACAGCGCCAGGGAGGAGGAATTAGCCACCATGGGCTCGCTAATAGATGAAGGTCCAAGCACCAATGCCAAGATAGTAGAGATTGAGCAAGGAAAAGGCAAGGGCTTGCTATATCCGATCCCCATCGGGAACAAGCCCCGCCGACGAAGAAACACCTCGATCACATCGTTCCATCGGTTTCGGTCCATCTGTATCGATACAAGCCGCACAATATTCACGACGAGAATCGTCGTTAGCATTGAGAACCATGGAGCTCGAACACGATCTCGCCACAAACGAGACACGTGTTCAAAACTCAAGTGGAGGAGCTCCAATAGTGAGAATGAAGAGATTGGTAACTGTAGATGTCGAATCACAGCAATATCCTAAGAAGTAAAAAGTAGAGACATCAACAACGTCGATATACCTATAACAGTGCTGCCATCAATGGGGTATGATGAGTATGTCAAGGAACTTCTTGCATAGTTGGAAAAAGCAAAGGAATAAAAGAAGATGACTATGGATGAGCTAGAGGTTGAAAATGAAGCGTTGGCAGTATTCTAGTTGGATGTCAAGAATCGCGTGGTGGGAGGGAGTTGCTCAAGATGCTGCGCCGAACACACACAGAATGCACAAGGAGAAGCTCACTCAAGAGACAAGAAGAGAGATGGAGGCCAAAACGTTTTCTTGTTGATTTCTTCTTCTTCTTCCACACTCTTTACAATGTACACAAAGTATAGATAAGATACAACATAAAAGGAAAGTGGCCTACTAAGTCAAACAATGCATAACCGACTACACTAGTCGACTGGCGCTATAACTATGCCAGCTGTAAATAGGTGTTACGACCTGAATATAATAAGTAATGAGTCAGTGGCCATGTGAGATGCATAATGACCACCGACGTGCTAAGTGTAGACGTGTGGACCCATCTAACCAGGCGGTCCATCATCAATGTCCGCATGTGTTGAGCTTGTCATCTCAACACTCCCCCTCAAGGTCAACTGCATCTCTGCAACTCCAAGTAAGCTTCGAAACTTTTGAAGCTTCTCTATAACCAATGCCTTCGTGAAGATGTCAGCTATCTAATCCTGTGTGCTGACATACATCAAGTCAATCTCACCTGCTAGTACCTTCTCTCTCACAAAGTGATAGTGTACCTCAATATGTTTTGTCCTGGCATGGAACACAGGGTCCCTAGCCAACTGTATACTGCTCATGTTGTCACAATAAATGACAACTGGACCTTCCACCTGCACATCCAAATCAGCCAATAGCTTTTGCAGCCATACTACCTCACATGCTGCAACAGCAGCACCTATACTCAGCCTCTGTACTCAACAAAGCAACTGTAGATTGCTTTTTACTGCTCCATGCAACTGCTGCACTACCAAGAGAGAACATGTATCCGCTGGTAGATCTTCTATCAAACATACTACCAGCCCAATCTGCATCTGTGTATCCAAATACCTGTACATCTGTACCTGCCTCATAGAAAAGTCCATAATATAATGTGGACTTTACATATCTCAATATGCATCTGACTGCATCCAAATGTGGCTTTCTAGGTACTTGCATAAACTGACTCACAAGACCAACAGCGTAGCTCAAGTCTGGCCTTGTAATGGTCATGTAGATCAAACTCCCCACTATCCTCCTGAACATAGTAGGGTCTTCTATCTCATCCCCAACATCAGCACTCAGCTTTACATTCTGCTCCAACGGGACTGAAAGTGGTTTGCATGCAGTCATACCATACTTGGACAACATATCCAAGCCATACTGTCTTTGGGACAGCCATATACCATCATCACATCTGATCACCTCAATGCCAAGGAAGTACCTTAGCTCACCTAAATCCTTCATCTCAAACTTCATCTTCAAACAGCCCTTGACTTCAGCAATTCCACTATCACTATCACCTGTAATAATCAAGTCATCCACATAGATGACTATGATGACCAAACCTGCATCTCCCTTTCTCACATAAAGTGAGTGATCAGCATCAGAAACATAAAAGCCAATATTGACAAGATACTCTCTAATCTTGTCAGACCATGCTCTAGGTGCTTGCTTGAGCCCATAGAGTGCCTTCTTCAACCTACACACATACGTGGGATGCTCTAAATCTTCATAACCTGCTGGCTAATTCATATACACTTCTTCCTACAAATCACCATGCAAGAAGGTATTCTTTACATCCATTAGCTGCAACCTCCAACCTTTGGCTGCTACCTAAGCAATCACACATCTAACAGTTGCCGTCCTAGCAACTGGACTGAAGGTTTCATCATAATCTATGCCATATGTCTGGGCATAGCCTTTTGCAACCAGCCTAGCTTTGTACCTGCTAATAGAACCATCTACATTGTGCTTAATCTTATAAACCCACTTACATCCAATAGCTTTCTTTCCCTTCGGCAATGATACTAGATCCCAAGTCTTATTGGCCTCTAATGCAGCCATCTCCTCATCCATTGCTGCATCCCAATAAGCATGACCAACAGCCTCCTCAAAACATGTGGGCTCAACATCCTCAACTAGTTTCACCATATAAGCATAATGGTGAGCTGCATAACCTTCAAAACCAAATCTTTTAACAGGGTATCTCACCCTGCTAGACCTGCGTACCACTGGATCACTCAATGGAGTCTTTGCATTAACGCGTGCTCTCTGCACACCTGGAGTCCTCACTGAAGGAATGCCAAGCTCATCATCCAAGCTCTCTGAGCCACTGGAGTCTCCATCAAGAACTGCATCAATGCCTTCTGACACTTTATTCTTTCCTTTGTCTTTACCTGTAGTGCTACTAGATGCACCCGAAGATGTAGAGGTACTCCTTAGTCTCCCAGACCAAGGACTACCAGATGATGTCTCTGGTCCGCTAAGAGTTCATGATTCTTGCTTTTCAGCCTGCATATGAGTGTCATGATCATCATCATCATCCAATGCATCACCACTAGATGCATACCAACTGCTCATTTCATCAAAGATGACATCCCTGCTCACTCTGAACTTACATGTGACAGGGTTGTAACAGCGATACCCTTTCTGCTCTAAGAGAGTATCCAATAAAGACACACTTTTCAGCCTTTGGATCCAGTTTCTTCTGCAACTCATCTGGCACATGAACATACGCAATGCAGCCAAATACTTTCAAGTGTAAAACATCAGGCTTCTTACCTGTAAAACATTCTTCGGGGGTCATACCATGAACTGCAGCTGTGGAGTTCTGTTCATAATATAAACAGCAATATGAACAGCCTCAGACAAAAAATGCTTAGGCATATTCTTTTCAGCCGTCAAGGCACGTGCAACTTCTGCAATATGCATGTTTTTCCTTTCTGCAACCCCATTTTGCTGTGGGGTATACATGCATGTGAACTGTCTCTTTATCCCATGAGACCTCAGAAAATCACTGAACTCATTGGAGAGGTACTCTCCCCCTCCTTCTGACCTCAAGCACTTTACTTTCAAGCATGTTTCTCTTTCAACTGCAGCCTTGAAAGTTCTAAAGTGCTCAAAAGCTTCACTCTTTTCCTTCATAAAATATACCCACAACTTTCTAGAACAATCATCAATGAATGTGATGAAGTATGAACTACCTCCAAGAGATACATTTTGTGTAGGCCCCCAAATGTCTGTATGCACAACATCAAGAATATTTCTGCTTACATCTCTGTCATGTGAAAAGGGTTGTCTTGCCTGCTTACCAAACTGACATGCTTCACATACCTTCTGAAATTCTGCAACTTTAAATGTAGGCAAACCTGTAACCAACCCTTTGGACTGCATTAATTTCAGCCTTTGTACATTTGCATGTCCAATGCGTTTGTGCCAAATTTCAATGTCTGCAACAACACCTTTTCCTTTGGCATACATAACAGCATTCATAGTAGGAATTCCAGCATCTAGAGTGAACATACGTCCAACTCTACTTCCCTTTGCTACCAACCTGCACTTGTCATTGAAGTCTTCCACAAAGCAGCCCTTTGCATTAAATCTGACTTGCAGCCCTTGCTCTACCATTTGACCGACTGACACCAAGTTCTTTGTAATAGATGGCACATGTAATACATCTGAAAGACTCTTTGTCTTACCATCATGCAAGGACAAGGGAACTTTTCCAATGTGTGAAATTGGGTGGCATGAGTCATCACCCGTCTGCACATAACCTGCATTCTGCAAATCCTGCATCTCTCCAAACCATTCTGCATGGCTGGTCATATGATTGGATACACCTGAATCAATATACCAAACATCTTCATGTGTTCCCTTTCCTGTAACAGCATTCAGCATATGTTGTATAACAAACAAACGTTCATTTTTGTCTTCATTCTGTCGTGAAGACGATGCATAGTTTCCTTGCTGCAACTTACCACTGTGGATATCATCTTTCTTAGCATAACATTGGGCTGCAATATGACCTGTTTTGCCACAGTAGTGGCACACAATACCAGAGTTGTTAGAACCTTTGTTCTGCCATCCACCTCTTCCTCTAAAGCTCCCCCTGCCTCTAAAGTTACCAGACCTCCTGAAACTTGCATATCACCAAATTGCTGATTCAATCTGTTTTGCTGGTTGTCACTACCACGTCCTGTACCACGGCCTCTTGAAGAGAACCTGCCACGTCCCCTTTCAGAACTGGAGTAGAAAGCTTGGACCTGTTCACCACTTCTTTCAGATGTCTCACTCTGCATGTTGATCTCTTCAGTGATCATAAGGGAGACCAATTCATCAAAATCTGGAAATGGCTTTCTGACATATACGGAAGTTACAAAAGACTTCCAAGCCTTTTCATTGTTAAGTCCACCCAAGGTAGACGACACCAAATCATCATCATCGGGCATTGCGTCAATCGCTGCCAATGCATCTGCAATGCTTATTACCTTCAGTGCATACTCATTGATAGACATCTTGCCTTTCTTTAATGTATTCAACTCTTGCTTGAGTTGAATCTTTCGTGCCTTTGTATTTACAGAAAACATACTTTCAAGTATGGTCCAAGCTGCATATGAATTCTCTGCATTTCTAATGTGTCCCAGTATATTATTGTCAATTACTGCAGACAACCAATACATGACCTTTTTATCCTTTGCATTCCATTCTTTCCGTGCCTTTGTCTCTTATGCAGTTGGAGGATCACTCATCTCCGGCTCCTTTTCTCACCTGAAACGAACTTGTAGAGGCCTTTTCCAATAAGGAAGTTTGTGACGCGGAACTTCCATGAAGGGTAGTTGTTCTTGTCAAGCTTCTCAATGATAGGGCTTCCACTGTTCTCTGCCATTATCACAAAGTTAATACCAAACCACAAGCAAATCTTCTGCAACCCTTGACCTGTAGTGCACAACAATACACTAGACAACCTTTTTCACTGTCTGCTCAACAATACATGCAATCTGCAACCAGTTTGCAGATAAACCTTGTGTTTACTCACTGGTAAACACCTTTGAACTTACAAATCTGAAATCTGTAACCTGCGCACCCACGTTCGGTCAATACAGTCGAAGTCACAGCGTACCCTGAAACTGCTGTCTGCAACCTTGCGACTCTAAAACGGGCCCTGAAATGGCCTCAGATGCCCAAAATAACTGCGGGACAGCCCTAAAGGGCTAATCTGCAGAATACATAGCGCTCTTCGTGCACACCAAATCTCACTGCAATCTGAGATTTTTGCTCTGCCCTGCTTCCGGTGCCTCCACAGACACTATCCAAGAGAAAGAGTTGAAGGATGGGAGAGCTTCTTACCCGTGGCTTGCTTGCTCGAACCTTGCTTCTTCTCCTTTGCTTCAACCTTCGAAATCAGCCTCTCTAAATGGCGCGGCTTTGATACCATGTCAAGAATCGCGTGGTGGGGGGGAGTTGCTCAAGATGCTGCGCCGAACACACACAGAATGCACAAGGAGAAGCTCACTCAAGAGACAAGAAGAGAGATGGAGGCCAAAACGTTTTCTTGCTGATTTCTTCTTCTTCTTCCACACTCTTTACAATGTACACAAAGTATAGATAAGATACAACATAAAAGGAAAGTGGCCTACTAATTCAAACAATGCATAACCGACTACACTAATCGACTGGCGCTATAACTATGCCAGCTGTAAATAGGTGTAACGACCTGAATATAATAAGTAATGAGTTAGTGGCCATGTGAGATGCATAATGACCACCGACGTGCTAAGTGTAGACGTGTGGACCCATCTAACCAGGCGGTCCATCATCAATGTCCGCATGTGTTGAGCTTGTCATCTCAACATTGGAGAGGACGTGCCAAGTAGTAGGTTATTAAAAGGAGATACATGAGTTGAAGGAAGAACTCAAGGCCAAGGAAGAGGAAGACAATTGGTAAGAAAGGTTTGAGGGTAGAAAGACAAGAGTTGATAGGGTTACAAAGAGAGTATAAGCTCCTTATCATACAACATGAGGAATTAAGAGGGCAGTTGAAAAGAATAGAGGAGGCAATAGATAGACCTGCAACAGAAGACACCACAAAAGCTCATGACGAGGAAAAGCATTGTAAAGAAATGGAGGAAATGGTGAATAAGCTATTGTTAGAGCTAGAAGAGAAAGCAAGGTTGAAAGGTAAGATAAAGCACTAGGAGAAAGAAAAAGCAAGCCAAATGTTGAAAGAGTAAAAGCCAAGAATGGCGGATTTAGCCCAAAGACAAAACAAAAGTCTAGAAGAAATGAAGCAAAGAGCCAAAGAATGGGTAGCTAAGAGTGAGGAAAGAGTGAAGGACTTGGCAAGCCATCTAGCCCATGTTGAAAGCAAGAGAGTGATAGTAGAGAAGAGGAGGGTAGAGGCTATGGAGACAAGAACGGTGAGCCAACAACATGCTTTCCTCAACATCATTCTAGATATCACACAATTAGAAGAGGAGGAAGCCACATAAGTTTTGAAGAAGAAGTTAGAGATTGCTTGCAGAGCTATAAGGCATGGCTCGTGTGCCCAAACACAAGGAGCAAAAACCGGTCTAAGCCAGCAAGAGCAAAGAGAATACTTGCTAAGGGTAGGGTTGACATCTCAAGAAGTAGAACTACTAGGGTATAAGGAGGAACAAAGATCACTGGAGTCCGCGAGAAGAGAAGAGCAACATGTGCCACCTATTGAAGGAGGGCCAGAGTTCGAGGTGGGCCAACAAGAAGAAGAACAAGTTCCACAACCAAGCCCTCCATGATCAAAAGCACAACAGGAAGTTCCATAAGAAGATCCAACTCCAAAAAGAAAAGCCAAAGTTAGAAGGAAGAGAAAGAAGATCTTGGAGAAGGCACGAAGAAGGCTAAGGGCAGAACACCTAGTAGTTCCAAAAGTCCCTATCCCATAGAGGGGAGAGTGCTTTTCTATAAATTAGAACGTGGAACTCAGAGGGAAAATAAATGTCAACCCTTTGAGTTTAGCTTCCAATTCCAACCAACAATGAGTCAAGTGCTATCCCCTAGAGTGGTGGAAGATGTGATAAACATGGGCAAAAGACTTGGGGATCGATGGAACTAAGAAAGAAAAAGAACCCAATACTAAGGATAGAATCACCAGATTATTGGGAAGATAAGGTCATGGAAGTGCCTAAGACTGTGAAGGGGTATGAAGCACAACCCAAGTGGAGGAGAAGAATTTGGGATGCAAACATGGATGCATGGATGTCTTTTTACAATACCCTACCCTATGAGAGAGATGACCCAACCTACATGCCATATCTAAGAAGGGTAGGAGTGGATTTTAATTCTGACACCCATGACTGCTATGATTTTCCTAAGGTATATAATGTAAATGCCACTAAACTAGAAGAAACCCTCATATTCTCCATAGATGACCTTAGGCCCTCCATCTCCCACTTCTTTAGTGAGTTCTCCTCTTGCCTTGATCTAGCCTCATTACAACTTGCAATTATCTCAGGTTACTTAGGGTGTTACTCAAACATGATCCTATCACTTAGGAATATCGCCTACTACCCCTCTTTTTTGACTTGAACGTTGGCATAGGCAATTGTGCAATGGCTAGACTCATGATGCGAACCACACTTCTCCCATCTTTTTGTATGGCTCTACACAAGGATATGAATGATAGCTAATTTACTAGATGTAATCATCCATTCTTGCCCACATCCCCTCTAAACTTATGCATAAATCTAAAGGGCTACATGCATGCTAAGAACTTTCTTAGCAAGTCTCTCAAGTCCCCCAACCTCTTCTTCCACGACTCTTCCACGACCTGAACACAAGGACTAGTTCTTCACGTACCTTCAAAAAAAAAGAAAAAGAAAAGAGATAAAGAACGGAGAAAAGGAAAAGAAAACCAAAAGAGAAAACAAGCAATACATCTCGCTTTTGATGAGCACCACAATCACTGCACCTAGGGGTCCTCAAGTTAGGTGTGTCTGGTGGCCTCGGTTGATCGGCTCCATGCCTCACCCCTTAGCCCCCTTTGTTCCCCCACTTCACACACTTAGGATACATCAAGGGCAGGACACACCTAGGGAGGTCATACTCGCCTATGATTAGACCTCTCTCCCTAGGCTACATCCACCGCACCTTCCCTATACACGAACTGGGTCCTCAGGTGTGGGACAATACCCAGGCTTACTTGCAGCTGTTCAACCCAACTCCCAGTTCCACTGGCATGTGCACAATGCACTGGATGGTAAGGTAGATTAGGTTGGACTCATAAACACAATCTTGAGTTACAATTTTCAGAATGAGGGATTGTAACTTAGGTTCCAAGATAGATTAGCTTGGACTCATAAACATAATCTTGAGTGACACAAAATGAAGGTAACATTTCATTCAAATGAGTGTCAAGTACATGCTTATATAGCTTTTGCGTAGTGCCACTCTTCATCACTATGCTTATGGGATTTTGGATATCTCTTCCTAGAGCCTACATCATTGTCTATCTCTTATACAAAGCCTCTTGTGGGCACACATCTAGCCTCTACATGCATTCATGTTATGCATCATTTACTATTCTCAACACCCCCCTCAAATGATGAGTCTCTACCCTTGCTGCCTTTTTCCCCCCTACATGATGACATGCCTCGGGAGACTAGTTCTTTGGCAACCTAGTCAAGTTAAGGCTTGAAACTTTACATTTTTGGTAGGGTCTTTACAATATCCACTATGGAAAACAAGATCCACTATGGAAAATTTTTCTGCAGTGGAAGGTATCTTCTTCATCTTCCTTTTGCTTCTTTGGCATCCTTTGGTGATGTCCTCGATCTTCTTGGTCTTCATAATGATCTTTGACTTGTGCTCAAGTCTTCTTTGTGAGGTCCTTTTTCTTAGTGAGTTTGAGATGGATATAAATAGATACATTGATGTAGCTTGTCATTAAATAGATATTGGAATACATAGGATTTAAGATTCTGGTGGCTTTTGAGTCATTGCAGTGTTTTGGGCATGCATGATGAACACATTTCTCCTTATATAGCTCTCGGTTTTGGAGTACATGGCTTGACATGGCATTGGAAATTTGAGCATGGTGTAGGCAAATCATTGTCAAGTGTGAGAAGGTCTTACCGATTGGCTTTCCGCTCAATGGTAGTGTCTAATCTCTTTTATAGAGTGCTTTGTGGGAATTACCGAGGATAATGAAAACTTGGTTTTACAATCAAGTGTTCGTAGGAATTGTCAAAGATTAAGAAAGCCAGTATATAAGATTACTCTTATTCCCTTTGTACCTTCACATGAAAAAACCTTTTAAAGTGATTTCAGGAATGAGTTCGGGGCAAAAAGTAGTGGGAGGAGAGGCTGGATAGAACCGGTTTGAGAATATGAGTGTGAACGAGGTTTAATGGGTAAGACAAGGCATAAATAGGGTTTATAAAAGGGAATATCAACATTAAAAACAAGGGTAATTAAAAACAACAGTTCTACAAGTAATCACGGATGGCCTTCTTTCTGGAATCAGATGATCTGCGCACCTCTCTCTCTTATGTGGACTTGTGCTGCAAGGATTGTTGCAGGCATACTGTCACTTTGCCACATGCAGGGGCACACTTCAATCAGGCAAAGAAGCTTCTGATGATAGTAGGCTCGTCTACTGGACCTCCTCTTGCAACAAAATCAGAAGTTGCTGCTTCTGACTCACAGACCCCTTGTTGCTAGCTTGACTGGTCGCCCCTATTCTGTGGAAGGAGAGAGATGCCCTCTCAGAGGAGACGCCTGCCAGCAGGGCCGCTACCACCACCAGTTCTGACACTGATAGCACTGGCCTTTTGGATGGATTGGTGAAGCTCTTTAATCCCAATGAGATGACCAAGTCAGGCAAGGTGCTAGACAAGAGCTACCTTAAGAGCGCCCGTGAAGTCTATAGCCCACAAAACCACTCTTAACATAGATCTCTGTGCTTGGTTTCAAGTAGGCCCCTTTCCTATCACCTCCAAAGCAAGCTCCCAGCCAAGCTTGAAGTAGATCCCTCAACTTGCCCTCTTGCTTGATAATAGCCACCAACCAATTTTAGCTAAAGACCAGCCTTACTGTCTTGAGCTTCTTTACCTCATATGCAATGGTAGATGGCTTTGACAGATAGAGGAGCTGATAAAGATGGAGATTTAGAAAGGACACACACTAGCTAACTAGCTCAGCCATGGCTCTAATACCATGTTGAGAAACACGGATCTAGAGCTAGTTGACTATGGTGGACACAAGTTAAACACACTATACATTTTCAGAGTGAGGGATTGTAACTCAAGTGAATTAGTTTCTAAGATAGATTAGCTTGGACTCATAAACACAATCTTGAGTGACACAAAATGAATGTACCATTGCATTGAAATGAGTGTCAAGTACATGCTTATATAGCTTTTGGGTAGTACCACTCTTCCTCACTGTGCTTATGGGATTTGGATATCTCTTCCTAGAGCATACATCATTGTCTATCTCTCATACAAAGCCTCTTTTGGGCACACATCCAGCCTCTATGGGCATTCATGTTAGGCATCATTTGCTATTCTTAACACTTCTTCTTATATCTTGTCTCACAGGGCTATGGAGCATAAGCTTGAAGGTGGAGGATTGAGGTTTCTTGAGCTCTCATCTCAGATTGTGGAGCTACTGGAAGGTTTGAGAGAGAAGGGTACTCGATTGGGCATGAAGGTAAGCTTACCACGCTCGTAGGATAGAGGGTGTGTATGGCTATGTGAGAGGTAGCCATTAGCATTCGACTAAAAATGCTTGAGCAATAAGTGGTCCATGGGTCTTGGAGGTCGAGCGAAAGCTCCCACATCTATTTTGAGCATTGGATGCTTTGGCACCTTGGTTTTATGTTTCCATTGCTATTACGAGCTTGAAGAGTACATATTGGGTTTTATGCTACCAAATATATGCTACTTGGATCTTAGATATATGGATGTCTTCCACATGATCTTTTAAGCTTTGCTTGCTCATCTAGCATCTAACTTTTGTTCCATTGGGAGCCGCTACTAGACACTTGGATGTTACATTGAGCATTTGGTTATGAAGTTGAGCTTGAGGGTCTCATAGTGAGAGCATGAGACTTGGTGACATGTGCATGCTCTCCTCATGCTTTATATATGCAGTTGATGCTTAATGAGCTAATCTAACATTGCTTTTGGGTTGGCACCTATCTTTGTCACACTATTGTTAGTGATGTATGGATCTTGGCTGGCTATGTATCAAGCTTCCATTACATTGCTCAATCTATTGTGCCTTTGGTTAGTCTCTTCTATTACATGTGAGACCTACTCTATGCATGATGGTTATGCCTATAGAATATATCTCAATCTAACACATTGATCCTTTGACATTTCTCAGTGCCAGTTGCATATTCACTCACACTGCTAGTTGCAGGTATTCCCTGGCTTGCAGTTTGTCTTATATCAGTGATTACTCCTCTTTGGTATTGATTCCTTACTACTATACTTCATCTTTAGCATGATGTAACCACACTTTATTGCACTATTTATGCAAGCAATCGCCTCCATTTGAAACTCTTTTGCATTGAGTTTGTGGATAGCTCATTACTTAGTTAATACCTCTTGTTTTTTGCTTGATTTGATAGTGGTTTTGGGGCTAATTTGTAGGTTATTATAGTAGCTTGTTTTGCCCTTTTGTGCATTTTCTTGGTCTCATTATGGCTGGTAGTTCTAATAATAGTGATATCTTCAATATTGACAAGTTGGATGGCACCAACTATACTTATTGGAAGGCCCAAATCTAACAAGTTTTAGTGTAGAAAATGTAGGTTAAGACTTTGAAACATGACGGCGTTAAGCCCAAACATATTGATAGAGAGGATTGGGCTAAATTAGATGAGCTATGTAAGTCCACCATCATTTTGTCCCTCTCTAAAGTAGGTTTTCTATAATGATGTATCTAATGGGAAGTTTGCACGGGACTTATAGGATAAGATTCATAAAGTTTATGATAAGTAGAGCCTTGCTTCTTAAATGTATTGGGGTTGAAGCAACTCATGGATCTTCGCATGAAGGAGGGCACTTCTATGTCAGTCCACTTAAATGAGTTTCATTCTATTCTTAGTCATTTGTCTCAACACAGGGGATTGAATTCAAGGGTAATCTCCCTCCCTTGTTCCTCTTGGTTACACTGCTTGAATCATGGGATACATTTCACTACTATATGTGTAGACATGCCTACTAAAGGGATAAAATTAAGGATGTAGAAGTGCACTCTTGAATGAAGAGATTAACAGAAAGAATATCAATACTTCCCACACCTCTCATGCTTTGACAATTATAGGCAATAATCCGAAAAAGCTAAAGCAGAAGACAAAGATAAAGGCCAAGGCAAAGAGAAACGGAAGACAAAGACGCACAAGGAGAAGAGTCCTAAATAAGGGAGAAAGGCGCATAAGGAAAAGTGCAAGTCAAAACTTTTGTAAAAGAGCGCAAGCACATCATGGTTTAATTCAAGGAGCGCCCGTGCAATTTGTAAATGTAGATGGGCTGTGGAAAGGAAGCTAGGAAGATAGAAGGACAATGGGAAAAAGGGCCTAGGCTACGGTCGGCCATGTAAAAAAGGGGAAAAGGAGATGACCACCCAAAAGGGATTTAGGGTTTTGTATATAAAGTTGAAAAGTAAATGAGAAACTCATTCTTGTGTGTGGCAAAAAGTGGCTCTCCTCTTTTTCTTCTTCTTCTTGTTCTTGCTTGCTTGAGCTTGTGCTTGAGAGAGAGAGTGTGAGAGTGTGAGGGAGTGAGTGTGTGAGGGTGAGGGACCGTGGGGTGGAGAATCTCTCCATCTTCTCCTTTCTTCTTCTCTTCTCTTCTCTTCCCTTCTCTTGCTCGTGGTGATAGAGCTTGGAGCGTGGAGCTTGAGGATGGAGCTTGCTTGAAGCTTACACTTGGATCGTGGAGCTACCGGAGTGGCGGGAGAGGAGATAACTCGAACGGCATGGAGGTAAGCTCACTACACTCATAGATATGGATGGCGCGTCGGCTATGTGAGAGGTAGCCATTAGTGCTCGGCTTGGAATGCTTGAAACAATAAGCGGTCCGTGGGTCTTGGTGGTTGAGCAAAAGCTGCCACATTTTGGTTCCGTTGCCGGGACCAACGGATTCAAGCCTTGAGCGCTTGCGCGCTTCGAATCGAGCATCAAAGTAAGGGTTTCCCCGAACCGGTGCTTGAGATAGGTAGGTAGTGAGGGGGTTGAAGATGGTATTCGATCTCCTTAGGAAGTAGGTTTTTTGCTTTTTGAGAGTTATGTGGTGAGATTGAGTAGAGTAGGTATTTACTTTGTGAGTTATACGCATTAGAGTAGGAGAAAACAAAGAAAAACAAAGAAAATAAGCATTAGGGTTACTATTGCAAAACAGGGCAGAAATAGGGCAAGAATCATGCAAAAGTGGTAAAAAAAACTTGCTTGTGATGCCTAAGGTCGGTAAGTGAGTTATTGGGGGTGCCAATACCATACCCGGAAAAGGGTATAAGGGCCAAAAGTGGCAAGAAAGGCCACATTGTGCATTGCAGGGTTTCAGGAGAGCAGGAGAGAAGAGAAAATCTTGGCGAGGGAATCCGCTTCAATCTTGGCATTAGAGAGATCTTCGACTAGCCCAGGTAATTCTACACCTCCCCCTATAGTGGTAGGACCAATCTGGAGCTGCTCAACGAACAAGAAGGCCTCCAGTGCCCTACACGACAAATTTCGTGAGCATCGGTGAAAACACGCGCGACGCTCGACGCGTCCAAGTCATGATGACTTTGGTCTGAGGCCCAGACTCGGCCCTCGGACCGCTCGACTAGACCCACTCGACCACTACCACTCGGATGCCCATGCTCGAGTCCTCCGAATCGAGGACTCGGCCTAGCCACTCGGCCCTCTGACTCTGCCCATTCGGCCCTCGGACACCCGGGGTCGGACTGGCCGAATTTTTCATTCGGACAGACACGCACAACCCTTACCACTCGGCCCTCGGATGTGCCGAATCGGGCACTCGGACCCTGCAACTCGGACCAGTTGAGCCGAGTGTGCAGTTTGACCAAATTTTCAGAAAACTTTACCTGACCCAGCCAACCCTCAGCAGCGCAAACTGTCGGAAGCCCTTAGGACACTCAGAACGCGATTCTGGCACACGAAATAGGCAAAATCGTAGGGCGCAGCCGCTTAGTAGCTAGAGGCAGGCAGTTGCGAGACCATGGACTTAGGTGCAATCCGCCGAGGGGGAAAGCCTGATTAGACCCAAAAATGAGCGAGGCAACAAAGTGGAAAAAGAGCGCCGAGCCCCGAAATTGACCCCACAAGCTACATAGAACGAAAGGCGCATCGCAGACCCGCAACTGGGCCGAACCCTCGAGCAAGTGGTTCAAGATTTGGTGGAACGATCCTCCGAGCTGTGCATGGTGCCTACCGTAACGACCCTATGGGTCGAGGAGGGAACCGCCTCCAGGACCCCCGCAAAGGGGGCCCTACCCCCTCCATTTCCACCCCAAGTAGGTTGGAGAGAGAACACGCGCTATGATAGACCCTCCAACTTAGTCCCTCGGGTAGTAATGGCCCTACACGAGCATGGAGGCTGCCTTGCAAAGGAGCAACCAGAAGCCCGCACCCGAATAGAGGCAAACAGAGACCCTAGAACCTTAACGGGCCGATCTAGCCATCAAGGGCAAAAAGGCCGCACTGCAAGGACACACATGCATTGTGTTCAAACTATGTCTGGTCAAAGCGGAATGCAACATCGTCAAGCTACCAATGCAGAGGTGACTAGACATGACAGTCTTGACAATAGATGTACCCTGAGCAGCGCTGCACAGACAACCCAAGATTTTTGTGGAGAATCCACGTCTGACTGTGCAGCTAGGGACTCAAGGGCATGTATCAGAGGGCTTGAAGCTGTAAATCAAGACCCGGATGATGAAGGCATAGTACCACCTACTTATCTTAGGATCAAACTCATCGCAAAAAGAGAGCATAGTGTTGATGCTCTCATTGATGAAGGAGTAGATTTCAATGTCTTGACTTACGAAGCATGGACCCTACTAGGTCAACCAGAGCTCCAACTGACTGATGCAACTCTTAAGCCTCATGGGGAAAGCCCACTGGCACTTCTAGGGAAGTGCAGAATCCTGGTTACTATTGAAACAGAGAGCTTGCCAATCCTGTTCTGTGTTCCTCCAAATAGCGAGAAGTATGGAAGGAAATCCTCCTAGAAAGGCCCTTCAAGAAGGCAACAAAGTGTGAAGTCGACTATATAGCACAGAGGATACACCTAGCACTGCCAGGTGTGAGGATAATCACGACCTTTAGTAAGGGTGACCTCGCTAAGCCTCGAGGGAAGGGCAAGGAGCATTCTAACATACCAAGCAAGCCTAGTGCTGAGAGCAGGGAATTGTTGAAAGAGTTCATGCAAGCGCAAGTTGAACGGAGAGAACCAGTGAGGGAGGCCATATTGGAAACAAAGAGGGTAGGAGATAAGCCCAAGGATAGGGCTTGGACTTATAAATATCGTAGAAGATCATGAAAGAAGCCCAAGCCTTATAGCCGAAGGCATCCAGGGAGAGCACACACGATGCCATGATGGATACCCAAGGCGTTGCTTCGTGCTCAAGGGTATTATGCGGGAAACCGATGGGTTTGGGTGCCGAAACCCCCTGCTAAACCATCTCAGTCAGGAGCCCAAATTAGGTCAAAAGAAACAAGGCATGGGAGGATCTCTAAATGAGAACCCAAGCCTCAGACCAAAAATATTGGATTGATAGTGCCCCTCACGAGTGAAATTAAGAAGCCAAACACGACCCATCAAATACTAGATCCACAGCCTAGCATGCCTAATAAGCAGATATCAGAGGGATCCGTCAAATGCGCACAAGGCCCACTAGTGGCCAAGGAGCCTTTGACTTCCCAAGGGGACAAGGAGCACCGCAGGCACAATGTCGCTCATGATGGGGCTGATTGCTCGGCAAAGACAGCAACTGCAGGTGGTCGTGGACCCTAAGAGCGTTAAAACCAAGAGCACTGGTGAGCGGGGGAATAAAGCATCATGTCCATCCACCACTGAACCCATTGATGTCTCTCCTAATGGCGGAGAAACCTCAAACATATCCGCGCGCTCTGACAAATCAAAGCAGTCGTTACCATCAATGGCTGCTTGCAACACTCTATCCACTGACAATAGAACTCGCATTGACAAATCAAGAGTAGATACAACACTGTCACAACAGGGTGACGAATTCATACCAGTCACATCCAAGGAGAACCATGACGCAACTACGAAGCCTCAAGAGAAACATGGAAACCCCAAGAGCATGAGCAATCCTAGCATTGACCAATCTTGCTCATCTAGGCATGAACCCCCAGCTATGCTAAAACCTAGGCAAACTCCTAGAACCTTGCATGAGATAGCAAATGAGAAAGCCCTCATTGAACAGAGAAGTGTCGCAGAATGCTTAGCTGAGTTGGATGCTAAGCTCAAGGTGTTCGCACGTGTCTACGTCCTTGCGGACATGGGCGTATTCCCTAAGGAGCATCTTGGAGACTACTTGCCCTTCCCTCTATCTTGGGAAGAGCAGGAACACCTTAACGAGCATTATAGCAGGCTCCTGCACAAACGCTTGCGACTCATCTCTGACGAGGAAGCCGACGAACTACACTTAACTGTAACATTCAATGATATGCTCTACCAACCGAATCTCTTGGAGATAGAGCAACTAAAGTGACAATCGAAGGGTCAAAGTCAATTTGAGAGACGTTGGTTTGAAAACCGTGTTGCAATGGCCGAACTAGAAGCCCCAATCATGACAGTCTCAGAAGAGCGATTGGCCAAATGGCAGTCTCAAAGAGACCCAACCTATGTGGCGCCAACTTCCTTTCGAGTGCTAATTGCCATTCGGGGTACGAACTTAGCTAGAACTAGGCAAGAGAACTCTTTGGCTGATAAGGTTCTCACTGAGGAGGAGCTACATGTTGCTAGTAGACTCGGACAAGGTTCAATGCTACTCGATGTTGCAAAATATCTATTGATATTGAGTAAGCTGCCACGAGTACTAGATGCGTGTGCCACACTTTAGTACAATCCGGAGTTCTACAATTGGCTTTTATCCTCGTGAAGTGACATGATTCGTAAATATGTATATAAATAAACAATGATTTTTGTGTAACCATGTATAGACAATATCAACACACACAAGCAATGATAGTCAAGCACAGGGAGAAGAGTTGGGTTTGACAGGCTAAGCTCCTCAGGTCCTCCTCTCATCACACATTTAAAAGTCGTGTGACCATCCCCACCTCCAAGTGAAGGGCATGCAACCCTCATTACCATCATAGAAGCCTTGACCAACAACTCTGATGGTGTAGACGGGGTACCGTCGAAGAGCATGTAGCAAAAGCGCCTCCGTCAGAACACTACATACCTACACTTAAAAGGTATGCAAAGAAACGAAGCGACATCGGCCCGGACGTAGGCCAAAAGATCCCTAGGCCAGGGGAATATAAGCTCAAGGGAGCACAAGCAGGGCGTGGCAACACCAGCATATAGGCCCCTACCAGATGCTCGAGCACCAGATGCTCGAAAGAGGAGAGGGTAGCTCGAGACAAGCAAGAATTTGACGCATTGATTAAAAGCATTCTGGCAACAATTGCGGCCAGGGACTACACCATTCGGGTCCCAGCCGACATTTTTCCCTCCCAGCCTCACACGAGCCCCTCACCAGCACTGCCTCAATCGCCCGACCACCCAGACTCGCCCCGCCTCGTATAAATAGAGTAGCCCCATATTGTATAAAAGGCTTATCAAATGCTACCTGGCCATAACTTTTTGTCTTTAAATGGTTAAGTGTTGACATGTTCTACAAACTTTTCATATCTGCATTTAATATATTTCACGTCTTTAGCAAAAGAAAAAGCTAATCAAGCGCAGGTGATAAGTATCTGAATCCACACCATGGAAGTCAAATAAGTGATGTCTCCTTGCATTGCACTGGTTTATTATAGTTGCGGCATATGCATCACCCACAATTGTTCAGGGCACATCAAGGGCAGGACATACCTAGGGAGCTTGTCTCGCCTATGGTTAGACCTGTCACCCTGACCCACTTGCACAATTCCCTCTTGCACTCTGCCTTAATTCCATTGCAATCAATTGTGGTAAGCACTGCACGATTGGCCATGAAAAGTACACCGTCCTCATCAAGCAAGTCCAATAGCTTCCAACTACTGAAAGTGCAGTGTCCCTGTATTCAATTATGCTACGTCGTGCAGTCACAATGCAAAGGATGTCTCATATACCTTCACGTGTACTTCTTCTCAACATGGACAACTTTCCTTCATCCACACATTGTTACGAGAAACTAGCCCGTGGTATTCTTACGTAATATCTAAGTATGCACGAGCACTCACATAATATATGCACCGAAGTATATACACAGTTTGGGTCCTCAAGTGTAGGACAATACTCTCAGCTTGCTTAGAGTTCGACCTGTTTCCCAAACTAATTGCACTATGTCTTGTGCACAATAGAGAAGACTAGCACTACCCCTAGGGAGAGACCACCTATGAGAGGTTTTCAATTGCAAGTATTGAAGACTCCAACAAAAGTGTCATTCGCTCTTCATCGACACCCAACTCTGAATTCTTATCCTTTATCGTCCTGCAGGCCCGCCAAGAATCGCCATGTGCCGAATCCCCAACAAAGAACAGTTCTACCACCAACTCCAACAACCCTACCACCAGCCACCTAGGCCACCAACGTGCCCCCAACGACCTTCCTCCACACCACCACCAACACTCCTCCATGGCAGCCACCAATGTCCCTGCCACCCACGTCTTCAGTGCATGCTAAAGCCTGCTACCTACGATGGTGAGTGCCATGGGATTGGCACTCTTCTAGGAGGGGGTAATGTTAACCCTCAAAAGAACGAAGGTGGAAAATCCAAAAAAGCTAAAGCAGAAGACAAAGACAAAGGCCAAGGCAAAGAGAAACGGAAGACAAAGACGCACAAGGAGAAGAGTCCTAAATAAGGGAGAAAGGCACACAAGAAAAAGCGCAAGTCAAAACTTTTGTAAAAGAGCGCAAGCACATCATGGTTTAATTCAAGGAGCGCCGGGCTCTCACCCGTGCAATTTGTAAATGTAGACGGGCAGTGGAAAGGAAGCTAGGAAGATAGAAGGACAATGGGAAAAAGGGCCTAGGCTACGACCGGCCATGTAAAAAAGGGAAAAAGGGGATGACCACCCAAAAGGGATTTAGGGTTTTGTATATAAAGTTGAAAAGTGAATGAGAAGCTCATTCTTGTGTGTGGAAAAAAGTGGCTCTCCTCTTCTTCTTCTTCTTCTTCTTCTTCTTCTTCTTCTTGCTTGCTTGAGCTTGTGCTTGAGAGAGGGAGTGTGAGAGTGTGAGGGAGTGAGTGTGTGAGGGTGAGGAACTGTGGGGTGGAGAATGTTAACGGTATTTTGAGAAGGCTGCAGAAAGCGCAAGTACTGGATACTATTTTTTGGTGGATTACTATTTTGTGGAGCTTCATTGTATTACTTTGGGCACTTATGTATTACTTTTTACTCATGGACATCATCAGATTATCATGGTTGTATTATTTTGTGAGAGCCGGCTCACTCCCGTGCACATTGTATTTATCACCCATAGTTGTATTTGTCGCACCTGCATGTGTTGCGTGGGTTGCGCACATGTAATTGTGATTAGAATAGTGTAGGCTTGGTCTATTTAGGCTAAGGTTCAAGCATGTTTCAAGGATTGATCGGCCTAAAGCCCACTATGTGGGTAGGATGCCCAAAGAGGACGCAAACCCTAACCCTAACCCTAAATGCAAAAGGGGCACAAACCCTAACCCTAACCCTAATTCTATGTCTATATAAGAGTGGGAGGTCTCAGTTGTATTCACCCCTTTGGCACATTCATGCTGCGGAAGCTCTGTTAGTGCAACCATTCAATCTTTCTATTCTATCATCTTGCTTCCATTGTGTTGAGAGTGACTGAGAGGGAGAGAGTGAGAGGTGTGTTGAGCGAGGGACTGAGGGAAGGTAAAGCTCTTCGTCGTCTTCTTGCTTTTCTCGTCGTCTCTACTAGCTCTTCGACTCGTTGGTGTGCTTGGTGGTGGATGCGAAGGAGCGACGGCATCAGATCGTGTTGATCGTGGTCATGGAACTATCTTCGAGCCTTTGAAAGGTAAGTTAGGTGAGTTCACTACAACTCGAGCTAGTCTTGTGTTCTTGCTTCCTTGGGTTGGAGAGGAGAATGCTTGGTTAGTTAGAGCGGAGCGTGAGAGACAAGGTGAGAGATTTTCGCCAACGTGAGTTGAAGCTTCTGAAAGAATAGAAGTCCGTCCAAAGTCCCGACTGTTGGTGCGTTTGCCTCAACATTTTGGTTCCGTTGCCGGGACCTAGGATGGTGCAACCACCGAGGTTCTCACACTCCCACCGTGTGGCGGAATAGGAGGCTTGTGCATGGGCGTGGATAGGATTGATGTGGTTCCGATCGTCCGCGTTTGTGGCTAGCTTCTGAAACCCATGCGGCTAGGTTAGGAAGGGCCAAATCGGAAGGAACCGGTTTGTTGGATTGAGATTGGAATAGGGTAGAATAGAAGAAAACACAAACCATAAACTCAAAAACACAAAAACTCAAAACTCAAAACTCAAAACTCAAAGCGCTCTTCTTGTTGTTGGACATCTTGTGTGGGAACGTTGGGAGATGAGGGTTCATCGTTCTTGCTTTTGTCATTGGTTACATACATGTTTATGGTTGAGATCTAACCAAATATACTGCTTGCCTTTGTACTCGTCTTCTAAAGTTCTTGGCTTGTGAGGTAGAGGAAGGAGAAAGCAAAGAAGGCCAAGAAGAAGTAGATAGAAGATGGTTGGGAAGAAGAAGAGATAGATGAAAAAAAGGGTGAAATAGAGAAAAAGGAAGGGCAAGAGGTAGTGAGGAAGAGAGCTAGAAGAAGAAGAGTAAGAAGAAGAGAAGAAGAAGAAGAAGAAGAAGAAGAAGAAGAAGAAGAAGAAGATGCAAGGAATGAGATAGAAGAACGATAGAAGAAGAAGAAGAGGAGGAGGATAGAAAAACAAGAGAAGAAGAAAGTAAGAAGGAGTGAGGAAGAAGAATAAGAGAAGTGGAAGAAAGAGGGGAAGAAGGTGAGGTAGATGAAGGGAAAAAGAGGTGTAAGTAGAAGGTGAAGGGCATAGAAGAATGAGAAGTTGAGGAAGAAGGCTAGGAGAGAAGGGAAGTGGAAGCAGTTGAGAAGGAGAAGCAGATTAACGAGAATAAGTAGGGAAGTCGGCCAGAAGGGTCGGTAGGGTAATAGGACAGAGATATATATTTTTTTTCTCTCTTTTTTTTTTCTCACCCTTGCTCTAACACATCAACTCGCACCACCTCACTTACTCGCACCACCATCCTTGAACCGCCTAGGGTTTGCACAATCTTACAACTCGCACCACCTCATTTGCACTAGATCATACTCATTCGCACCACCTAGGTCATACTCATTCGCACCACCTCATTCGCACCACCTAGGTTATACTCATTCGCACCACCTCATTCGCATTCGCACCACCTAGGTCATACTCATTCGCACCACCTAGGTCATACTCATTCGCACCACCTCATTCGCACCACCTAGGTCGTACTCATTCGCGCCACCTCATTCTCACCACCTAGCTCACACTCATTCGCACCACCTCATTCGCACCACCTAGGTCATTCGCATTCGCACCACCTCATCCGCACCACCTAGGTCATACTCTTTCGCACCACCTCATTCGCACCACCTAGGTCACACTCATTCGCACCCACCTAGCACCTTATTCACTCGCACCACCTCTTATCACTCACTAGTACCACCCCAACCCTAATCCCTCACAAACCCTAATTATCACTTGCACCAATCACCCCTCACTCATACTCCTCTCTCACTAATCCCCCACTTACTTCTCCACAATCTCCCACTTACTTCTCCACACTCATCTCTCACTCATCCCTCCTCACTCATCCTCTCTTAACTCTCACTGACATTCCCACCCATAGTCTCTTAACCTATGCCTTAAGCTTCACTCCTACTTGTTTTACTCACATTCTAAATTTGAACCTCTTGCTTTAAGTATTGGTATCAAGTGCCGTCCTTACTTGCCATATTGTCATCATGACCTGGTTGTGATACTTGGCGGAATTGCTTGTCCCCATGCACATTGTATTTGAAAGGAAGAAAGCTTGATTTCATACTTCGTGTGTTTTTCTTTAAAAATGGAAACGATGAAGAGAATGTGTGTATTTGACCAATATTGAGAGAACCCTTCAGGTACTTTTCACTCCCACTCAACAACTCAACAAAACAACCAATTCGGACGTTCTGAAACATTTGAACCATCATTCACTGAGGACCATTGCTAAGACCTAGGTTAACCTCTCATTGATTTAGTTGTATGCGCTTGTGAAACGGCAAGGTGATCCTCTCTCCTCCTAGGGAGCGGAGCCCTAGCCCCGAGACTCTTACTGTCCCAACAACCTTCACAATGGATGAAGCAACATTTTTAGACTCTCTTCCACAAGATGTCCGAGAGTCCTTGGATAGCTACCAAATAGCTGCACGCTTTGATCGTGCTCGACTCTCCCCAGCAAACCTTGAGGAAAAACTCATGATCCTCAAAGACCAAGGAACTAGTACTTTTAGCAAGATCCTCGAACACACCATGGACACAAAGCAAGAACTTTTGAACATGAAAACCGAACTAGATGGGATCAAGCACATGTTGCTGAATGCTGGAACATCAGGATCATCCACTAATACTTTAACGGACCTCGTCCAATGCAGGCTCTTTGATCATACCGACTTGCTCACTGTGGGAGCTCACATGGCTCAAACACTGCTTACTGGGATGGGTAATACACCTGCCCAACGAGACCAAGCCAAAGTTCCCCTAGTGGCCAAGCAAATTGATAAGTATCGTGCTGGTGACAACCCATACAGCTTCATAGAGCAATTTGAGCAAGTTTGCGAGGCCAATAACCTTATAGGCGATGCCAAGCAGGCTCAAGCCTTTGGGCTTTGCATGGACGAGAAGGGTCGTACTTGGTTTACTGGCCTCGATCCAGCTGAGAAGGCTTCCTTCGCAGCTCTTAAGACTCTCTTCATAAAGCGATTTGCCAAGGCAGGCTACAGGGACAATTTAATTGTCCGACTCATGAATATTGAACAACACGACGAAGAGAGCATGAGAGACTATGTGTCTCGATTAAAAGACCTCTACAAGAGAATCCCACTAGCTGAAAAACCAGCTGCTAAAGCAGTCACGAAGGATTTCATCAAGGGTATCCATGATGAAAAGATCTATGAGGCACTGGCTAGCAATTCAGTGCTAGATCGAGCAAATCTCAATGGAGTCTTAGATGAAGCAATCCGCATAGAAGACCTACACAAGGAGAGAACTCGCGACAAGAAAGGAAAAAGCCTAGAATCTGAATCCCAATCTAGTAGAGGCAAACTTGAGATAGGAAACACCCAGACTCAGTATCTCATGGCTGATGTAATGAAACAACAGCAAGAGCTCTTAAAAATGATTGACTCATTCAGGCAGCCTCGACCGTACCGACAAAACGTGCAGTGCATACATTGTGGCGGTGATCACTTGCCATCCGAATGCTCTCGACAGAGTAGGACTTGCACAAATTGTGGGCGGTTTGGTCACGAAGCTTCTACTTGTAGAGCACCTAGGCGGCTTCCCTATGCTGCACCCTACGCAAATCGTGGGTTTCCATACCCCAGACCTCAGCAGATGGCTCTTCCTACTCCTCCTGACCATAGACCTGTAGCTCCTCGAGGTGACATTAACCCATCCGGCATCCCACGGCCTCCGGGCCCTATCATAACTCACCCACCTAGTGATCCCCCTGTCCACTATGTTGAAGAGCCCATTGAGGACGGTGATTATACCAACCCATTTGTCTCTTATGACGAAGAAGGAAATGTGGTGCTCATGGACTATAGACCAATCCCGATCATGATGTTGGGACGGGGTCAAGGGCGTGGCTTGATACAACCCCGCGAGACTCTTGCCTGCTGGACTTGTGGCCAACCTGCTCACATCTCCACACGTTGCCCGCAAAAACAAGAACAATCAAAGGAGAACGAATCTGATCAAAGGTGTCCTGAGTGTGGAATCACTCACATGTATTCCGATTGCCCAAAGCGGAAAGCTAGCTCTAGCAAAGATATTGTTCCCATAGTTCCCTTGACTCTCTTTGCAGTAGAAATGCTGAAAGATGAGGATGTGATTCCCATTCCGATTAATGCCATTACCTGAGCACAAGCTAAGCAGGGTGGCGTCAGTATCCCTGGCCCATCTCTAGCTACTGGCTCTATCATTGGAAAGAAGAATGCAAAGAAGAAAACTAAGCGTACTGCTCTCAAACTCAAGAGTGACGAGGTGACTTCAGTTCCCACAGTTGCCTCGAGTGCTGAGCAAGCCACGTCTGCTCCACACACAGAAATGGTTGCTTCAGCCAAAGTAGGTGAATACCCCGATCCTGAGCATCAACTTAAGTTGATTAGCAAAGTAAAGAATTGGGTGGAAGAGGCTCAAGCTGAGATTAGGGCTGAAGAAGCCACGGATAATTTGCAACCACATGGCATCAATAGCATACTTCCCTTGGCCTCAACAATTGGCCCTAACACCTTTGGACGACCCGCTACCGATCTTGGTGCACAACCACTTGCCCAAGGTCAGCCAAGGAAGTTACAGTATCAGGAACTAGGCCATGGGTTGCTAGCTGCCTTAGCATCTACCAGTGTTTCCATCCCATTGGGCATGCTCTTCAAGAACAATCCTACCATTTGGACAACATTCAAGACTTGGATTGATGGAAGCACCGAGACCCAGCCTATTGAGGACGATCCCCAACATCCATTGCCTTGCTCCCCTCCTACCCCCGTCCTCGAAGCTCTTGGAGTTGCTACGTTCTGGGAGGGTGCTGAACAACATGCAGTACTCCCTATGGAAGCACTTGGTGATTCCACGAGAAGAGGCATTATCGATACTAGAGCTGGTGTCAGCATCGTGAATCAAGCAGTACTTAAGACGTGGGGCAACCCTCCAATTGAGCCTACCCACTTTAATCTCACCGTCGCCGATGGTTCTAAGGTCCGACCCTTGGGCGTGTTGAAGGACTGGCTGGTGAAGATCGCTGGTGTTAAGTTCTGTGTCACATTTGTAGTCATGAAAGGCGTTGACTATGACCTATTGCTTGGCCGACCCTGGATGCATAATGCACGACTCATTGAAGATTGGGGCAATGGTCTAGTCTTTTTAGGAAATCGTACTGAGGCTGTACGCATTGAAATGGATAGCTGGAAGATTACCTCAGTCGACCTAGATGCTATATCCAGCCTGTTGCGTGGTGACACCATCTGTCCCCCAACCCAAAAGCCCTTAAACAAATATATTCCATGTCCGGAGGATGAGCAGGACTGGCTTCATATTCTTGCTACCTTGGAGTTGCCCTTCACGGAAGAAGGAGAGTACAAAGAAGCTAACGAACGTTTGAGTCGACATAGACTTAAGGAAGCCCCTGTAAACAAGCTCGATATTCCTGATGAACCTCCTTCTATGCCGTTGTTGATGATGCATGCTGGACCATCATGCACATCTAAGCCAAAAGGTTTCCGTGTACCTACTGATCACCTTGAGCTCCGTAAACTCCTCTTCTCATGGAGACCAGCCTTCAAGAATGTGGCTGAGGCTAACCTACTGATCTTTGAAGAGCTTTTAACGTGTCCCGTATGGCATTGGACTGAACTTCATCAAGTTTTGTTCGATTATCATAATAACCTTTTTGTCTCCATGATGCCTCCGGATGACTCAGACACAGAAGAGGATGGTGACTTTGAAGATGACCCGACTGAGTATGCAAGTGATACCGGTTCTGATGTAGACTATGACTCTGATGGAAGAACCATTGAGCAAATCACAGTTGACCCAAAACCCTCCAAAAGCCCCACTTTTCACATTGATGCTAGCCTGGTCCGTGTTAAATCCGATTTAGAATGGTTGGAATACTTGCAAGCCATGGACTATGCACAGCTGGAATCCTATACTTTTGACCCCACTTCCAACCCTGATTTGTTTACTACCGAGCCCTCAGACAACCTCCCTTTTGATGCTCCACCGACGTCAGAGGAGTCTGATTCTGAGTCCGATGCTAGTACCGACTCTGATCCTGAAATCCCTCAGGCCACCCCAGCTCCACGCTCTAAGATGAACTTTCCGGTTCACTTGAGAAGGATGCATCTTAAGAAAGCTCCGAAGAACCCTGACTCTGACACAGGCTCTCAATGTAAGCCCCAAGATCTCCCTAAACGCTTTACTCGATTCAAGAAAGGGGATCGGATTGTCATTATGCTTGGTGCCAAATGCCAGGGCGCAACTAGTGAGTCTATTGAAGGCCCTGCAAAAGTAAAGGAAGTTGACCTTGCTGAGGAAGGGGAATCACCTAAACCCGCCTTTATCGCTGAGGATTTACACAAGGAAGATGAGGAGGCGCTCATCTAGTTGCTCAAGGAGTTTCGAGACGTGTTTGCCTAGAACTACACAGATCTCAAAGGAGTGCCACCTCAGGTACTTACTCACACTATTCCCATGCGGCCCAACGCTAAACCTGTCAAACAAAGGCCCTACCCCATGAATCCTCACTATGCTCAGCATGTGAAGGAGGAATTGGACAAATTGCAGAAAGCAGGATTCATTTATGAGATTGAGCATACTGGCTTTATCATCAGGCCATTTGCACTTTATCATCCAAAAGCACCGATGATGTGGAGGAACTCAAAGCTCAGTTGGGAATTGCTACCGGTGCCTTAGCCGCTTTTGACTAGGGTAAGGAGCTCATGTTGTTGACCTCAGACCCAGCTAGCAGCCAGATGCTTGATCATTTGCATGACATGGGCTATAATGATCAAGAATTGAGGAATATAGAAATGATGCAGCCAACATCTACTGAGCCATGTGACTTACAATATGAGACACTAGTTGAAGACCATATTGCAGTAGAGCCTTTTGAAGATATGGTTCCTTCTGAGGATTATATGGATCCTCAAGATTTTGCTGAGCAGGAAGATGGAGCTACTGAGGAAATACATGTATACCCCCAACAGTGTCGGACAAGGAACTTGAGGTCCAAGAGCGCTTTGATAGGATGGTTCAAGTTCTTAGGGCTACCCCTCAGGATGTGCCAGAGTATTCCATTGACATGCAAGGCATCGAGGCACAGAGAGAGGATCTAGATGAGCCCATTAAGACCTATCATGAGAAGCAGATGAGGGAGGAGACCATCATTTTTTATTTCAATGTCTATGGAGATGCCAAATTCAGAACACCCTTACCAATCAGTACAGTGCAAAAGCTTATTAAAGTGGGAGGGAAGATTGCTAAGAAGTGGTTGAAGAACAGGATAGGTCGGCTTTGAAAGGAGCTTGTAAGATTCCCAAGGAGAAGAACAAGAGGGAGTATCTCACCGAGAAGCCATGAGAGGTGTAGAAGCTTCAACCAGAATGGCGATATCCTATCCTTGAAGCGGATGAAATGGCCCATTCCGCCTTTTGCTACTCAAATCGGAAGACAGATGTACTCCATTGCCCCTATCCGAGAAGGTATGGCAGAAACTATGATGCTGAGAAGCATGGCAGGCATAACTTTCCCAAAATTCCCAATATCAATGCTCCGCATGAGAGTGATATCTATCACTTCTAGTTGCATGATCTGCTACCCTCTTTTGACAGTTTCCTTAAACTCTACTCAAATTGCCCCGATCCTGCCTTCATAGTCACTTGCAATTATCTCCGCCTCATAGTCAAGCTCTTACAGCAGCCACCGACTCCCTATGAGGATGGCCTGCCACCCTTATTCTTCGACATCAACACAGGGATTGACCGCATTGCCATGGCAAGACTTCTTCTTCGAGCTGTATTATTCCCCTCTTACTGCGTAGCCTTGCTTGAGGATATGGTGGATAGCAGATTTGCTCGGTGTACCCATCCTTTTTATCCAGAATCACCCATTTATCTCCGAACCTTTCTTAAGCCATATCTTTTGAGCAAAGGGTGTCTTTCACTTACCTTGCAGCCACTTCCTGAGGAGTGACTCCCTTGTGCATCACATGATGGAAAAAAAAAAAAAAGAGAAAGCAAAAAAGAAAAAAAGAATATATATATATATATGCACTCACATGCACTGCACTGCACCTAGGGGTCCTCAAGTTGGATGCATCCAGTGGCTTTGGTCGGCTGGCTCCGTCTCTAACCCCCTAGCCCTTTTTCCATTTCCCCACACATTTGCTTAGGGCACATCAAGGTCAGGACATACCTAGGGAGTCTTGGCTCGCCTAGGTTAGACCTGTCACCCTGAGTCACGTGCACTTTTCATTTCTACTTCATTTATCTCAGTAACACCACATCACCTCAGGTCACCTACCACATGTGGTTGATCCAGTGAAGAACCATGCGCTTCAAGAATTCCTTTATCTATCCCACTTAGGTGTCTCCCTTGCATCTTCAACAACAACCTTTTTTTTCTCACTACCTACCATTCTTTCCATCGTCATCAGATCAAGCTCCCTTGCTTCCTCATCATCGAGCATCATCATCAACAGAAGCACCCATGGAGAAGTATTCTACCTATGTATTAGACTATGTATGCACGTGCACTCACTATAGTATTTGCACCATAACCTATTCACGGTTTTGGGTCCTCAAGTGTGGGACAACACTTCAGGCTTGCCTGGAGTTCGACCCATCTCCCAAACCAACATCATCATATGTCCTGTGCACGATCAGAAGACTAGCACTTTTCCCCTAGGGAGTGACTGCATGTGAGGTTTTACTTTGCAGGTATTCGAGTTGTGGAGAATCATGCGCATCATTTCTACATCAACATTGCATCTCCCATCTTCTACGACCTCTATTCCATTTTCCAATGACCATTCAAGTTCTATTCATCAGAAGGATCAACAGTCAAGTGTATCTTCAACATAGCCAACTTTTACAGGATTTGTCACCAGCAACACCATCAATCTCACCATCTACCACAATTTGAGCAACATCATTTGTACCACCCGCAGCAGGCAACATCCTCATCTTCAACAACCACCGTTCTTCATCAGCCACATCCATTTCTTCTCCATTAGGACTACTACTTGATCAAGACTATTCCCAGCATTCCGCGTCTTCGGTGCAAGCTACAGCATGCTACCTACGACGTGAGTGCCATGGGACTGGCACTCATCTCGGGGAGAAATAATGTTAACGGTATTTTGAGAAGGCTGCAAAAAGTGCAAGTGCTGGATACTATTTTTTGGTGGATTACTATTTTGTGGAGCTTCATTGTATTACTTTGGGCACTTGTGTATTACTTTTTACTCATGGACATCATCAAACTATCATGGTTGTATTATTTTGTGAGAGCCGCACGGGCTCACTCCCGTGCACATTGTATTTATCACCCGTAGTTGTATTTGTCGCACCCGCATGTGTTGCATGGGTTGCGCACATGTAATTGTGATTAGAATAGTGTAGGCTTGGTCTATTTAGGCTAAGGTTCAAGCGTGTTTCAAGGATTGACCGGCCTAAAGCCCACTATGTGGGTAGGATGCCCAAAGAGGGCGCAAACCCTAACCCTAACCCTAAACGCAAAAGGGGCGCAAACCCTAACCCTAACCCTAAATGCAAAAGGGGCGCAAACCCTAACCCTAACCCTAATTCTATGTCTATATAAGGGTGGGAGGTCTCAGTTGTATTCACCCCTTTGGAACATTCATGCTGCGGAAGCTCTGTTAGTGCAACCATTCAATCTTTCTATTCTATCATCTTGCTTCCATTGTGTTGAGAGTGACTAAGAGGGAGAGAGTGAGAGGTGTGTTGAGCGAGGGACTGAGGGAAGGTAAAGCTCTTCGGCGTCTTCTTGCTTTTCTCGTCGTCTCTACTAGCTCTTCGACTCGTTGGTGTGCTTGGTGGTGGATGCGAAGGAGCGACGGCATCGGATCGTGTTGATCGTGGTCGTGGAACTATCTTCGAGCCTTTGAAAGGTAAGTTAGGTGAGTTCACTACAACTCGAGCTAGTCTTGTGTTCTTGCTTCCTTGGGTTGGAGAGGAGAATGCTTGGTTAGTTAGAGCGGAGCGTGAGAGACAAGGTGAGAGATTGTCGCCAACGTGAGTTGCAGCTTCTGAAAGAATAGAAGTCCGTCCAAAGTCCCGACTGTTGGTGCGAGTGAGAGGTGTGTTGAGTGAGGGACTAAGGGAAGGTGAAGCTCTTCGTCGTCTTCTTGCTTTTCTCGTCGTCTCTACTAGCTCTTCGACTCATTGATATGCTTGGTGGTGGATACGAAGGATCGACGGCATCGGATCGTGTTGATCGTGGTCGTGGAACTATCTTCGAGCCTTTGAAAGGTAAGTTAGGTGAGTTCACTACAACTCGAGCTAGTCTTGTGTTCTTGCTTCCTTGGGTTGGAGAGGAGAATGCTTGGTTAGTTAGAGCGGAGCGTGAGAGACAAGGTGAGAGATTGTCGCCAACGTGAGTTGCAGCTTCTGAAAGAATAGAAGTCCGTCCAAAGTCCCGACTGTTGGTGCGTTTGCCTCAACAGAGAAGCTCTCCATCTTCTTCTCTCTTCTTCTCTTCTCTTCTCTTCCCTTCTCTTGCTCGCAATGATGGAGCTTGGAGTGTGGAGCTTGCGGATGGAGCTTGCTTGAAGCTTACACTTGGATCGTGGAGCTACCGGAGTGCGCGGAAGAGGAGGTAACTCGAACGGCATGGAGGTAAGCTCACTACACCTGTAGATATGGATGGCGCGTCGGCTATGTGAGAGGTAGCCATTAGTGCTCGGCTTGGAATGCTTGAAACAATAAGCGGTCCGTGGGTCTTGGCGGTTGAGCGAAAGCTCCCACAAGTGGTAATAACTACTGTGGGAGAGACTTTTAGTAGTCTTATTCTCAGTCACATGGACAGTCTCACAATAAGTCACATGGCCATAAGTCCTCATTAACTAGTCATTATTGTAGAAAACTAGGACATATTTGGCCACATTGCCATAAAATGCATAAGAACAAGCACAAGGGTAAAGTACATGACAAAAATGATGATCATAGTGTTATCTCTAGCAAGTCCAATGTTAAGACTGAAGAGATTAATGTCACGCAGATTGATTCTGATGATGATTTCATACTTGTAGCTTTTTCTTTTGATACTCTAGAGTTGACTAATGCTTTGTTAGGATATATTTAGTGTTGGTTGATAGATTTAGGGGCTTTCTTTCATGTGACCCCTCATAGAAAGTGGCTCCGCTCCTATCGCAATTTGACTAGATCTGTTAGTTTGGGTAATAAACTAGCATTAGAGATAGTTGGTATTGTGATGTCCAACTACAATTTGGTTTAGATAGCACATTCACTCTTCATGATGTATGTCATGTATCGTCTCTCAGGAAGAGCCTTATCTCTATTGGCACTTTGGATGATGTAGGTTATGTTGTCTCTTTTGGTAATTCCTCATGGAAGATTAACTATGGGAATCTTGTCATTGCATGTAATACTAAGTCAAATACTCTCTACCCCTTGCTTGTATTTGGATTAATTGACCATGTTTTGGCAGTGGATGCAGTTCTACATGTATCTCTTTGGCATCATTGCCTTGGTCACATGTCTTTGAAAAGAATAAAAATACTTACTCATTTGTAATATATATTTTTCTTTGACTATAACTATTTTGAGTCTCGTGATCATTGTTTATATGGTAGGCAAACATATAATATGCATAAAAATTTTGGTATGACATGCATGTGTGAGCCTTTTGGCTCTTATTCATGTGGATGTATAAGGTCATGTCTTTGGTTTGAGGCTTTCTACCATGTTTCCAAGGACAAGTGCAATAAGCTAGACCCTAAGTCTATAAAATGTATATTTCTTAGTTATGCTAGCCAAGATCCGTTATGCATCCATAGTTAGACAACTTGTGTATGCCATGATAGCTACTCACCCTGATATAGCATTTATAGTGGGATTTGTGGCATGTTATATGACTACACATGGCAAACAACATTGGGATGCCATCAAGGGTATTATGAGGTACCTGAAGGGCAGAGTAGTTATGTATATCTGTTATGGTGGCCAAGATATAGGAGTTGTAGGGTACACTAACTTTCATTATGCAGGACATGCAGACAACAGGGACTTCACATGTGGCTATGTCTTTACCTTTGTTGAAGGTATTGTTTCTTAGATATCCAGGGTGTAGAAATGCACAATCCTATCTACTACAGAGGTAGAGTATATTGCAACCACCACTGAGGCTTGCAAGGAGGCCCTCTAGTTAGGCCAGACCTCTATTACTAAGATAATGAGGTCCTTACACTACATTCAAATTCTATGAGTGTAATTCAATTGGTTGATCTTTCATGTGAAGACGAAGCACATTGAGGTGCATTACCACTTTATTAAAGAGATTGTTGAGAACAAGTCCATTGAGCTCAATTGACCAAAATTCTACAAATTTACTCACTAAAAGTCTCTTAATAGAGTGTTTTATCTTCCTTAGGAAGATGATGGGTATTGGATGAGATGGTTTTTTTCCTCATCCTATTGTACTTATGTACATCACACATGTATACTACAAGTGGTAGGTGCCCATCACTATCACTTCATTCTCTATTCTTTTAGTGACATTTGAATAAAGGGAAGGCCGATTACACATTGTGACTATTGGAGTTCCCACATCTTATGTATCTCTCTCTCTCTCTTGCTCTTACTTCTTCCATCATAGCTCTTGTTTCTGCTCCCTGCTTCTACTTTAGAGCTCACACCATTCATTTTTTACATGTGCTTCTTGTGTTTTACATTATATATGTCGTGTCCCATCTTTGATAAAAAGCCTTATCTTTGCTGTGGATAGTTGGATGATGTTGGTTATCATGTTTCTTTTGGTGATTCTACATAGAAAATCAATCGTGGTAATGTCATTTTTGATAAAGATACAAAATTTGGTACTCTTTATCCTTTGCTTGTTTATATATCCATTGATCATTTATTGGCCTTATTAATGATCTTGCTCACATATCTTTGTGGCATTGTCACCTTGGACATAGATCACTTAAAGTAACGAAATAATTGATTTGTTTGTAGTACCTCTCACCCTTGGACTATTCATGTTTTGATTCTTGTGACCATTGTTTATATGGTAGGAAGAAACATAATACTCATAAGAATTCAGGCTTTGTATGCTTGGGTGAGCCCTTGGCTCTTGTCCATTCGGATGTTTGTGCATTCGGATGTTTGTGGTCCCATGCCTTGTTGGTCTGGTACTAAGTATTTTGTCACATTTATTGATGAATTTTTATATAAAGTTTGGGTCTATCCTATAAAGAAGTTAGAGATTTTAGCCCCTTTTCAACACTTTGTTGCTTTGGTTTTGAGAACTAGTTAGGGCACATGATGAAATACCTAAGATCCGATAATGGGGGTCAGTATGCCTTACGTGATTTTGAAAAATCTTGTGATAATTGTGGCATTAAGTGTTAGTTGACTACCCCTTACACTCCACCCTTGAATGGTGTTGTAGAGCGCATGAATAGGACCATTCAAGGGAGGTTCCATAGGATATTTACTCGTGTATGCTTAGCTCATACATTTTGGATGGAGCAGTCACTTCTACTATTCACTTAATTAATAGATCCTCATGTACTACTCTTTGGTGTTAGAGTTGTAAACAAGGTATGGTATGGCAAACCTATCCACCTAGCAATGGGCAACGTTCACATTATTACAGCTTTTAGCAAGGGCGACGCGACTCTTTCCAAGTCCATAAAGCCTTTGGTAGAGAAACCCACCATCAGGTCTAAGGAGGGGGTCGTGACTCATCACAACCTATACCTAGCCTCGATGCCAACAACCCACTAGAACCAACACTGAAGCCTATGAACCCCAATTCAAATGGGTACCTAAACAAAGAGCACCACCTAGGAATAGAAACCCATGGCCTTGCAAAGCTAATGATCTGCACCCGAAACCTAGGAAGCCAAGACAAAACTATAAACATCGACATACGGTGGTCCCCAAGGCATTATTGCAAGCGTAAGGCGACTATGCGGGTAACACCTGGATTTGGCTACCTAAAGCCAAAACAACCAAAGACCCTACTCAAACGCCACCCTCAAGCTTGGACCACACGAAACATCATGCCAAAGACACTCAAACCATAAGAAAATCAGGCTGCTAAGTCCATAAAATATCCAAATCCTAGCTCAACAGGGCCTGAACCAATCTATCGCCCAAAACCACAGCCTGCTACTAACAAACCACCCAAATCTAGCCCCGGTAGTCCCCCTCAAATCTTTAATGCATCTACTAGCATGCCACCCGCAACTACAACTAAACCCATCTAGCTTGAGGCCCAACTACAACCTAAGGAGCAAACCAAGCTGCAACTAGTAGAGCTGTTGAACTCTCTAGTTCTATCAAACCTCAACCACCTTTCGAGCTTAGACCCTCTTATGAGCCGCGATCAATTCTAACCATGACCGCAGATTTATCTGAAAATATTGGGGACAACTTAGTTGCTTGCCTATGCTACTTTCATGACATTGGCTAAAAGCTACGATCGACTAGACTTAAGCCTCTTGGAAGAACCTATAACGACTAAAGTATGAACACTCCCTTAATCTTGGGAGGAGTCGAAATTCATACTCGTTAAAGCTTCCGAAGCAACTGAGGAGTTAATTGCAATCGAGATATCCAAGGAACAAGCAATCAAACATCATCTCAATACGTCATATAGTAAGAACATGATCATGACCACAAACCAGGAAATTGAGAAGTTGCAACAGTTTGCTGACAACAACTCCTCCTTCTTGCAAAAAGGGTACACTCTACGATTGCAATGGGAGCTAGAGGGATGCCAAATAATGACCAACACTAAGCAGTGACATGCAATTAAGGCATCGAAATACAATCCAACCTATGTAGCTCCAACTTCATATCGGGTGTTGACTACCCTCCGTAATCGACCTCTTGAAGAACACATTAAAGGACATCCTTATTTAGATCACATCCTCATGGAGGAGGAGTTGCATGTGGCTAGCCGAGTGGACTCTGATGACTTTTTGCTTGATGTCCTCACTTACATTACATATATAGGCATCCGCCCTATCAATATGGATAGCTATGCTAAGTTGGAATATAATCCAAATTTCTACGCCTGGCTCATGCAAAAGTAAAACGCTAAGATTGTGCGCTAAAGGCCCTTCATCCTCTAACCCTTTAATCCTAGGAAAGATTCTTCTTATTTCAGAAGGGGGAGGGGGTAAGGTAGGGGTAAGTGAATCAAACCAAACACATAAGGAAAATAATAAAGGAACAACACACATTGCAAGGGTAGAAGGCAACAACATGTGATTGAGAAAAAGGTCAATAAAATTTGAAATCAATAGACTACTAGGAGGAAAAATTCTACTTCTGCACTCAAGCATTTCAGTTCAACAAGTATGTAGTCATTTCTTGTTGCTTGTAATTATTCTCAAAAATACTAATGGTGAATATAGCTTCATGACATGCACCCATCATGGTAGGCCAAGAAAAGGCTGGCAAATTGCCTTTTTCAGAGGAAGAACAAGCAAAATATGGACTTTCAATGGAAACACAAGCCTTCAACCAGTTCAAGTTTTGGCATATCTTCAACCTAAAAGATGTGGTCATTGAAGAGCGGGCCGTGAGGTAGATTATCAAGCAATGCAATCTGTAGAAATACATGGAAGCAATAAGCTAGGGGGTGGACTACTTCCACTGTGCAGAGTTCCTAAGGACTTTCCATAAGAACCGCATCACCGTAGCTGTGCATTAGGGAGAGAGAACTCGTCAGGTGTGCAGACTGAATTGACCCCGTAGCTGGTGGAAAAGGCATTGGGCTTGGAAAACAAAGTAGAGAGGAAGCCAAAAAGAGATATATATGCCTTGCTAAGAATGAAAAAGGTAAAGGTCCACACCAACGACAGCATCAACTTGGTAGATATCTTGGATCCCGAAGTCCAACTCCAAGACAATATGGTGCACACGTTGTTCTCTAGTCAGAGGTACATCATGAGTCGCATCAACATCCCCCTACTAGAGAGCATCGTAACAAGGTCATTGGATGAGGTGAACCTCAATGGTTTTGTCTGAAAGACCATTGAGACCTTAGCAAAGGCTTTGGCAATGAAAGGACAACATGCCAAAGGAGAATCTCCTGCCATCAAGGCTAAAAGGAAAGCTTCGTCTTGAAAGTCTACAACCATCAGATTCGATGGGGTCCTCACCGCGATCATCAGGGAAGTCTTGGGACAAGGGCAAGAAGAAGTAGGAGGAGTAGATGAAATGCCAAGTAGGTCACCACCTCACCAGGAACATGAGGCACAATCCAATGAAAGGACACTGAGCAAGGAAGAAGAAGACATGGAACAACAAGAGCAAATTAGCCGAGGAAAGGCTAAGAAGACGAAGAAGAAAATTGCACAAGAATAGAAAGAAGAGGAGAGAAGGAAACAAGAAAATGCACACTTGCAAAAGGCCCACAGAGAGTCCAAAAAGGTTGAGGAGGAAAGAAGAAGAGAGCAGGAAGAGGAGGAGGACGAGTTGAGAAGAGAAGGGGAGGAAGACATAGCCCTCGCCATGCATAGGTCCATTGAGCAACAATCTAGGCATGATGAGCCAAAACCTGTGAGCCCAATCAGAAATGAAGGGCCAAGATCAAGTGACCAGGTGCCAAAATTCGTGCCACCTACAGTGCAAGAAGGCAAGGGCAAGGCCCCAATCACCCCCATTCCCACTCTCCTCACACCCGCCACCGCCACCGCCATCTCCACTCCTAGTTCTACAACCTAGGTGGATGCCAACAACCTAATGGCTTGGGTCCAATACTTTGTGAATCAAGAAATGGGCCAAGGATAAGAAGAAGGAACCCCCTTGGTAGGAACCAAAAGGCCGGTTGCAGTAGATGTCGAGTTGAGGCAAGACACCCAAAGAGGTAGAAGGTGGCAGGCTCCAAGACCTCCGTCCCCACAATAGAGAGACCGCCTGAAGACTACGACAAGATGTCAAGGAGCTCCTCTCTCAATTAGAGCAAGCCAAGGAGGAGAAGAGAATCACAGCAACAAAGCTAGAAGCCAAAAAAGAGGCCATGGTTGCATCCCAGTTGGAGAAAACACGTCAAATAGCCATGGCCCAAAGGGAAGTTCATGAGCTGAAGGAGCAGCTACAAGCTAAGGAAGAGATAGAAGCAGAATGGCAAGTGCAAGTGAATGAAGAAACTAATGCCATACGACACCTACAATGGCATAATGGAGAGATTGTGGCATGCTACGAATATCTACAGCTGAAATGGAGAAAATCACTAAAGCCACGGAAGAGCTGGAGGAACGGAGGGAGGAAAGAGCTCGCATGTACGAAAGAGAGGTGGAGAAACTAACCCAAGAGGTTGCCTCAGCATAGGAAGAGCGGCAAAAGCTAAGGGCAGAAATGGAAGGTCAAGAACAAAGGTTGACAGTGTTAGCCTAGAGGCAAGGGGAAATCCTTGAAGATATGAAGAAGAGGACAGAAGAATGGGCCAATCAGAATGAAAAAGGGTCAAAGCCTTGGCACGCCATCTCACTCAAGTCGAAAAGGAAAATGTACTTGCTGAAAGCAGAGCGGAAGCTGCTTTCAGAAGAATGGGCCAATCAAAATGAAAAAAGGGTCAAAGCCTTGGCACACCATCTCACTCAAGTCGAAAAGAAAAATGTACTTGCTGAAAGCAGAGCGGAAGCTGCCCAAGTGAGCTTCCACACCCAACAACGCGCCTTCCTGGATACCCTATTGGACATCACCCATGTAGAGGAGAGAGTGCATAGAGGCAATGAAAAAGAAACTGGGAATGGCTCGTAGGGCACTGAAGGCAGGACTGAAGATGCCACCACAATCTAGTGGAGTTGGCCCAAGCCTGGAAGAGTAATGCCATTATCTCCTATTGGTAGGCCTAACCTCGCAGGAGGTGGATGCACTCGAGTTTCTCGAAAGAGAAGCAGCAAGAGCCAAGCCAGGAGAGGGAGGTAGATGTGAGCTTTGAAGTGGGATCACACAAAGAAGAGCTTGTCCTGCCGCCTCCTTCCCCGTGGACTGAAGAGCAACAATACACAAACACCTCTGTAGAAAGAAAGACGGCACTAAGGAAAAGAAGAAAACAAATGGTGGAGGACACAAGGAGAAAATGGAATGCCAAGGGAATGAGGGCACACCAGGCATCTATCCCACCATATGAGGATGATGCCTCAGTGAGCTTCCATGCTGATCTTGTAATTTGGGAAAAGCAATAAATGTCCAAGAGCCCCTTCGATTTTAACTTCTAGTTCTCCACCACCTTGCATAGGGTCTGTCAAGGTGGTGGAGTAGAGGTAATTAACATTGGAAGCAGGCTTGGATAGAAATGGATGGAGGAGAGAGAGCAGAGTCCCACCTTATGGCCACTGAAGATGCCGAGTTTTCACATGATAAGGTTTTTAAAGTCCCAAGGTCTGTGACCGACTATAAATGTCAACCTAAATGGAGGAGAAGGGCCTGCGACTCCAACCTGGACACTTGGATGGCCTTTTGCAGCACTCAACCCTTCAAGTGGAATGACCCAACCTTTATGCCTTACCCTCAAAGGGTGGGAATGGATTTTGACTCCAGTGTCCACGACTGCTACGACTTCCCTATAATCTATAGCCTTCATTGTACTACATATGAAGAGGCTCCGCCCCCCTCATTGTACTACATATGAAGAGGCCCTCATCTTCACATCAGAGAACTTGTATGATACTCTAATCCAATTCACTAATGAATTCTCCTCATGCCCTAACCCCGCCTTCATTACTACTTGTAATTACCTTAGACTACCTAGGATATTCCTTAGGCAAGACCCCACCCCGCAGGAGCGCGGCCTCCCAGTACTCCATTTTGATCCTAACACTATAGATAGTTGCACAATGGCCCGACTAATGATGCAAGTTGCTCTATTACCTTCATTTTTCTTAGCCCTTCTAAAGGACATGAATGATAGCCGCTTCACCTGCTGCTGCAATCATCCATTCCCCTCCACCAGCACCCTTCAAGTCTTCCTAGACCTCAAGGGATATCTCCAAAGCCACCAGCTTCTTAACAAATCTATTAAGCTCCCTTTTCTATCTCACTCCGATGACAAAGATTAAACTTCTGTCATGACTATGTAAATTTATATTTATATATTTATATTTATATTTATATTTAAAAAATAAAGAGAAAGAAAAAGAAACAGAAAAAGATATCACATGTAGCCACCACAAGTTGCACATCGATCATAGTCACTGCACCTAGGGGTTCTCAAGTTAGGTGAGTTCGGTGGCTTTGGTCGACCGGCTCCTTCCCTAACTCCCTAGCCTCATTTTGATTCCCAACTTCATGCTTAGGGCACATCAAGGGTAGGACACACCTAGGGAGGTGACACTCACCTATGGTTAGACCTGTCACCCTAAGCTACATGCACTGCACCTCTCTTATGCACAAACTAAGTCCTCAAGTGAGGAACAATGCCCGAGCTTACTCCCAGTTCCACTAGCATGAGCACAATGCACCACAGGACAACATAGCACACCCCCAGGTAGTGTACCTTCTTTTCTTTTTATGTACAAACAAAGGCCCCAACCACCAGCTCTGGAGACCCCATCATCCATGCAATGCACTCCCCATCTTATAATACAATGTCACCATGCATGCGAAACAAACCAGGGGCACACTGAGGCAGCCCCAATCAAAAAGTGAATGAAGAAGCTCATTTGGAACAGCGTAAGGGAAGGCAGCCGCGAAGGGCCAGGAGACGGATCCATCTAACACCATATTCAATTTTAAAGATGGATCTGCCCATCAGCCTCTCTCCACACCAGGATCCATCCAACACCATCATCAATTTTAAAGATAGATTCACCCATCAGCCTCTCTCCACAGAGGGATTTGTCCAACTATATCTTCAATTTCAAAGGCATAAATCCCTCCAACACACTTCCACCAAGGCTCGTATAAGAGCCTTTCAAGTCCATAAATCCCTCCAACACTAGGACTCATTCCATACTCAATGACCTTTTAGTTCCATAAATCTCTCCAACACTAGGGATCATATCCACCGCAAGGGCCTTCTAGTTCCATAAATCCCTCCAACACCAGGGATCATATCCACCGCAAGGGCCTTCCAAATCCATAAATCCCTCCAACACCATGGCTCATATCCAACTTAAGGGCCTTCCAGCTCCATAAATCCCTCCAACACACCTTCCAACTCAGCTTGTATACAAACTCAAAAAGCCACCTGGCTACCCCCGCGACACCGTCCAACTCACCACCTAGTAGTGCCATGCGACTGGCACTCCACTAGGAGGGGTAATGTTTACTGCAAATTGAAGAAAGCAGAAAATGAGGCATCAAGAGGAAAAGCACAAGGTGGAAAAAAGGAAAAGGTGCCCTACAAGAGAGTGGGCCCACTAGGAGTACAAGACGCGATTATGGAAGCCACAAGAAGCCAAAAACAGGAAGGCGTACCTTTAAATATAAATGTGCAACCAAAACCTCTACAAAAGAGTGCCAGGCTTCGTCCTGTGCAATTTGTAACAATGAACGGGCAATAGGACTAAGCTAGAAAGAAAGGAGGACAATGGGAAAAAGGGCCTAGGCCATGGCTGCCATGGCCGGCCATGTAAGAAAAAGGGGATAACGGGATGACTACCCAAAAGGGATGTAGGATTTTGTATATAAAGTTCAAAAAGTGAATGAGAGCTCATTCTTTGGTGTGTGGCAAAGTGGACTCTTCTTCTTCTCTTATCTTGCTTGCTTGTGAGTGCTTGAGGGAGGGAGTGTGAGTGAGTGAGAGAGTGAGTGTGTGAGGGTGAGGGATCTTGGAGGAGAAGTCCTCCTCCTTCTCCTCTCTTCTATTCTTACTCTCATCTCACGTGTGGCTATAGAGGATGGAGCTTGGAGGAAGAGGCTTGAGGATGCTTGAGCTTGCATCATCACGAATCGTGGAGCTATCGGAGTGCTTGAGAGAGAAAGCAACTCAATCACGCATCAAGATAAGCTCACTACACTCATAGAGAGGGATAGCGCGTTGCGCTTAGCTTGAGCTTGCCTTTATAGTTCAGGACGAAGCGCCAATAGTACCCTATGTGCCCTAGGAAGCACTTAACTCCCTTATAGTTCATTGGGGGTGGCAAGTGGACAGTGGCCCTAATCCTAGAAAAGTCAATGGCAATGCCATTCTTGGACACGGCCCTAAGATACATCCATGTTTCACCCAAAACTAACACTTTAAGGATTTCAAAGAGAGACAATACAATCTACAATGTTCAAAGACTGTGCAAAGCTTGTCTAGGTGTTCCCTCCAATTGGAGTTTATGTATAGATCATCAACAAATACCTCTAGCTCTCACCTGAGCATGTCCTTGAAAATGGTGCACATTAGATGTTGAAGGTAGTATGCATTCGTCAACCCAAATGGCATGACTATGTATGCAAATACGCCCCATTCCATGGCAGATGTTGTCTTATGTCTATATCACGGTGTACCTGAACTTGGTTATAACCTGAGAAGCTATCCAATAAACTATAGGCTTCTTTTCTTGCTACTCTCTCCAGCATGTGCTTTGTGTTGGGCAATGCATAATTGTCTCTCTTAGTTGCTGCATTGACTTTCTTGTAGTTCACACACACTTGGATTTTACCATTCTTTTTCAAGATGATCACAATGGGTGACACCTAGCCCCCATGTGCTCAATCTCATAAATAAATCCATTCTTTAATAATTTATCGATCTCTTTGTTCATGGCATGATCATGCTTCAAATTCATCGGGTAAGATTGTTATTTCACTAGGGTTGCATCAGGAGTCATTGGGATGTTATGCATCACGACTCTCGGATCGACTCCCTTGAGTTCGAAGCAAATATGTCTATGTACTCTCGCAAGAGAGCAATGAGATTAGCCTCCTCTTTGCTTAGTCAAGTCATTAGCTACTATAAATATGGGTTGAGGCTCTTCCCCTTCCCCTCTGCTAAGTTCACCTCCTTGACCTTGGCAAGCCCTTCAATTGGTTCACTTGCATGTCCCTATTTGTTTGCTCCTAACAAGATCACTACCCTATTTCCTTTTTTGAATTTAGTGAAGCGCTTTGGTAGGTCTTGGGGTTCTTTTTGTTGTTTAACTTCCAAACCCTTTGGTTGTCCTCTCTTTTCCTTTGTCAACTATCTATGCCGTAGATGTATCGACAAGTCCCCTTTGGTGCATTTGCTCTTAGGTGGTCTCTGGGTCACTCTCAGAGCTCACTTTCGAATCCGAGTTAAACTCGCAACCCTTGCTAGAGAAAAGAGTTTCCCCTGATGATCACAGCTATGAGGCTGATTCTGTTCTAAGGAGAATGCAACACTTGGATAGACCAATCCTACTTACTCATGGTCTATCACACCTAAATGATCCAACCAAGTTCGCATTCTATTCTGAAGACTCTCTTCTTGATTCTAAAGGTGTTGACTTTCTATGGCTTGGAGTCCACTCTTATTTGTTCGATCACTCGACCATCTATGTCATACTCTATCATTTGGCCTCTTCTTCACTTTCCTCATTCGTGGAGTAGCAATCTTCATACTCGTCATTTGAATTGCTACATTCTGCCCTGTCTAGGCCTCTATTCTCATCCATTACTAACACACAATTGTACATCAAGTTTAGGTCATGCACTTTAGTCCATCACCATTTTGGTTCATCCATGAGGTCTTGAAGTGGCTTAAGATTGGCAGCTAGGTGACCAACTATCTTCCTTATCAAATACTCAAGGATCCCCTGGAGGTCAAGTCTGTTAGATGGGATATGGAAAGGAATAGGTGTTGGTTGTCTGCTAGGGCACTTGGCCATCATACAAATTGGCACTGATGGTAGGGTCTTTTCCTTTGGCAAAGCTGAGATGTGATGGTCCTATGGGACTCATCGAGATCGACTGCCCTTGCAGCCAGCTTATAATCCTCTTCATCGTTTGAGAACAACAGGTCGATGGTGGCTAGCATATGCATCCAATCCCACTCGTCATCAAGGAAGGGGATATACTTTGTTAGTGGTCCATAAGAGTTCTTGGCTTGTGATTCTCCCTTCAAGATAGAGGAGATGGCATCTAAGTTGATCGATATGGTCTTCCAAATATCCATCTTATCGCTTACTGCCTCTAATCTATTGCCTAGGAATATAAGACCATTACTCATTCTTGATTACTTATACATTCCACATCTAGGGTTGGCCTAGCAAAATATCGTAGTCTACTCCCTTCATAACTACGAAGTTCACTGAGAACTGGACACTTGCTAATTTCAAGGGCCAATCCTTCAATACTTTGAATGGTTTAACTTTTATGCCATAGCCAATGTGACGTTAAACCTTGTTGTCTCCACCAATGGGTTACCCAAACCAGCAGGGCTACATGGCTAAGCACATTGACTCCCACTCCTATGTCTACTACGATTCCCTTTCTTATGACATCTCCTAATGCTACTAGTAGGACTATGTGCATCTCTCTGCCCTCCCAAAAAGCATATACATACAAGGACTTAGGCATTGAGTTCAGTGTTAGGCTAAGTATCTAAGTGGCTACATCATGTTCGTGCAAGTCAGCTACTCTCGACTCATTAGATCCCTCTACCCATTGCTTTAACTCTAGCCATAATGAGGGACTTTGCCTAAGCAAATCCCCCATCGACAAAGTTACAAGGGGGCCTATATCAATGTTGTAAGCAGACTACTAGTCGCTTGCCTTTTGTCATGCCCTATACTCTTTTGCCAATGGAGCTTGGGCATTTTTCCTACCTATGGTGTCTAGGCCTTGTCTTCGTGGTGCTACATGAGGTGTGGATACATCTCTTGATTCTATGCGTGTTAGTGAGATGTGTGTGCTCACACTAGAGACTTCGTTAATCTCATCTTCTAGGATGGGCTCGACATCCTTTAGATGCTCTTGGTCTTCTCTCACCCACTCCTTAACCTTGTCAACCACTTCTAATTAGTGCCTTGGATTAGGGTATTCTCCAATCTTGGCACTCCCCTTCTCTGTTGTCTTGGGTGTTGAATTCTCAGCCTCTACATCAGTGACTCGCTTCCCTCTCATCAGCGTGATCGCACTGTCTATTTTTAGTGTCACTTTGGCATTAGCCCTCTTTTTCGTCCTTTGATGAGTCTTCTTTCCCATCGAGGTTGCATCTAGATTGCTAGGTCTTGGCAATGAATGCCGACCTGCTTCATTTGTGCTCTAGTCATGACATTCAATGGAATGGGAGTGGCCTCACCATCAAGTGTTTCAACTCCAAATAGTCCCAAAGGTACAGATGACACAATAGTTGAGCTAATGGACAGTTTTTGCCTAGGGCACTTGGCATACAAATGAGTGATTCCACACTCACACCATCTCAGGTTAGCCTTTTCTCAGTTGGCTTGCTCTCGTTTAGGGCAACAAGATGAGATGTGCCCTAGGTGGCCACAAGTCTAGTATGTGATTGGTTCCTAGCTTTGTCCTCCTAGGCCTCTACCCCATCCCCAACCTAACACCATTACCGATACTAGTCTAAAATCCATCAAAATGGGGTTGTCCTCTTCATCATAAGAGATGTAAGGGTTTACGTATGTGTCATCCTCATTCGGCTCCTCTACACAGTGTATCAAAGTATCGCTCAGTGGTTGGGTCACAAAGGGTCTAGGTGGTCTATGTATGCCTGTGGGATTAATGTCCATCCTAGGAACAGTTGCCTTGTCATCATTAGGCACTGGGAGAGCTAATGGAGCTCCCTTCCAAAGTGTGGTGGTCTATTTCCCAAGTAGTATGGCTAGTTGTATGGCTATGGGTATAGTAATCTCCTTAGTAAACGACCATGCATAGTATCATGATCAAACCTATCGCAGTCTGCAAAAAGTTTGGATCTAGGATCCATGCACTTGGCCGGGAGGTGGTTCACTCAACAATGCACACATTGCACGTGAGGTTGAGTAAGTCTTCTTATTATCTCTTGGAGCTTGGCCAGCTCTAGCTTTACATCAGGCAACTCTTGGCTTGAGTCAACACTCTTTCCTTTCTCTTTGTTACTCTGGTTAGATCTCTCGGTAATAACGGTTGTAGCTCTCTTTGAGGTTTCTAGAGGCTACACTATCACAGCTTGTGGCCCTCGAGCCTCTCTCTTTGAGTAGGTCATCCACACGTATGGCTTCTTTGAAGACCCTAGCTAGCACGTCCCTTTGCAGGTTCAAGTTGCTCACTAAGACCTTGTAAAGCTCTTCACTCCTAATTCTGCTTATGAATATGGTAAAGACCACTAGTTAGGTTGCTCTACGGACTAGGATTCTCTTAAAGATAGCACATGGGTGACATAATCTCAAATATCCTCCTTATCTTTTTGACTTACATTCATTAGTCAAACAATAAGGTTATCTGAGTACCTTGCCTTAGAGAATCTCTTGATGAAGAGACTCTTGAGATTATTGAAGTTGTTGCATTCAGCATTGTCTAGAATAGTGTACCACGTTTATCCTTTATCCCCAAGGTAGAGACCAAAAGCTTGCACATGTTGAGCAAGGTTCATCTGGTTATTTGCCTTGCATACCTACTTAAATTGCTCTACCAAGCTATATGGGTCATTATCCAACTAATACTTGTCAAGTTGCTTAGCAACTACAGGTAACTTCGGTTGGTTCTTCAAATTTGGAGTGATTCCTAGTCCTACTAGCAACAAAGTTGCTAGGGCCACTCCGCTCTACTCTGCAGCAGCCATGTTATCTAAGAGCTCTTTGTATTTGAGAAGCTCACTTAACATAAGGTCAACTTCTAGCGCTCTCTCCCTCTCTACATTGGGTCCTACCTATTTTGGTTGGCAAGCGCTAAGACGCGCTAGACCTCTCACATTTCTATTTCTTTCCTTGGCTGTTGAGCTTGTTGTTCTTGATTGTAAGTGGCTATGTCTTGCACCGCTTTCCTTGCCAATTTCTACTCTTCCTCAAGGTTAGCTATGATGTCCTCAAATAGCCTACTGTGATGCTCCATCTTGGTTTGCAAATCATATCAATTGATCATCTGCTAGATATCAATCGGTAAATCTCCCACATCATTTTCACAATTGGTGCTAGGGCCAAACATGTCGACTATTTCTTGAGCCACTAAGGTATCGATATGGTTAATCAGGTCAGGTAATATTGAGTCCCTAATGGTCTTGTTTCTCTTTTTCTCCAAAGTGGTTTGGCTCCTCGAATCTCTTGCATGAAAGTCTAGGGTCTTCTCCTAATGGTGGTTTCATTCAGTTTACATTATCTCGTATGAGTTCCTTGTTATTCTAAAAAGTCCTCTAGTTAAAGCACCTACTTTGTGAATAGTGCTCCTGACTGTGCACTGTGAAATCAAGCTTTCGACTTTTTATATGCATTTCAAGTGATTAAATATTGTGATATGCAAATGTAGCAAATTTAATGTAATTCTCATTTTCCCCCTTCATTCGGTTTCGGCCCAATATGGCTCTACGGTATGGATTATGGCTGCCCTTTTGGTCTACTAAGGGTCTCTTCTGTTGGGCACGGTTAGCAGTTGCAATCACTCCTGGACTACCAAGTGCCAAGTCTTTGGGAGAATCCACTCTTTTTCCTATCTACTTGCTTGGCAGTGCACTAGGGTGTCCTATGGCTAGGGTTTGGCCCCTATTTGGGTTTGGTCGAGTCAGAGCACATCAAAATTTGTATTTTGTTCTTCTGTTCAATTTTGATAGTTTTTGTTTGATTCCCAAAATTGAGCGTCTGATTTCAAATTTCCGATTTTCGATTTATGGCTTCAATTTTTTATTTTGGTGTGGGTGTTCGATTAAACAGATGGCCTAATCCAATTCTGATTTTGAAAATCAGATGTTTGTGATCACTAAATCAATGCATTTGGTTTTGATTCTCAACCCCACAGTCCTGCAAACTCCAAACACAATTTATAACATATAAACAACTGAGGTGGCTCACCTATAGGCATCCTATGCACTTCGAATTGTGCAAATCAATGCGATCTCCACTCCCCTGGTCTCTTGTAGCAACCTCTCTCTCTCTCTCTCTCTCTCTCTCTCTCTCTCTCTCTCTCTCTCTCTCAAACCTTGCAAGAGAAAATGAGCTCTCTCTCCCTTCCTCAGGGTCTTAAACCCCCTTTCTAACACTTTTTCGATTTCCATTTCTCTTTCTTCCCGGATTCCAACCCCATTTTCCTCTTTTGCACCCTAATTTAGGCCTGCTATTATAGCAAAACCCTACTATGTTTTTCTTTTTTATTCCCTTGTTTTTCCTACCTAAATGCCTATAAATCAGAAGCAAATATTGATGCTAAAGAATGCTAAATAATCCAAAATACTTACTTGTAATGAAGATCAAATGCCATTTCTTCCTACCTATCTACCTCAAGCTTTAGTTCCGTGAAAACCCTACTCCAATGCTCGATTCAGGCGCACAAGCACTCAAGGCTTGAATCCGTTGGTCTTAGCAATGGAACCAAAACATGGGAGCTTTTGCTTGATCACCAAGAACCACGAACTGCTTATTGCTCAAGCTTTTTGAGTCAAATGCTAATGGCTACCTCTCACATAGCCGTACGCACCCTCCACCCTATGAGCATAGTGAAACCTCAATTCTCCACCTTCAAGCTCGTGCTCCATAGCCATGTGAGATAAGAGATAAGAAGAAGAAGGGAAGAAGAATAAGAGAGGAGAAAATGGAGAACTTCTCCACCACTGTCCCTCACCCTCTCACACTCCCTCACTCACTCTCTTCTCAAGCACAAGCAAGAACAAGAACAAGAGAATAAGAGGATTGTTCCATTGGGAGTTGCTACTTGACACTTGGATGTTACATTGAGCATTTGGTTATACAATAGAGCTTGAGGGACTTATAGTGAGACTGTGGGACTTGGTGAAATGTACATGCTCTCATTATGCTTTATGTATGTAGTTGATGCTTAGTGGGCTGATCTAACATTGCTTTTGGGCTAGCACATATCTCTATGATACTTTTGTTAGTGATGTATGGATCTTGGTTGACTATGTATGGATCTTGCTTTCCCACAATAATGACAAGTCAATGAGGACTTATAGCCACTGGACTTACTGTGAGACTATCCAAGTGACTAAGAACAAGACTGTTGAGAGTCTCTTCCACAATAGTCACTACCGCTCCTACCATTATTGCCTCTAACTACCAAAGCATGAGAGGTGCGAGAAGCATCGACATTCTTTTTGTTAACCTATTTTTTCAAGAATAGACCCTCTATATCTTGCAACTTTAGCCCTTCAATGATAGACATGTTCACATATAGTAGTACAAAATGTATCCCATGATTCAGGCAATGTAACCAAGAGGAACAAGGGAGGGAGATCACCCTTGAATTCAATCCCCTACAAAGGAAAATGGTCGAGAATGGAATGAAACTCATTTAAGTGGGCTAACATGGAAGTGCCCTCCTTCATGCAAAGATCCATGAGTTGCTTCAACCAATACATCTGAGAAGTGGGGCTCTAGTTATCATAGACATTGCGAATATTATCCCATAAGTCCCATGCAAACTGCCCATCAAAGAAAATATTATAGAAAACCTGCTTAGAGAGGGACAAAATGATGGTGGACTTACATAGCTCATCCAATTTAACCCAATCCTTTATAAATAGCTTTGCAAAAGTTGGCACAGACCACCTAATGTGTAGATTGAGAAAAAGCGTTTATGGCCTTAAAGCAAGTAACTAGAAAATGGTACCACAAGTTTAATGCTTTTATGCATTTACATGGATATTCTAGTAGTGATATGGATTCATGTTTATACATGAAGAAGGCTCGTGATGGTAGCCTTATGATTTTGATCGTCTATGTGGATGCTATGCTGATTGTTAATAAGAGTGGTCATGATGAGCTGGATAACTTGAAAAGTCAGCTCAAGAAGAGCTTTAAGATGAAGGACATGGGATAGGCCTCACATATTCTTGGGATGCACATTATGTATGATCGCTATGAGGGGCTCCTTTACTTGTCACAGAAGGAGTACATCTAGAAGGTCCTTGAGTGGTTTCATCTATAGGATGTTAAGCTTATTAATTGTTCTTTACCTTCTCATGTAAAGGTTAGTCATGCCAATTGTTCGCAATCTGATGAGTAGAAGGTTGAGATGGTCAAGATGCATCCATAATGGACAGTTTGATGTATGCCATGATAGCCACTCATCCTCACATAGCATTTGTAGTGGGAGTTGTGGCACGCTATATGGATACACCTAGCTGATGGCATTAGGATGCCCTCAAGGGTATCATGAGGTACCTAAAGGGCACAACAGGTATTTGTATCTATTATGGCAGCTAGGATACATGAGTTATGGGGTACACTGACTTTGATTATGCAGGACATGCTGACAGTAGGAAGTCCCACTTTTAGTTGTGTCTTCACCTTTGGTAGAGGTTTTGTTTATTGGATGTTTAGAGCGTAGAAATGCACAACCCTATCCTACTATATAGAGGTAGAGTATGTTGCAACCACTGAGGCTTGCAAGGAGGCCCTCTAGGCAAACCTTGGCATTATTGATGTGGTCCCTACACTACATTCAGATTCTATAAGTGCTATTCATTTGGCCAACAATATGGTCTTCCATGCATTGAGGTGTATTACCACTTCATTAGAGAGGTAATTGAGGACAAGTCCATTGAGCTTGTCAATGTCTCAAATTGACCAAAATCCTATAGACTTGCTCACTAAAAGTCTCTCAGCAGGGCATTTTGCCTTTCTTAGGAAGTTGATCGGCATTTGATGAGATGACATCTTTCCTCATCCTTTTGTACTTATGTACATTTGTACTTTGTCACTTTTTTCTTGTTCTCTTCTCACTAGAGGTACATTCACCTTTAAGTGGGAGGTTATTGGAGGTAAAGGCGCATGTGCCTAGCTTCGGTGTATTAGTTACACTGGCAGTACCCATACCATGTGCATTGCATATATATTGGAGGTGGCAAGTGCCCACCATCCACTGTCACTTCATTCTTTATTCTTTTAATGACATTTGAATAAAGGGAAGGCTGATCCTCTCTCTCTCTCTCTCTCTCTCTCTCTCTCTCTCTCTCTCTCTCTCTCTCTCTCTACCATAGCTCTCACTTTCGCTTTGTGCTTCCACTTTAGGGCTCATTCCCTTCAAAGGCACTGATCCATCACCCTTCTCACAACCTAGGTTTTTGATCTCATGAGTTCATCGTTCATTATTTGTGATTATGAGTTTGTTGCAATCATCATGATCTTGAGCAGCAATGGTAGTCAATTTACATCTAGGTAAGCGATTGTCCTCTTCAAGAAATACTCATGTTGGACATGGTTTGGGTAGAGTGGGGAGTCATGGAGGTTGAGTTGGGCAAGGCCAGGAGCATTGGTGGGGGATTGAGAGTGCTAAACAATGCAATGATAGGGTGTCGAGGGTGCTAAGCAACATAGGGGCAGGGTTTTGGGGTGCTATAAGTAGTGCATTGGTGGGGGGCTTGGGGGTGAAGCGACGCACTAGAAGGGGGTTGGGAGCATTGAAAATGGTTGGGTGGACTAAGCGATTGGCAATGGTTGGGTGGACTAGAAGGGGTTTGGGAGGGTTGGCAATGGTTGGGTGGACTAAGCTATGTCAGTTTGGCTAAGGGAGGTTGAGGATACTGAGCTATGGTTGTGGTGGGGATTGGTGAAGTGGTGCCAAGTAATTGGGTAGACTAGTGTTAATTTGTTACTTAGTTATTAATAATGCATTAGTTAAGTAATTGATTCTTAATAAATAGTAGTTAGTAATTGGATTAACTTATAATCAATAATTTAATTATCAACACATAAGAATTACTAATAATTAATTTAATCATTTGACCATGAACAAATAACTCTCAATAATGCCACTAATGCTAGAAAAGAGTACTCTCAAAGTTATAGGCCTACTTCAAGCATTTGAATTGAAAGAAAAGCAACTAAAAAGATATTGAATCATATTGTATGAAATCAAAGCGAGAAGAGATACATGTAATTACAGAGTGGATGTTTCATGATGGTTGCATGCTTCACTACAAGATATAGGCGATACACTAACGTTTAAAGTGACAAAATTATTCATCTATAAAATTACCCCCATCATCGCTTAAACTGTTGGTATACACGTCTCTACAAATCCATTGCTATTTGCATCATGATGCATGTAGGTTCATTTGCAATGTGAATAACGAAGATTGTAGAGGGAAAAAAGATTGGGTGGTAGGGTATGCAACCCTACCACCCTTCCAACCACATGTGCTGAACAATGTTCCATAAATCATTTATAAATTGAGTATACAACTGTTATTAAAACACATACATTGTGAGATGCTAGAAAGAAAATGTTTATTGATTAAATTTCCAAAAAAGTACACTATTGACAATGACATCTCATAAAACTACATGGACTAATAGGGAGGAGAATCCAAAATACACAAATGTATCTACAAATATCACAAAATGTGAGTCCATAAAAAGGATGAGAAATATATCTAAGGAAGCTTATATAAAAAGAGCCTACATGGACCATAGGGCCAAAAAGGGAAGGGATCTATATTTCATGAATCCTAGTGATTACTATAGCTCCTCACCATCTGAGAGCTCATCCCAATGCAATGGATCATCAAACGGACTCTGCAATATAAACGACCAAAGATTAATCCACAAAACATAATGCATCACAAAAAAAACTAGAAACTGAAAACAGGAAAGAGGTGTGACTTACAAAATTGTCGTGCATATATAATCTATCGATGAGTGTAGTGAGATCGTGCTTCTTTGCATGTCGAGTCTCCAAACATGTAGGATCATGGTTTTTGATCAAGTGTTGCACAAGAAAAACAAAGTAACATTGATAGAAATAAGGTTATCAGTTCAAGTAATATACCAAATGAGAAAGTGAACATAACCAAAAGAAAACTTATAAAATCCTCCAAATAAGTTATACGTCAACTACTCCTAAGATGATACATGATCCCTACCTTCAACCATGCGCCCTGTTGTCTCCCACTACTACTACCACCATCTTGGAGAGTTAATGGCCTCCTCCCTAAGTCTCCACCAATCTTTTATGTCCAACCATTCAAGCTTTGGAGCATCACTCTTGACTGCCTTGCATACATCTTACCATCTATATGACATATATGTATGCATACAATCCATTATCCATCTAGTGGAAAATCACTAAGCCATTACAGGTAACCAAAACTCCTCGTGCAAGGACACTACCACATGGTCTTTGCCTCCCTTCGGTATATTTTTCTAATGTTCTAGAACATTGTGCATAAATACTTGTCGACATAACTCTCTCATGGGTGCCATCACTCTCCTCCCCTCAACATTCATGAGCACTGGCACTGATTTTCTCATCCACTAAGTACCCATACCCTAGTGGGGTGCATCTAAGATGTGCCTCTCCCAATTATGAGTATGGTCTTGGGCATAACCAAGAGACCCCTATCTATTTAGTGTGCCTGCAGGGTGGTATCTCTTAGAGTAGCACCCCTAGGGGTGCTACCTATAGATGACTGAGTGAAACCTGAAGTCAAGGGAGTAGACATCCCTATAGGTGTAGCAAATTCTAGAGGTGATATGTATCCACTTGACTGATGGGATGCGGACATTGCATTAGTATCCCCACAACATGCACCTGAGTCATCCTCTCTAGAATCGATATAGGAGCGAGGAGTAGCAGTTGGGTATGGGGTCACAGCTTTTGTGTCTCTGTAGCATCCCCCATAGCCACCCCTAGAATGAGGAGAAGAGGAAGTCTCTGGCTCTCTAAGGCATCCATCATACCATCGATTGAGGAGGCATCCCTGAGCCTCCCTCCACGGCCAACCTAGAGTGTCGACTCTACCTATTGGAGATTGACATGTCAAAGCATGCCGAGGTAAAATATGCAAAATGCCTAGATAGCAATTATGATAAATCCTAGTCTACCATATCTGTAAAGCATGCCATCTAATCTAGAGACATACGTGTGAAGTTCTCCTGCAGCTCCTCATCTATCATCCCTCGGTTCATTGTGCTCTTTGGATCATCTATAACGACATGCATAGTTGGAACAATATATTAGCACAATCAATATAAGGGTGAAGGTGAAGCATGATAATATATATTTACAAAGAATGATGTTAGTTTAAAAAATATATAATAAAGTACCAATATAAGCAAAGAGTCAATGAATTAGATAACAAGCAGATGAACGTATGAATGGTTCTTCAGCTCTATGACAAGTTCTTGGCATAGCTCGGGATACATTGGATGGTCTATGCATAGGTCCCCACAAAAAGAGGAGTCTACTTCATTCTCGAAGAAATCTCATACTTATGTCTCTTCGCCTAGATTGCTTGTGCTTGTCCCCTCCATAGGCTACAACCCCTCCTCGTCTTCCACCCCCCATAACAATGACTCCTCTACCTATATACTCTTCTCCTCCACATTAGGGACATTGATTTCATCATACACTAGAGCACTCTAAGGTGTTGATGGCATAACATACCACCAATGAGGGTGGTCGTGGGTTTGGGTAGAAGATTACCTATTCAATATCAAATAAGAGCTTGCCACAAATAATAAAAAAGAATTTGCAAATATTTCGCGGTGTGAAAAAATTAACAAAAAAGGTAATGTATCTATTTATAGCAACCCGACAAGATAAACATATCACACAAATCATTCCATCTTTTCTCGGATTTTACCTCCAGGAATCCAAATGTTTCTTGTTGAACAGTTGCCCCTACTCCTTCCAATACCACTTTAAACCATTGTATATCAAATATGATCATGGAGAAGCTATGGTAATCTACTAAAATAACACTTTGTTGGTTGTGAGAATACTCCATCTCATCCACTATAATGTTCAAATCTGTGGCTTGCCATCGACTATCTTTCTCAAACTTCATCATTACACCACAGTCCATCATGGAGAACATTTTGTCGATGCACTCAACTCAAAAATATCGCCCACGTAACCATGCCACTGTAGATTTTATATTGTATATTGAAATGTCTAGTTTAGTTGTTGCATACAATTGCTAGATATAACAACAAAGAAAGCATGCAATTGTCTTTAGATTGCATCCCCTCAAGAACTCCCACTCCTCCCTAGAGACTTCCACCCCTTGGCATGAAGTTGCAATCAAGGCATCACACAACCATCTCGTAGGCATGAACCATGACAACTCCTCCATGCCCTCGAGATATCAAACTAGTTGCTAGTGTATATCACATGGAAATTCTAATCATGCTACCTTCCATTCCCTTTTGGCTTGCTCCTACCTACCAAGCCACTTCTCCATGGATACATGGTGCAATATACATAACTAATTCACTTTCTTCTCCATGGTGCCATCCATCATCTTCTCTATCCCATTTCCAATCACCACATCTCCTGTCAATCTATCATTGTCCTTCAATATCCACAATATTCTGTTATCTGAATCCACCCTCGATAACCACTCTAAAATATACACCAATTCCTCTGACACTAGCCAACCTTCAATCATGCTACTCTCTGGATGAGCCCATTCTTGCACAAAGCCTCTCAGGGTTTTCCTGAAGTGATCCAAGAAGAACATCCATCTAGTATGGACCGATCATGCAACCTCCACTTCGTCCACAAGATGTACTAGGAGGTAAGTCTGTATTGTGAGCTTGCTCATATCTAAGTACTTCTCAAAGAGACAAATTTTCTCCACACTGCTCCTTGCCTTGTGGATTCAATGGAGGATGTCTTGATCTCCTTCTACAATATCCATTATACTAAATTTAACAACTTATAAATCACCGATCATATCTCTAGAGTGAGACACCTTGCGATTGCGATTGATAGTATGAATTGCTAGAAATTTAATCAATTAAAAATTATAGATCAACACAAAGTAATGAAATACTGGTTAGATAGAACAAACCTCGCATATCATTAGATTTTAGTCATGTTACTTGGTTATCTTTAGAAAATGTGAACCTGAGAAGACACATTATACCTATCGATGTATGGATAGACCTGATAATTTACTTCACCATATACTCCTTTTTAGTGGATGGGACCTAAGGAGTATGAGATAGTTGCACGTGACTATCAAAGCTCATGTGTAAAGCACCTCCATCTCGCCTACCTCTTTCAAATCCATTTGTGCCCCAAGAGTGTCTCTGTTTCTTGTGATATGGTCTCACAACAAGTTGCCAACATTCTTAAAAATATGCATGGGATCCAACAAATGGTTGAAATAAGGTCCAATATGGAAACTAATAGAAAACTGAGAGCTATTATATTCTGCTCAGAAGCAACTCCTCGTTGACCATCTTCCACTCACACCAACTTTGGTCATTCATTTGTGTGGGGAGTCATCCAAGGAATCTTACTCTAAAATCATGGCCCTTCGAGGCATGCCCTTGATAGATCATCTTATTCATGGTCTACAACCTTTGGAAGTCCAACTTTAATCCATGCAATGTATGGTAACCTGAGGTGGCTAGGCCTATCATAATATCCATATCTAGTTGACACAAATATAAATGAGCCATATTAGATACCAACAATGAGAACAATGGCTCATTTACCTGAGCACTATTTCAATCCCAAAAAGTCATGCATTATCCACATAAGGATGGCTCATATGTTCATGGATTGCCTCCCAATATGCTTATTCATATCTTCCATAGTAATTCTCTCCTCCCATAAACTCTTGAGCTCATCAACTAATAGAGAGAGATAGACATCCATATTCTTGTCTTTATAGCACCAAGGAACGAGCAAGCTAAGAACCAGGTGTCCTTCCTTCATAGAAAGTCATGGTAGGATATTGTAGTTCACAAGGACTACTAGCGACATACTTTAAGAAGTCAAGCAGAGTCCGAATGGATTCACATCATCCATAGCGAGATCAAGCCAAAGATTCATTGGCTCTCATGCAAAGCCTCAAAAGGTGGATTCAATGTGATCCCATGCTCATGAGTCTGATGGTATTCACTAGATTCCATCTATGGACTTGTTTTGTGCATGCTACATTGTCAAGCTCACCATATATGATGTGCAAAACATGTAATGGATGCATTGTATAAGTGAAACATATTTGAGAACCTTCTAAGGGACAGTTTGCCCCTACAAGTCTTGTTGATACTTATGAGCACCATACTTTGCATATATTTGCATGGACTCGTATGCACCTCCAGAGAGCACACAATCATTGACACATACATGAATGCTATTATAATCCATACCAAGCTTTCACAACACTTGTCACATATCATCTCATGAGACTTGAGTATTGTGTTTCCAAATGGTAGTATGTGAGATTTTAGTAGACTAAAAAAAATCCAAGCACTTTTGAAAAAATAAAAAATCATTCTTATTTATGCATCAAAGACAAAGGAGTGTAGTATATATTTGAACAACTTGGTCACACTTGCATCGCTCTATCTGTACTTTGCATGTATACTTAGGAGCGCAAGGAGCCTCTTTAAGTGAGATATGTGGCACCCATTGTATAATGGTATGGACATCCCCTCTCTCAATGGATTAGATGACCCAACATCCATGGGTAGTAATGCATCAATCATTGCCTCCATCTCAGGCTCCTAGTTTTGAGGAAGGTCCCTAATGTCTTATGATGTCAAGGGCGCAATTAGTAGAGTGCCCTTTAAAAGGATTATTGGCTCGGATGCTCCTTTCATTGTATGCCCACGAACTCTTCTTATGGGCCACAATAGGTGCATTGCCTAGGATGGACCAACACCTCTCTATGGATATTTCTAGGGCACATTTAATATTATTGAAGTTTATTTCAATTAGAGTTTGATACAAAGCATGATTGATACAGACTTTGCTTACTGTTAACTCAAATTCCAAGACCACTTGATCAATGATTTTTGGTTGAAACTCGTCGAAGCATCACACGTGATTTATAGATAAGCAACATTTTCGTCAAATTGCAAGCTTGCACTAAGTGCAAGAACATAAGATACATTGATTGAGACATGTAGGCCTCATCATTGTCCATCTTCTCTATGTCACAATGGACAAAACACCTCTCTCTCTCAATTCATCACTCCCTCTCTTCCTCCCTCTCCCTCTATATTTTTGTTAGTTCTCTTTTTGTCTCTCCCTCTCTATCTACATATATCTCTTTCCTACTCTCTTTCTCTCTCCCTCTCTCATCTCTCTTTATTCCTCTCTATCCATTTCTTTGAGTATCCCTCCCTTTATTTCTTTCTCATTCTCTCCCCTCCACACACACACACACACACATGTATGTATGTATATTTCTCTCTTCCTTCCTCTCTCTACCTCCCTCTCTGTATTTATTTCCCTCATTTTCATCCCTTTAATTCTTTCTCTTTCCCTTCCTATACACACACACATGCACATACACAAACATATATTTCTATATCTCCCCCTCCCCCTCCCTCTCTCTATTTTCCATTCTTTTCTTTATTTTTTTCTCTTTATTTCTCATTCTATATCTCTTTGTTTTTGTTTCTCTCCCTCCTTCTCTCTATTGCTCTATTTCTCTTTATCCTTTTTTATATTTGTCTTTGTTTCTTTTCCTCCCTTTCTCTATTTCTCTATCTCTCTCCCCCCTCTCTCTCCTTTCCCTTCCCCCTCCCTCTTTGCTTCTCTCTCTCTCCCCTCCTCTCTCTTTGATTCTCTCCCTTGCTCCCTCCCTCAATTTCTCTCTCTCTCCATTTTTATTTCTCTATCCCCCTTTTTGTCTTTGTTTCTCTCCCTCTCTTTCCCTTTGCATCTTTATTTCCCTCTCCCCCCTCTCTCTTTATTTCTCTCTCTCTATCCCTCCATCTCCCTATGTTCTCTCTCCTTCCTACTCTTTCCCTCTTTGTTTCTCTACTTCAACATCCCTCTTTTAGTTTCTCCTCTCTACCTCTCTATCTCTCTCTTTGTTTCTCTCTCCTTGTTCTTTATTTCTCTCCTTCTCTCCCCCCTCTATTTGTTTCTCTCCCTCCTTTCTCCCTTCTCTCTCTATTTCTCTCTCCCTCCCTTCCTCTCTTTATCTCTCTCTCTTTCCCTCTCCCTCTCTCATTCTCTACCTTCCTCTATTTTTCTCTGTCCCTCTTTGTTTCTATACCTCTCCATCCATATCTTTGTTTCTCTCTTTATGTATTTTTCTCTCTCCCTTTCCATTTTTCCTCCTTTTCTCTCTCTCTTTCTCTACCTCCCTCTCTCTATTTTTCTCTCTTCCCCTCCCCATCCCTCTCTTTGTTTCTCCTTTCTACCTCTCCATCCCTATGTTTATTTCTCAACCCCCTCTTTCCCTCTTTGTCTCTCCCTCTCCCTCCTCTCTCTCTTTCTTGTGGGGCCTGCTGGTTATGCTGAGGATAAGGGGGCAAATGGGGCATACATGGTGCCCAATGAAGCCAAGGAACACCTGCAAAGAGTCTATGAGGACCGAGGAGAGGCAGGATATGAAATCTTACCTCAGGGGGAAGAAGCCATGGCTGGCATTGAAGCTCCAAGCTCTAGGTCTTCAATTCGGGCTGAGTGAAGTAATGCTGGGCCAAGCTCCATGATCAAGCTCTAATCCAAAGCTCTGATACCAGTTGAAAAGTGAGAAGAATCGAAGCTTGCTTGAAAGTGAGCTATGGCGGAGAGCAAGAGCAAGAAGAGAGAGAGAGACACAAATGGGAACTCCAACAGTCACAATGTGTGACGGGCCTTCCTTTATTCAAACTGTCACTAAAAGAATAAAGAATAAAGTGACGGTGACGGGCGCGCCCGCCACCTGCAGTGTGCAATGGCAGGTATTGTCAGTGTAGTAATACACGGGCGGCTAGACAGAGGTGCCTTTACCCCAACATTTCTCTCCCTTCCTTTCTCTTTCTATCTCTCTTTCAAGGGATCTCTCCACAAAAAAAAGAAAGAGAGAAGAGAATAAAATAGAAAAACAAAGAGAGGAGAGACAATGTACTTACCTCAAAGGCTCGAAGAAGAATCCGTTTACCTTTGCAACTTTTCTTCCTTTTCTCCTTCACACCTCTCTCCTCCTCTTTCGTGGATGGTGATGGTGGCAGGACACACACACACACACACACTCTCTCTCTCTCTCTCTCTCTCTCTCTCTCTCTCTCTCTCTCTCTCTCTCTCTCTCTCTCTCTATGTGAACGCTTTGACCTCTCTCCCTCTCTCTTCCATTCTCTTTTGCTTATTCACTATCAAAATGCCACACCCAAGTTTTTGTCACTTTTTTTCTCTCAATATGTTGTTGCTATATTTGTCGCTAATAGCTTCACTATTTGTGTTTCTAAAAGCATCACTAGTAGCGTCACTATTTACGTCAAGTGACATAGTGACTATGCCAATTCGTGTCAGATGACCGTCACTATGTTTGCATTTCCTTGTAGTGCTTATGGAGCAAGTGTGACCTGTTCACATTGCAAAACCAACTTTGAGACTATAATCTCTTATGCATCCCCTTTGTCCAGATACCAAACTAATGTGTATAATTCCATTAACTTGGATCACATGATGGAGATAAGTTGACTCGAGTTGCTAGTGCACATTTGGACACACATTCATTTTTCATATATATCAATAAAAGAAACCTCAAATTGTTAATATTACTATGATTCATGATGTAAATAGTTAAAATTTCTAAAATAAGTTAGTCCATGTATTAATATTATAATTAAAGGATGTAGTACTTATTTTTTGATGTAGAAACATAAACAAAACTAGATCAAAACATTCTAAAAATTTTATGTAAAATTTTCAAATGTACAAATTAAGATGTTAAACCATATTCAATCATAAAATGGTACTATTTTTGTCGTAAATAAACATACATCCTTATGCTAATAGAATACATAACAACATTATAGTCCATGATGCAGATGCCAAATCATAGGGCCTCATTGACATCTTCTATGAAAAGAAAATTCTAGAAAAACATAACTAAAACCATTTGCCATGAATCGGTATGATATATACAAATTTGAATCATATTGGGCAATGGAATGTGCAAGTTTCATTAGTGCACTAACAATATGCGCAACTTGTAGAGTAGTTATAATGCAACATCAAACCAACATCTCACAAAGAAGTGATAAATATGTGGAACAAATGCAAGCTTCAACATCTATGTCAAGTGCAATCATTGTCCTTCCATGCTAATAACATAGGGTCAACATCATAATAACAAAATGTTAACCATGTCATGCAAATAAAGACCAAAACAAGCATGTGGTTCAATAGCTGCCCTATTGCCAAACTGTACCCAAAAGATTCTCCATGTTGATCCACTACAACTATAACTTTTGAGCATCATCAATTATTGATATCAATATCTAAAATAACAACAATGATCATGAATGGAACATTGGGCTAATGATCTATTCTTGAAAATCCATTGGTCTCTTGGAATAATGCACCCTTTACTAAAAAATTCCACTAGACCTAACTTGACAGCATCTAGCATTACTAATGTATTTTCTTTTAATATATTACATAATCCAATGATACAAAAGTACATCACAATAGTGGAGCACCCACATCCAAAAACAAGACTTTGTGTCCTCACCAGTAAACAATTAATCAAAAGTATTCTGGAAGTCCACCACAAAAGCTCCCAATTTGACCCAATGCTAGAAACAAAAAATGAAGCAAGTTATATAGTTGATCCTAGCCGACGACTGGCATTCAAAAGAGCCAATCCACCTGAGTTTGCATGCACCATCCTACAAATTAGTAATTGGCTTCTAAAAATAACAACAACATTCAAAACTGATAGTCTGCCTACAATGGACTCATATTGCCTAAATATCACCGTAGAGAATGCATTGTACCCATTCCTTTTTCCATTAGTTGTGTGGCATATGATAGGAAAATATATCTCAGTAAATACATTAAGATGCATACATCAACACTATTCTCCATCTACACCTTACATAAGCCTTACATCTTGATTTTATATACCAACAAAAACAAGCTGACTTGATTGTGAATAGCACAAGCCTTAGTTGTGTTGCATATGCAATAACATATATATCAATAAATACATCAATATGCATACATAAACCCTATCCTCCATCTACACCTTGCACAAGCCTTACATCCTAATTCTATATACCAACTAAAAACAACCTATCTTGATCGTGAATAGCACAAGCATAACTTGCTTACAAAGAGACATTAGGCTACAAGCAAGCAAACAAGAGCAATTCCCATAAGCAGGTGGTCAAACACATACTCCATGAATGAACTCAATATCTTACCTTCGTTTGATTTTAACTTCTTTATAGACCACTTACAAATTCAAAAATATGCATTTCATGTTCAACTTTTTTTTTCAAGTAGCTGAAAATTCCAAACCATTCAAAAACAAGAACATGGACAAAAAACACACGTGATACCATGACTTTAACTTGGTTGTATGTGTTAACCTAGTTTCAACACTATTTTTTCTTGAAAAACACAATGAGTGCCATGTAGGTTCAATTGTGTATTTGTGCTTCGATACTTAGGCATGGTTTATTTCATTTTAAAGAAGAAAATATTAGCACTCCATGCTAGTACCCACGCAAGTGTGGTTTTTTCATTATCCTAGGACATGCTCAAACGCATGTCTCAAGGGTGCCTACAACACAATACAATTTCTAACTCCCCCACCCTCTCTCTCTCTATATATATATATATATATATATATATATCTATATCTATATATATATATATATGTACCCTTCCCATTAACTGCACACCAAATCCTAGACTAAGGAGAAGAATAACTGCAACTAACATGGCACTCTCCTAGGCAGCTTAGAAGAGCCTTTGCTCACACTTACCAACATTGTGAACCATTGTCATAGCAACCCATGCTTCTTCTCCTCCTCCTCCTCCTCCTCCTCTCGCAAAGCCTCTTCTACTCTACCAATGCAAATGAACCCTTGGCACAATGTATGTCCCTACCAAGAAGTAGCTTGGGCATCTCCTTTTAGAAAATCCACTTTAGTGTTGATGCCTCGCATGCCATTTCATGTGATGGTTCACTGTCTAGAAGGCAAAAGGGCCAATCATCAATAAGTATTGAAGAGGGTAGCAAAGTTGCCATAGAAGTGACCCCATGAGAAGTGATATGGAAAACGAGAGAGAGAGAGAGAGAGAGAGAGAGAGAGAGAGAGAGAGAGAGAGAGAGAGAGAGAGAGAGAGAGAGAGAGAGAGAGAGAGAGAGAGAGAGAGAGAGAGAGAGAGAGAGAGAGAGAGAGAGAGAGAGAGAGAGAGAGAGAGAGAGAGAGAGAGAGAGAGAGAGATGTGTGGGAACTTGGAAGCCTTTAATGTCTTCTGTCTATTTGTTGAGGCTCAAATTGATTTTTTTTGTAAAGTTTAAGCTCATAAGAAATTGCCATGTTAGCAATGTCATAGCCTTGGGAAATGAAAAAATAAGAGATAGTTTAGATCAAATATAGATGAGGAGTGAGACACACACACACACACACACACACACACACACACACACACACACACACACACACACACACACACACACACACACACACACACACACACACACACACACACACACACACACACACACACACACACACACACACACACACACACACACACACACACACACACACACACACACACACACACACACACACACACACACACACACACACACACACACACACACACACACACACACACACACAAGATCACTTGCGCAATGTCGTGCCAATTCTTATCCTTCGTGTGAAAATGACGAGTCACTAGATCATGATTACTTTATGGGTCACTAGCAAGAGTGAGAAGGTTGTATAATAGTATGTAGAGAAATAAGAAGGTAGTATTTCATGGGATTAGAAGGAGGAAGTAGTCATTGTGAGGTCATTGTAATGTGTCTTGTCTTTTAAAGTTAATAGCCACTACTATATGGTCTTGGGGAAGTGGAAAGAAAGAATGCATAAGAAGATGTTATAAGCATATGTGGGTGAAAAGAAAGGAGAGAAAAGCATACTGATTAGCATGAGCTTTTGGCCAACTTCTTTGGCGTGCTATTTGGGGAGAGAGTCTATTTTTGTGAAAAGGAGTAGAGCTTCTTGGGAGGTATCAAGCTTGCATGAAGAAGGATGAGATTGCATGGAGAAAAAGATGAGCTAGGTTGAAGCAGCACTCTCATCTCATCAGGATCAAAGCTCTCCATAATCATTAAATCACTTGCTGTTGGTACCTAATAGAAGGCGCACTCCACCTCATGGAATTGGTTGATAACATCTCCTTGCTGGGAGAGAGAGAGCATAAATAAGAGAGGCATGAGTCCATGTCCTTTAATAATACCTTTACCTTTGGATCAACAGCGACGATAGTTGCCATAGTTAGGGGATGTCAATCTCGAGATTGTGTTCCATGGAGGAGGCACTCACTGGTTCTGAAGAGGCATACAAGAAAGAGCTACTATGCATAGATATTGAAGCTAATCGATGAGTATTGATTTTCTTGTGGAGTCTATCAATGCAGGTGGAGAAGCACAATTCAAAGTTTAATAATCTTGTTCTGAATGTCGCAACCCTCCCCAAGCCACCTTCTTGCCATCAATGACGCCAAGTTATGCCAGTTGAACGTGATCCTACTATGCATGCAACAAATTTATGGTTGTTGAACATCATATTGTGATTATTGACAATTGTTCATCATTGTAATAGTAAGGTGGCAAAATCAAAGACTTTGTAAGGAACTACAAGAGCACGACACTAGCAATGGTTGACTACTTTCATGAATATTGGATTGTGATGATGTTTTCCTGGTTTGGGCAATATTTGCTTCCTAAGACGGTTCCCATCAAGTGGCCATCTTCTTTGAAAACATTAGAAATGCATGACTTGAAGAGAACAATTTAATAGTAGGATAGAAAAACTTGCATGCTGCGTTGACTATAGGGTGGCATTCGCCTGCAACATATGATGTGAGGTGGCAATTGTCTGTAGCATACGTTGAGAGGTGAAGGAGTGCTATCAAGCACACTTGAAGGCAATTATCTTCATGGATACTTATAGAAGCATATGTAGGGCGTGAAGATGCTTCAAGTATCAAAGTGGTAGGTGAATACAAATAGTTTGATTGGTTACTCCCAAAGTTCAACCTTCAAAGCTAAAGGCTTGTAAAACTCTAAATCCCTTACATACCTTCATCTTTTGTACCCAACTTTGAATCATGAGCATAGTGATGACAAGAATGGAAAAGTCCCATTGCCACTTCTACTACTCTCATCAAAACTAACCTTCATGAATCCTTGGTCCATGTATCTTGAATCTTGCCCATCCCTTTAAGCAACGAGCTTGCTTTATGATACACCTTATTCTATGAGTGGAACATCATTCATGTAAATGAGAGAGAGAGAGAGAGAGAGAGAGAGAGAGAGAGAGAGAGAGAGAGAGAGAGAGAGAGAGAGAGAGAGAGAGAGAGAGAGAGAGAGAGAGAGAGAGAGAGAGAGAGATCTTAAGCCACACAATCTTAGTCGATTCTTTCCTCTTCTATACTCTTGGAGGAAACCTTTCATGCTTGCATCTACCTCATCTACTATTTGTACCTATATTCGGATTTTAGGTTACGTGTTTAAGCCAATGATGTAGTAGATGAAAGCAATAGAAGGATGCTCGCATCTACCTCATCTATTATTTGTACCTATATTCGGATTTCAAGTTATGTGTTTAAGCCAAGGATATAGTAGATGAAAGCAATAGAAGACATCGGATGTGTTTGCAAAGCCAAGTTCTATGTGCTCGCATCTACTCTGAGAGAGAGAGAGAGAGAGAGAGAGAGAGAGAGAGAGAGAGAGAGAGGTGGGAACTTGGAAGCCTTTAATGGCTTTTGTCTACTTGTTTGAGGCTCAAATTGAATTTTTAAAAAAATCCTAAGCAATTGCCATGTCAGCAATATCAGGTTGGGGGGCTAGCCTCCAAAAATGCAAAAGTAAGAGATAGTATAGACTAAGAAGTTGCCATGTCAACAATGTCAGGTTGGGGGCTAGCCTCGTGAAATGCAAAAATGAGAGATAGTAGAGATCAAACATACATGTGAGAGAGAGAGAGAGAGAGAGAGAGAGCATAGGAGCACCAACTGTTAAAAATAGAAGACATAGCAATTCCAAGAGAGTAATGAAGAGCATGTGCCATACAGTCTGCAAAGTGCGAGGCAAAATATCCAACGTGGAGTAAGACTGTAGGAGAGAGAGAGAGAGAGAGAGAGAGAGAGAGAGCGATGGAGCTTGATCTGAAGCCGCCTCGCCCCTGTTCTTGTTCCGCTACTATCTGTGGACTGCGCCACGCTTGACGGCGGCCCGTCTCGTTTCGCCTCCCATACTGCTGTTGCATTCTGGCCTATTCTTCCTGGGCGCAGACGGATCAAGGTACTGCGGGTCCCTGCTTTTGTGTGTTCGCCTGCTCCATTTCTGTCTTCCGTGAGCTCTGCACCTGCACGCCTGCAACCTGTAGTCCGCGAGCTCTGCCCCTGCACGCTTGCAACCTGTTCATGTGGCACCCATATCTGTTCCTAAGGCACAGACGCTGCATCGGGAGAAGGGACAGCTCTGCCCTAGGCAGAATCAGACCTGCTGTCCGGGCAGTCTTCAGCGGTCCCTCTGAGCCCCTCTGAGCGCCCCTACACAGAGCCTGCCGTCCGGACATGCTTCTATCCCACGTGCAATCTGCCCTTGTGCCTGATAAAGAGAGCAGACTCGCCCTTGTAGAGAGAGAGAGAGAGAGAGAGAGAGAGAGAGAGAGAGAGAGAGAGAGAGAGAGAGAGAATTTTGTGATCGGAATCTGCTGCGATGGCAAATTTGCAGGAATCTAATGGTATCGATATGGCCTTTCTCAATCAGCAGATTGGGCGAGGGCATGACAAAGACTTGGCCGAATCGGATGGTGATTTGACATGATGATCTTGGGCCGTTGCAAGATAGTGAAGAGATGGGCAAACGTCGTAGGATGTCGGTCGAAGGACCGGTCTTAGGCCCAAAATTGCAGGAATCTAATTGTGATTGGAATTTGGTGCTGCAATGGCAATTTTGCAGGATTCTAATGGTATCGATATGGTCTTTCTCGATCAGCAGACTGGGCAAGGGCATGACAAAGACTTGGCCGACTCGGATGGTGATTCGTCATGATGATCTCGGGCCGTTGCAAGATAGTGAAGAGATGGGCAAACGTCGTAGGATGTCGGTCGAAGAACCCGTCTTAGGCCCAAATTTGCCTCAGCCAGAGGTTCATGGTTCGTATTTACTACCCGATGGGTCTTTACAATTCATGTTGGCCACTGCCAATCATCTTATGTCGGATTATGTCCATTGTAATGAGGATAAAGCTAACGCATTACCGGATGGGGATCAAGTTGTTGCAGTTATGGGAACCGACCTGGCCTTACAATAGATAGTTGCTTTCCATGAGAGGGCTGCCATATTTTATTTTACTGGAAAGACTCCTTTGATTACGAGAATTCGTGCTTAGGGCGTATGCAGATTTCCCTGGTTGAAGATATTCTTATTCAATGCTCAAAAGATGTTTCGGTCTGCGGAAGTACGTGCTCTTATTTTGCAACGCATTTCTTTGTTTATGGATGGGCAGCTAGTTCATGTGGTCCCTTGGAGGCCCATGGCTAAGTTTCAGGAGGTGCTGAGACATGCATGTCCAATTTGGATAGAGGTGGTGGATTTCCTTGCGCATCTCTGGAGACTCCTCCCTTTGGTTTTGAGGACCATTAGGGAGGTTTTGGTGGAATCTCGGCTGGCTTTCCGCAATTGGAATAGGGCATGTATGCTTTGGGATACATGGAAACCTCGCTCAATAAAGATTCGTTTCGAGATTCTAGGGTTACAAACGTTGGTATAGGAGTTGAAATGGGGTACTCTGCAGGACACTGTTTCTGATGCGGCCAGTTGGGCTATTTCGGAATGCGACAAAAATATGGAGGTAGGGCAATGCCCTATGGATCTAGTTATAGAAATGCAAGACCACCTTCCTTAGCAGATGATTCAGAAGCCTATAGCTAATCATGATCAGCTTTCCCAACATGGTCGTAATGAAGTGAAGAAGAATGTTTCCCACAGTGGTGGGGAGCATGCTTCGCTTGCGGGTGGGTGGAATTTGTCTCTTCACGAGGATTTGTGGGTTACTGTGGTTCGACGCAATACCAAACAGGATTCTCACTCTGCACTTGCCCATCCTTCAGCGCCCCTAATCACTCAAATCTTTCAAGGTAGAGGTAGGGGGTTTTATATGAAACCTCAATCTTCACGTACTCCGCCAGTAGAAGGTAAAAGGCCTTCTGATTTTGCTTTGCGCTTCGATGCGCATGGGAGGCTTGTGTCTCCTTGGGATGTTTTTCGCTTCTAGCAACAGCTGTTTCCTTTTCGTGTTTCCATAGCGGGTTTGTGAAGGGCAGATCTTACTGGTGTTATTCGAGGTGAAATGGAGAGATTCCAGGCTGCCAAGGCTATTGATGTGAAAGGGAAAGGAAAAGCGGCGGTTCATTAGTTTTTCTCATTTGTGATTGATCATGAAAATTGCTCTGTGGAATGTGAAATGTATTTCTTTGGGAAGTTAGCAGTATCGGTTGTGGAAAGTGGTGTTAGCTAGAAAATGGGATGCTTTCTGTGCTGTGGAGTATAAACAGCACGCTTTGGTTGCATCTTCTTTTATGTATATAAGGATTATGTAGTTTTCTTTAGTGGTCGATCTCCGCACAGATCGGGGGTTATGTTGGCTGTCAAATCTTCCCTACAACCATTGTTGGTCTCTCAGGACCCTTTGGCCGATTTTTGATTCTTGAAATAATTTATGAGGGAGAGGTTTTGTGGATTGTGGGCATGTATGCTCCTTCTAATGCAAGGGAATGTCGTCAGCTTTGGGATGACCTGCATTGCCTTGCCATGGCTAGTAAAGGCTTTGCCATGGGTGATTTTAATGCCCGTGTTTCTGCGGATCAGGCGATCTCTCCCCATTCGATTATGGATAGTCTTGAGTGATAGGCTTGGGATGCTCTTGCAGCGGCATCTTTGAAACAGGACATGTGGTTCTTGATGTATCCTTCATAAGCCAGATATACTTATCGTTTTTTTCAGCATGCGAATACTTGGGCCAGATCAGATAGGATTTACATTTGCCAAAGTGACTCTTTTCTTCCTGCAATCATTGATATGCGGGTGGAAAGACAACATGTTTTGTTAGATCATTTACCCTTTGGTCCTAGAAATGAGTCACAGACCTGTTCATGCATTTAAGGCTATCCTCGCCCAGTTGTCTCTTCGCTTTTATCAATCTTTTTTGTAGCAAAATCAGTTTTTTGGAAGGTGTTCAGCAATTGATAGCTTCTTTTAGCTCGAAGGTCCTATCTACAAGGATGGAAGCATGGGGTTTTTTAGGGATAATGCACAAGCGTTATCCCAACAATATGGTATTCGGCATGCTTCCTCATTTCAAGTGGAATTGCAGCATGCTCAATCTTTATTAGCTTATTCCTTGTCTCTATGTCAAACCGAGGATTCCAACAATGACTTCCTCACATGCATTGAATGGTTGAAAGGCAAGATCCAATCTCTTCAAGAAGAGGAATATGTAAAATACAAATTGTTGGCTAGAGCTAAAGCTTTACGTGATAACAATTGTCAAACTCATCAATTTTTTGCTTGTCTGCATCAGAAATATGCTCGGGAAAATATTGTGGAACTTGGAAGCCCTTAATGGCTTTTATCTACTTATTGAGGCTCAAATTGAAATTAAAAAAAAAAAGCTCTTGAGAAATCGCCATGTCAGCAAAGTCACTAGCCTTGGAAAATCCAAAAATAAGAGAAGAGTGTAGATACAGATATAGATATCTTTTTAAAGTATAGATCATGCCAATACAAAGCTGCACTAAGATGGCCGACGCAAGAGGTTGCGAAATCGGAAGTTGTTCGTCCCGCTGCAATTGCTCGTAGTAGGTACTTATAGTTCCGCTACTTATCTCGTCCATTCTGTTTTCTTCCCCGGTTGATTGGACGATTAGGTTTGAATATCCGAACTAGACAACATAATAACATAATTGGGAATTATCTGTACAAATCTGAAGGGGGAATTTCGGTCGTGTGCTCGCATGCAGAGAGAGAGTGCACGTGCGCGTGTAGCTTTGTAGCTTAGTTGTTATGTAAGGTGGTTGGTTGAATAAGGCTATCAGAAGATCTCGATTTCAATTTTGTGTACATAGAATCATCTAGGAATGGTAATCAAATGGAAGATCTGAGAAAGGAGGGACCTCACCATATTCATGATGGAATCTCCCAATGTGAGTGTCATGACATACATGCCTACATATTAGCATTCAAAAATAGCATGCATGCATATAAACAAACATGGTTACCTACCTTAACCTATTTGGAGTCTTAAAGTTAAATCTTTTTAGATTCTAGTTTGAGGGGGTTTGAAGCCCTTTCTCTCGTCAAAACACCATTCTAGTGTATACATACTTCTATTGAAGTGGCGTATACTCTAGTTTAGGCAAAATTGCTCAAGTCTATAGTAACAATTACTCCACTAGTCAAGCACAAGTACTTCTATGACTAGATTGTGAGCTGATTTTAGTGGGATTGTTGCATGTGCTTGAGTTTCACCTTTGTGCAAGTTGCAATTGGTTGCCATCTTTAGAGTTTTCCCTCATTCTCTATAGCATTCTCATTTATAAACTACTCAATGCCTACTTGGCTAGAGTTGTGGTTTTTGTCCCTGTAGCTTTTGCAGCATTGGATATGCAAAAATTGTCCCAGTAGTGAATTGTATCCCCTTTGGCTGTTGCTGCTGTTCTCTCATGGCGATTGCAACTTGGTGCGGATTTAGTTCTAATGCACCTTTCAAAATTGCCTTTTCTTTGGTTGTGGTTGTCAAAGTGGAGCGATGTGGAAGCAAATGCATAGGCTGAGGTAGAGAGTGAAACACAAAAAAGAAAGAGAGAGAAACTTTGAAGAAGATGACTATGAAATACTAAAATTTGAAGTAGAGCATGTGAAAGAGGTGAGCTTGCAAAAATGACTGATCTATTGCCTGAAAATGTGCTCGACTTGGTTCGACTTGCTAGTTGCACGACGTTGCCCATCCGGTTGCTTGCTGTCTAATTTTGCTCGTGGACTGCTCCTTGTCTAATTGTACTTCTTGGGGCTGCCCGAACTACTTGGCATTTGCCCGCCAGCCTGCTCAACTGCCGAGGGAGTTTGGCTGCTCGCCAATGGTACAGGAGCTGATCCTCTTCTGGTGATGTGGTCATTCCTCATGTCTCTGATACTAGAGAGGGAGTGTGAGAGGGTGGTGAGATGGGGCAGCCGAGCCTCATCTACACATGTATACAAGTGCATAGGTTCCAAAGAGAGATGTCCCCGATGCATTGATCGAAGTTTGTTGACCAAAGTCTAGTAGGTTCAAACCCTGGAGCTAGGATTGACTTTCAAGTTCATGATGAGCTGGTTCTGGGATAGAGAGTGGGCTCGGCTCCTAGGCTTAAGCTCACATGAGGGGACACTTTGGCAGTCTAGCTGAAGGCAAGGAATCCATAGTTATGTATGTTCAGAGGCATTTTTGACAGGCTTGTCTTGTATGCTACTGTGAGACATTGATGATGGACATTGAGACATGCTATGGTTATTCTTTGCTTTCAAGAGCTAGTACGATTGATATTGACATCAGGTACTCTTCAAGGCACCTTGATGGTGGCTTGATACTCACTGCTCGGGTATCCATGGCTCTATTCTGGTGATTCTATATTGTATGAACTATGATGAGTTATTTTCCTTGTATCATTGCATCAAATCACTCATGATTTGAGAGAGGGTGTTTGCAAGATTGTTAGCTCATGTATGAGTCTGTGTAAGCCATTTAGGGCTAGGCACATTGTCATTATTTTGGGCATTTTTATTGTGGTTTATGTGTAGCATTTTAGGCAGTCGACAACATTTAACGCTGGCGGATCAGCTGCTGTTTTTGGCATAGTTATTGCTTATTTATAGTGGGGCTCCTCCTCCTCATTCATCATCATCATTCATCAAGTGGACGTCCTGTTGAAGAGAGGAGCAAGTGCTAGTGCCCATGTAGCTAGTGACTCATTGTTGTATGCAAGTGTCTTGTGTTTGGTATATGGATTCTATTTCTTAAGCACATCTTCTCTTCTTTTGCAATGTTTTTCTGTTTTCTTTCTCTTTTGTCTTGTGTTTAATAGTTTATTTCAGTGCTTGTCTATGCCTCCATTGCTGCACCACTTTTGAATGCTGTCCAATATATTGTCTTGGATATATTGTTACTAGATCTCAATATGCTTGGTTTAAAAGTATCTCTTGCCTAGTCGAAATGGGTCCATGGGTGCAACACCATGTCGGGATCAAGTGAGCATGCTAGAAAGAACAAATTGTGATTTGATGTGCTCTTGAGGAATCTTAAAATCCTTATAGTTGCTTGTCAATGAGTTTTCTTGGGCTTACTTAGGAACCTTATAGGAAGATCAATCGAAAAGCATAGATCAAGTTTCATGTTAAGAAACCAAATCATAGATCCCACTAGCCTTTAGTAACTACCTATGAAACTCTATAAGTTGACGCTTTCGAGTTCAGATTTATCTTAGTAGAAATAGGGTGATAGGCTATCATTTGAAAGGCAACCAATAATCTTTGAACATACCATTGTTGAGAGGAAAATTCCCCTCTTTACTTTGCCATATCTCAAGGGGGAAATAGAAATGAAGCATCCCATGTCGACCATCTCGAAGTTCTAGTTGAGCGCATCCTTGGTCTTTTGCACCATTTGCATGTGGCCCATGTAAAACACAAACATCATTGTTTGGCCCTCCAAGATGTAGATATAGAGATTGGAACAGAGTTTGATCTTCAATACCTTAGTATTTTCTAAAGAAAGGTGTTGATTCTCGTTCCATGCGTGTGGAGCTTGTTTTAGGCCATAGAGAGCCTTCTTTAGCTTGTACCCTTGTCCTTTCATATCTAACCATGTGGATTCAGGAGCTTGTACCCTTGTCCTTTCGTATCTAACCATGTGGATTTAGGAGATTGCTCAACATCGATCTCCTCCTTGAAGCCTCCATTCATAAACATAAACCTCATATCCAACTAATAAGCTGGCCATCTCCTATGGGTAGAAAGAGCAAGAATAGCCCTAACGATCACGGTTTGTGTAGTAGGGGCAAAGGTATCACCACAATCTATGCTGGTTTACTCAACAAACCCCTTAGCCATCAATTTGGCCCTTTGTTTATCCAAAGAGTCCTTTGGTGGTATTTGGTTTTAAATACCCACTTCACTCCAATAACTTTTACTTTTTTTTGATCGGGTGCCAACTCCTAGGTACCATTCCACTTAATGGCTTCTGATTCTTGGTCCATGGATTTGCACCAATGGTCACGATGTAAGGTTTCTCCAATTGATATTGGGTTGTTGTGTGTTATAGCTGTTAGTAGTCATATTTGTCATGCATTGTCATCTCTTGCTTGTTAGCCTCAGTTTGAGTCAGATGGGGACATTAGGAGCTTTGACATGTCCATCATCTTTTGACAGAGGAGGTAGCTTATTTTAGAGCATGCATTTCTCATTTTAGTTGGGATCTAAGTTTGTTCACACTAGTTGATTTATTTATTAGCTTGTTTGCCAATGATCAATAGATATTGCCATGTCAGTATTTTTACCATTAGATGATGTTGATCAACCAGTTTTAGCTGGCTGATTGCTATTTCTAGGGCATTTTCTTGCTGATCGGCCAGTTTTGGCACATTTTGGCTATATATAGCCGCCTTCTATTTGGCTGGTGATCATTTTGTTTGCAAGCTCCAGCACACTTTGACATTCAGACGTTCCTCCATTTTTCGGTGCTGTCATCCATCATCAGCTTGATCCCACGCCCTCAATAATGCCTTGGGGCTGTGCACAGGGATTGATCAGTCCTTGAATTAAACATTCTTCCATTGTTCAGTGAAGATTTTGGGCTTCCATTCTCTTCTTTCTTTGGAATCTTCTTCTAACCTTCTCTCTCTGTGTTCTTATTTCCTCTTCCCTTGGGCAATCTCACAATAGCATGGGTCATCAATTTGTAGTTGGTATTTAGAAGCTCCCTTGAATGGGCTCGATGCTAGGAAGATTGTTGTGGCCTATCGTGTTAGGTTTTACTCATGCTTACGCTTACATAGGAGTGTCGATGATCCATAGTAGGAAACTGGGGCACTTTTCACTCTTCATAAGAGAGGTTTCCCCCCCTAGTCATATTACTCTTTATTTGTGTATTTATGTTACACAGTTCGGTCACTCATTACACATTACACACTTTTGCGTGTGAACGAACGTTAAGGCACTTACACAACCCTAAAGCCTAAGGGTTGTACTTTGTACTTTGTGTTACATACTTTGGGACTAATCAAGTCATCCAGGGACCACACTCCCACTCTCTCTAGTGTCTATACTCTATGCTGAGCTGATAGTTGCCATCTCTAAACCATCAGTGGTATTAGAGCTGGAGGTTCGTTAGGCAATTGCTGAAGCTTTGCCTTGCAGCTCCCTCGCTAGGTTAGCACCTTGTCCACCAGCTGCAGCAGCAGCCACCCCCCATCTAGTAGCTCTGTGCCAGGCTCGCTAGCCCAAATGGGCGGCCGCTTTATTGTGCTTGCACCAGCTGCCTTGTTCAGGCAGTTGCCATTGCCACCTTGACCTGTCACCTGCAGTGTCGCTGCAGCTAGCCTGTTCAGGCTGCACTGCCTAGGCCACCTGCTCCGCCAGCCTGTCCAGGCCGCCGCCTGGTCTTGTTCAGCTCCGCTAAGCCTGCCTCCATATTGACTGCACCGCCCACTAGCTTGGGCAGTCCCGCCTATACCGCCAGCACCCACAGCTCGTGCTCAACTCGTCCTCGGCTCATTCTGGGCTGTCACAGGTATATCTTATCATTTCATTCAAAGTATCAGAGCCATAGCAAGGGGCTTTTACCGGGAAAGGTCTATTTCTTCTATAGCAAGTGCTTTTGTGCACAAATTGCAGACATTTGGGACAGAAAATTTGGGGCTTTTGTATGTTTGGTAGACACATACTCAAGTTTTAGTCTGAAATTGACTGAAATCGTGCACATTGGATGGTCAAATATTGGGGCTTCTGTGTTTTTAGAGCTGTTGAGCACTGTTCTTACATTGGACAGCGTGTTACTTGCCGAAATCTTCAAAAATTTCAGCACATTGAGACAATAGTGGTCAAAGTGTGACACGGTTTAGTTGATTGCTTGGCATTTGCTGTAATTTTTGGAAATTTGCAGACTTCCAGGTCAGGCCAGCTTTTGTTATTGCTCGTGCCTTTTAAAATGGTGACATTTATCATGGCTAATCAAGGACAAAGTGACGTTTGAAAGAGGATAGATTGGATGGCAATTACTATTCTTTGCGGTCCTATATGATGAAGAATGTACTTGTTGCAAAAAATCTTTGGAATTATGTCAATGGGGAAGAAGTTGTCTTGGAGAGATGGCTCTTGCTACTTCTCCACAAGCAGGTTGTGGTCAAAGACAAGCTCCGGTTCGACCACCACCCCAAAGAATAGCTTCACAAAAGGCTTGGGACACTAGGGATGCCCAAGCATTGTCACTTATTGCATTGGCAGTTCAGCGGTTGATAATCTTGTATATTCGGTCTGTTGCTACTTCACGAGTAGCATGGCTTACACTGGAGCATATGTTTACTTGAAAAAATGATACTCGCATTTCTTTCTTAATGAAGGAGCTTGAAAATGTGAAGATAGAAGAAGGTGATGCTATGCAAGATCATCTTAATAATTTTCAGGACTTGCAGAGCAATTGATGAATATAAATGAGTATGATTCTGATGCTTAGATGATCTCTATTATGAATTCTTTGCCACCTTCTTACTTGGCCTTTCACATGGCATTGAATCTCACAATGCAAATTTATCCGTAGCCACTTATCTTTCTTCAGTTGGTTAGTTTGTTATTGGAAGAAGAGCAAACAAGGAAGAATAGTGTGGTGGATGTTATAGCCTTTGAACATGCTTTTATGGCAAGATAGAAGGGCAAGGGCAGTCAATCCTAGAATGTTGTGCAGAGCTCTGGAAGTTTAAGAACTTCATAGAACAACAAGAAGCAAGGGGGCACACAAGACAAGAAGAACAAGTGCCATTATTGTAAAAAAACCAAGTCATTACATCACAGAATGCAAAAAATGCATTGCCAAGGAGAAAAAAGAGTTTGGGATGTTTGTTTTAGATGCATCTACTACTGCTAGTGCTACAGAGTCTGCGTCGTTCATCATTGACCATGACTATTGTTTTTACACTTGTAGTTATGATTCTTCTTGGGCAAATAAAGCATTTAGCTCTAAACAGGATGCTAGCACTTGGTTATTTGATAGTGGTGCCTCTAAGCACATTACATCTTGTTTAGAGCTAAATTAGTTTATATCTGTTGTTGCAGCTGCTGTTTATCTATATTGTAGGGATTTGTTTATCTTTGTTGTTGCAGCTCTTGTTGGCAAATCAGTGCAATGTGTCAACAATGCATCTTATCCTGTTAGAGGTGTTGGAGAGATTGTCTTGAAAGCCATTGGTGGCTCTACTCTCCGTTTGTAGGATGCATTATATGTGCTAGGGATAAATAAGAATTTGTTATCCATTTCTTATTTAGCAAAGTATGGAATGTAAGTCACATTTGATGATAGTAAATGCATGGTCAAGGATAAGGAATTCTTGACTCTGGTACTCACTGGCACATTATGTTATGGACTTTATGAGTTAGATGCTCGTTCGATTGATGAGTCAGTTTACTTGGCATCTACTATTACTCCTGCTATGTCACAGGCAAAGTTATGGCAGGCAAGTATGGGGCATGTGAACTATGGTAGTTTGATGCTTATGCAACGTACTTAGATGTTGGAAGGCTTACTTTTCTTAGAGAGATCTCCTGAGTACATTTGTGAGGGATGCATTTTGGGAAAAATGCATCGTTGTCCTTTTCCTCGTGATGTTACTTTTAGAGCTACAGCCAGATTGCAGATTGTGTATTCAGATGTATGTGGACCCATGCAGATAAAGTCATTGGGTGGATGTTATTATTTTGTCACCTTTATTGATGACTATACTGTTTTTGTTGGGTTTATTCATTGGTGAAAAAGTGAGAAGTGTATGATGAATTTTTGGCTTTTACTGCACTCGTGGAAAATAAATCTGACTGTCAGATTAATGTTAGACAGTCATTTCCTGGACAGTTGGTGGACAGCAACTTCCACGTTAGCAATATGGCAGAACACGTCAGCAGTACGGCAGGATGCCACGTGGCACTGGTATAGTCAGCCAAATTTACTGCACAGTCGGCCAGATTTACTACAGTCGTCGGCTACATTTAATGCAACTGACCTATTGCAATTATTTCCTATTTCTCAGTTATTTATAGCCGGTTTGTGGGACACTTCAATATTTATTATTCAGATTCTAATCTTGAGATCTGTTGGCTGAGACAGACTGTGCTCGAGTTGACGGAGATCGAGGTCATCAAATCGGAGACATACGCAGATATTTCCTCTGTCCCCTTGTGTATTTCTGCACTCTTATACAGCATACTACACCGCAGATTTTCTGCGTTTACAGTCTCCTTTTCTCTCTCTCTCTCTCTCTCTCTCTCTCTCTTCTCGTGTTCACTCTCTCTTAGTCTTTGTCCTACGCTTCCACATCGCTGCACTTTGACATGGTATCAGAGCGGTGAAGATGGACTGACTGAGGGCTGAACCTATTTGAAGAGGCGATTTCATGGCGACAATGAATTCTGGACATGTTGGACAATAAGAACCGTGAATTTAGAGATTTGTAGACTGCAATTCTGCGTAGGATCATTGAGCTTTGGTCATAGAAAATGCTTTCCTAAAAGGGATGTTGATTTGGACATGCTGCATTGTTCTTATGCAGTTGGGATTTACTCAGAAGAGATGAAAACCAACTGTTCACAGGTTATGTATTTTGGAACATTATCATTTTTGTAATTTTTCATCTTTTAATTGATAAAGAAATAAATGAGGGGTGCCGGTCTTCGGGGCCAATCTGGTGTTGAGCGAGAGTGAGGTCTCTGCTTGTGTGTGTGTATGTAAAGACTAGGTGTTAATTGAAGGAACTACCGCTTTATGTGAGTCATAGACCGGTCTCAATGCCACTTCTATGTGACCTTTGAGCTGATTCCGAAAGCTATACACATGTATTGGACCTTTGGTCATGTGCGTGGTGTCTTTGAGCCACATTGGCTTTTGATCAACCTTGAGCCATGGACACGCACCTTTGAACCACAGTAGACCATGTCATGATCTTTCTCGCGTTGCACCTCTCTCACTTATGTATCTCCTATCCAAAATCATTGTACAGGATTAGACACTACCTCTTAGAGATAAGTGTTGAGCTAAGAATGAATTAGTCTGACTTAAACAACCCCAAAACACGCTTAATTAATGGAGGAAATCTCTTATTTTAAAAAGAAATGTGATTCTCGAGAGTTACTATGTCATGCATGCAAAACCCTAATTTGGGTACTACAAACTTTCTATAAATAGACATGCAGCTCATTACTATGGCGTATCTTTGTTACCCACACCCTGTTCGCAAAGGACATCGTAGTTAGAGCTTCTATCAGACACTTGCTATCGTTTGGCGTTTGATTCCAGCCTTTGTAGCTGTCCCCAGGTCCCAAGAGCTATCGCCTAGAGTTTGGTGTTGTTGCCATCAACTAGCAGCTGTGCCTTGATCTTCTCTCTCCTCATGTTGCATTTGTAGTTTCTGGTTGCCGCCTTGATATTCTCTCACCTCTGTTAGCTGCATTTGTATCTAACAGTTGTCACTCAGTTTTTCTCTCACCTTAGGTACTTTTGTTTTTAGTTTCTCTCTCTCTCTCTCTCTCTCTCGTACTACCGTCTACTTCAGATCTAGTCTTTATTGGTTGTGTTTGTTAGTATTCGACACTCGAAGGCTGCCTTTGTTGCGATTTGGGATTCGTTCGAAATACAACACACTCTACAGCTCATAACCTTTGCCTTGGTCCCAAAGATACGAGAGCTCGAGATTCAGTATTCACTGCATAGTGTATTTGTTGCATGAGCACTGTATATTCATTATTCATTCACTTTATTATTCATTGTGTTCACTATCTCTGTGTTATCTTAATCCTAACCTTAATTGTGTTTAGAGTTCATCAGTCTGTGCTGTGTCTTACGATTGGTTTTGTGCTTTTTGCGTTTAGAGCATTTCTTCATAGTAAGACCTTCTCTTTTTCCTTTTTCATATATTTCGTGTTACAGGTTCAGTCACCCATGATCCAAAGGGGGTATTAGCTTTATTTATCCTTGTGTGTGAACACACATTACTGTGTAGAAGTGCGTGTTTAGGTGTGAAACACCTTTTACACCACTTAGCATAAATGAGGGTCAAAGGGTTAGCTACACAATCTAGCCTGTATATTTAGGCCCTATCACTTGTACTTTCATTCTACATATCTCACTATTAATCTATCTTTCAGTTTGTGTATATGTGCAAGAGTACACACACACACACACACACACACTCTCTCTCTCTCTCTCCTCCATGGAGTTCCATCCACCATAACTTGCTGGTCACATGCGAGCTCCTCACCCAACAATTTCTTCACTATCTTTCATTCTGTATCAATCAATTGTGCAATTACTTCATGCCTGGGCCAACGTGCAATGCATTACATGCAGTTGGATTGCGTTTATACAGTTGGCTAGATTCA